>NW_027464697.1:87500-387500 GCF_043290135.1 Rhipicephalus microplus | reverse complement strand
AGAAACTGTGAGGGCAAGCAAATATCGTAATTGTGAACGAAACAGTGTAATAGAGCGTTTTTTAATACAAGTGCGAATGTTAGGTTAGGTTAAGATATGAACCGTCGTAAAACCGCATTAAACAATGTCACTTGATGAGATGCAGTGTTTTTCACCATTACAAGTCGCGAACTGCGATATCTAATGTGAAAGCGCTTGCAAACGTCGTTAGGTTAGGTTAGGTTAGGTTAGGTTAGGTTACGTTAGGTTAGGTTAGGTTTGGTTAGGTTAGGTTAGGTTAGGTTATGTTAGGTTAGGTTGGGTTAGGTTAGGTTAGGTTAGGTTAGGTTAAGATATGAACCGCGCTAAAACCGCATTACACAATGTCACTTAGTGAGATGCAGTTTTTCACCTTTACAAGTTGGGAACTGCGATATCTAATGTGAAAGCGCTTGAAACCGTCGTATTGTTGTAGAAAGCAATGTAAAGTAGCGAGTAAAACGTTTTCTAACGATAGAAGTGCGAAGGTTATGTTAGGTTGAGTTATGTTAGTTTAAGCTAGGTAGCGTCGTGAAACTACCAAAAACAACGTCATCTAACGAGATAGTGTTGTTTTATTGCGAGTACGAAACTGCGATAGGTGAAATGTTGTGAAAGCACACAAAACGGCATGAACAAGCCAAATACTGCGTGTTGTACCGTTACAAGTGCGAAACAGCTATGTTGTGATATTCTCGTTAAAGCGCATGCAAGCATCGTGAAACCTTAAAGAACGATGTCATTTAGCGAGATACAGCGTTCTGTACTGCAATAAGTTGGTGAAAAACTGTGAGGTTATGCAAATATCCTAATTGTGAACGAAACAGTGTAATAGAGCGTTTTTTAATACAAGTGCGAATGTTAGGTTAGGTTAAGATATGAACCGTCGTAAAACCGCATTAAACAATGTCACTTGATGAGATGCAGTGTTTTTCACCATTACAAGTCGGGAACTGCGATATCTAATGTGAAAGCGCTTGCAAACGTCGTTAGGTTAGGTTAGGTTAGGTTACGTTAGGTTAGGTTAGGTTAGGTTTGGTTAGGTTAGGTTAGGTTAGGTTAGGTTAGGTTAGGTTAGGTTAGGTTACGTTAGGTTAGGTTTGGTTAGGTTAGGTTAGGTTAGGTTATGTTAGGTTAGGTTGGGTTAGGTTAGGTTAGGTTAGGTTAGGTTAGGTTAAGATATGAACCGCGCTAAAACCGCAATAAACAATGTCACTTAGTGAGATGCAGTGTTTTTCACCTTTACAAGTTGGGAACTGCGATATCTAATGTGAAAGCGCATGAAACCGTCGTAATCTTGTAGAAAACATTGTAAAGTGGTGAGTAAAACGTTTTCTAACGATAGAAGTGCGAAGGTTAGGTTAGGTTAGGTTAGTTTAAGCTAGGTAGCGTCGTGAAACTACCAAAAACGACGTCATCTAACGAGATAGTGTTGTTTTATAGCGAGTAGTAAACTGCGATAGGTGAAATGTTGTGAAAGCACACAAAACGGCATGAACAAGCCAAATACTGCGTGTTCTACCGTTACAAGTGCGAAACTGCTATATTGTGATATTCTCGTTAGAGCGCATGCAAGCATCGTGAAACCTTAAAGAACAATGTCATTTAGCGAGATACAACGTTCTGTACTGCAATGAGTTGGTGAAAAACTGTGAGGTTATGCTAATATTGTAATTGTGAACAAAACAGTGTAATAGAGCGTTTTTAGATACAAGTGCGAATGTTAGGTTAGGTTAAGATATGAACCGTCGTAAAACCGCATTAAACAATGTCACTTAGTGAGATGTAGTGTTTTTCAACATTACAAGTCGGGAACTACGATATCTATAGTGAAAGCGCATGAAACCGTCGTAATCTTGTAGAAAACATTGTAAAGTGGTGAGTAAAACGTTTTCTAACGATAGAAGTGCGAAGGTTAGGTTAGGTTAGTTTAAGCTAGGTAGCGTCGTGAAAGTACCAAAAACGACGTCATCTAACGAGATAGTGTTGTTTTATAGCGAGTATTAAACTGCGATAGGTGAAATGTTGTGAAAGCACACAAAACGGCATGAACAAGCCAAATACTGCGTGTTGTACCGTTACAAGTGCGAAACTGCTATGTTTTGACATTCTCGGTAAAGCGCATGCAAGTATCGTGAAACCTTAAAGAACGATGTCATTTAGCGAGATACAGCGTTCTGTACTGTAATAAGTTGGTGAGAAACTGTGAGGTCAAGCAAATATCGTAATTGTGAACGAAACAGTGTAATAGAGCGTTTTTTAATACAAGTGCGAATGTTAGGTTAGGTTAAGATATGAACCGTCGTAAAACCGCATTAAACAATGTCACTTGATGAGATGCAGTGTTTTTCACCATTACAAGTCGGGAACTGCGATATCTAATGTGAAAGCGCTTGCAAACGTCGTTAGGTTAGGTTAGGTTAGGTTTGGTTAGGTTAGGTTAGGTTAGGTTATGTTAGGTTAGGTTGGGTTAGGTTAGGTTAGGTTAGGTTAGGTTAAGATATGAACCGCGCTAAAACCGCATTACACAATGTCACTTAGTGAGATGCAGTGTTTTTCACCTTTACAAGTTGGGAACTGCGATATCTAATGTGAAAGCGCTTGAAACCGTCGTATTGTTGTAGAAAGCAATGTAAAGTAGCGAGTAAAACGTTTTCTAACGATAGAAGTGCGAAGGTTATGTTAGGTTGAGTTATGTTAGTTTAAGCTAGGTAGCGTCGTGAAACTACCAAAAACAACGTCATCTAACGAGATAGTGTTGTTTTATTGCGAGTACGAAACTGCGATAGGTGAAATGTTGTGAAAGCACACAAAACGGCATGAACAAGCCAAATACTGCGTGTTGTACCGTTACAAGTGCGAAACTGCTATGTTGTGATATTCTCGTTAAAGCGCATGCAAGCATCGTGAAACCTTAAAGAACGATGTCATTTAGCGAGATACAGCGTTCTGTACTGCAATAAGTTGGTGAAAAACTGTGAGGTTATGCAAATATCCTAATTGTGAACGAAACAGTGTAATAGAGCGTTTTTTAATACAAGTGCGAATGTTAGGTTAGGTTAAGATATGAACCGTCGTAAAACCGCATTAAACAATGTCACTTGATGAGATGCAGTGTTTTTCACCATTACAAGTCGGGAACTGCGATATCTAATGTGAAAGCGCTTGCAAACGTCGTTAGGTTAGGTTAGGTTAGGTTAGGTTAGGTTAGGTTAGGTTAGGTTAGGTTACGTTAGGTTAGGTTTGGTTAGGTTAGGTTAGGTTAGGTTATGTTAGGTTAGGTTGGGTTAGGTTAGGTTAGGTTAGGTTAGGTTAAGATATGAACCGCGCTAAAACCGCATTACACAATGTCACCTAGCGCGATGCAGTGTTTTTCACCTTTACAAGTTGGGAACTGCGATATCTAATGTGAAAGCGCTTGAAACCGTCGTATTGTTGTAGAAAGCAATGTAAAGTAGCGAGTAAAACGTTTTCTAACGATAGAAGTGCGAAGGTTATGTTAGGTTGAGTTATGTTAGTTTAAGCTAGGTAGCGTCGTGAAACTACCAAAGACAACGTCATCTAACGAGATAGTGTTGTTTTATTGCGAGTACAAAACTGCGATAGGTGAAATGTTGTGAAAGCACACAAAACGGCATGAACAAGCCAAATACTGCGTGTTGTACCGTTACAAGTGCGAAACTGCTATGTTGTGATATTCTCGTTAAAGCGCATGCAAGCATCGTGAAACCTTAAAGAACGATGTCATTTAGCGAGATACAGCGTTCTGTACTGCAATAAGTTGGTGAAAAACTGTGAGGTTATGCAAATATCCTAATTGTGAACGAAACAGTGTAATAGAGCGTTTTTTAATACAAGTGCGAATGTTAGGTTAGGTTAAGATATGAACCGTCGTAAAACCGCATTAAACAATGTCACTTAGTGAGATGCAGTGTTTTTCACCATTACAAGTCGGGAACTGCGATATCTAATGTGAAAGCGCTTGCAAACGTCGTTAGGTTAGGTTAGGTTAGGTTAGGTTACGTTAGGTTAGGTTAGGTTAGGTTTGGTTAGGTTAGGTTAGGTTAGGTTAGGTTAGGTTAGGGATGTTAGGTAAGGTTTGGTTAGGTTAGGTTAGGTTAGGTTGGGTTAGGTAAGGTTAGGTTAGGTTAAGATATGAACCGCGCTAAAACCGCATTAAACAATGTCACTTAGTGAGATGCTGTGTTTTTCACCATTACAAGTCGGGAACTGCGATATCTAATGTGAAAGCGCTTGCAAACGTCGTTAGGTTAGGTTAGGTTAGGTTAGGTTACGTTAGGTTAGGTTTGGTTAGGTTAGGTTAGGTTAGGTTATGTTAGGTTAGGTTGGGTTAGGTTAGGTTAGGTTAGGTTAGGTTAAGATATGAACCGCGCTAAAACCGCATTACACAATGTCACTTAGTGAGATGCAGTGTTTTTCACCTTTACAAGTTGGGAACTGCGATATCTAATGTGAAAGCGCTTGAAACCGTCGTATTGTTGTAGAAAGCAATGTAAAGTAGCGAGTAAAACGTTTTCTAACGATAGAAGTGCGAAGGTTATGTTAGGTTGAGTTATGTTAGTTTAAGCTAGGTAGCGTCGTGAAACTACCAAAAACAACGTCATCTAACGAGATAGTGTTGTTTTATTGCGAGTACGAAACTGCGATAGGTGAAATGTTGTGAAAGCACACAAAACGGCATGAACAAGCCAAATACTGCGTGTTGTACCGTTACAAGTGCGAAACTGCTATGTTGTGATATTCTCGTTAAAGCGCATGCAAGCATCGTGAAACCTTAAAGAACGATGTCATTTAGCGAGATACAGCGTTCTGTACTGCAATAAGTTGGTGAAAAACTGTGAGGTTATGCAAATATCCTAATTGTGAACGAAACAGTGTAATAGAGCGTTTTTTAATACAAGTGCGAATGTTAGGTTAGGTTAAGATATGAACCGTCGTAAAACCGCATTAAACAATGTCACTTGATGAGATGCAGTGTTTTTCACCATTACAAGTCGGGAACTGCGATATCTAATGTGAAAGCGCTTGGAAACGTCGTTAGGTTAGGTTAGGTTAGGTTAGGTTAGGTTAGGTTACGTTAGGTTAGGTTTGGTTAGGTTAGGTTAGGTTAGGTTATGTTAGGTTAGGTTGGGTTAGGTTAGGTTAGGTTAGGTTAGGTTAAGATATGAACCGCGCTAAAACCGCAATAAACAATGTCACTTAGTGAGATGCAGTGTTTTTCACCTTTACAAGTTGGGAACTGCGATATCTAATGTGAAAGCGCATGAAACCGTCGTAATCTTGTAGAAAACATTGTAAAGTGGTGAGTAAAACGTTTTCTAACGATAGAAGTGCGAAGGTTAGGTGAGGTTAGGTTAGTTTAAGCTAGGTAGCGTCGTGAAACTACCAAAAACGACGTCATCTAACGAGATAGTGTTGTTTTATAGCGAGTATTAAACTGCGATAGGTGAAATGTTGTGAAAGCACACAAAACGGCATGAACAAGCCAAATACTGCGTGTTCTACCGTTACAAGTGCGAAACTGCTATATTGTGATATTCTCGTTAGAGCGCATGCAAGCATCGTGAAACCTTAAAGAACAATGTCATTTAGCGAGATACAACGTTCTGTACTGCAATGAGTTGGTGAAAAACTGTGAGGTTATGCAAATATTGTAATTGTGAACAAAACAGTGTAATAGAGCGTTTTTAGATACAAGTGCGAATGTTAGGTTAGGTTAAGATATGAACCGTCGTAAAACCGCATTAAACAATGTCACTTAGTGAGATGTAGTGTTTTTCAACATTACAAGTCGGGAACTACGATATCTAATGTGAAAGCGCATGAAACCGTCGTAATCTTGTAGAAAACATTGTAAAGTGGTGAGTAAAACGTTTTCTAACGATAGAAGTGCGAAGGTTAGGTTAGGTTAGTTTAAGCTAGGTAGCGTCGTGAAAGTACCAAAAACGACGTCATCTAACGAGATAGTGTTGTTTTATAGCGAGTATTAAACTGCGATAGGTGAAATGTTGTGAAAGCACACAAAACGGCATGAACAAGCCAAATACTGCGTGTTGTACCGTTACAAGTGCGAAACTGCTATGTTTTGACATTCTCGGTAAAGCGCATGCAAGTATCGTGAAACCTTAAAGAACGATGTCATTTAGCGAGATACAGCGTTCTGTACTGTAATAAGTTGGTGAGAAACTGTGAGGTCAAGCAAATATCGTAATTGTGAACGAAACAGTGTAATAGAGCGTTTTTTAATACAAGTGCGAATGTTAGGTTAGGTTAAGATATGAACCGTCGTAAAACCGCATTAAACAATGTCACTTGATGAGATGCAGTGTTTTTCACCATTACAAGTCGGGAACTGCGATATCTAATGTGAAAGCGCTTGCAAACGTCGTTAGGTTAGGTTAGGTTAGGTTAGGTTACGTTAGGTTAGGTTAGGTTAGGTTTGGTTAGGTTAGGTTAGGTTAGGTTAGGTTAGGGATGTTAGGTAAGGTTTGGTTAGGTTAGGTTAGGTTAGGTTGGGTTAGGTAAGGTTAGGTTAGGTTAAGATATGAACCGCGCTAAAACCGCATTAAACAATGTCACTTAGTGAGATGCTGTGTTTTTCACCATTACAAGTCGGGAACTGCGATATCTAATGTGAAAGCGCTTGCAAACGTCGTTAGGTTAGGTTAGGTTAGGTTAGGTTACGTTAGGTTAGGTTTGGTTAGGTTAGGTTAGGTTAGGTTATGTTAGGTTAGGTTGGGTTAGGTTAGGTTAGGTTAGGTTAGGTTAGGTTAAGATATGAACCGCGCTAAAACCGCATTACACAATGTCACTTAGTGAGATGCAGTGTTTTTCACCTTTACAAGTTGGGAACTGCGATATCTAATGTGAAAGCGCTTGAAACCGTCGTATTGTTGTAGAAAGCAATGTAAAGTAGCGAGTAAAACGTTTTCTAACGATAGAAGTGCGAAGGTTATGTTAGGTTGAGTTATGTTAGTTTAAGCTAGGTAGCGTCGTGAAACTACCAAAAACAACGTCATCTAACGAGATAGTGTTGTTTTATTGCGAGTACGAAACTGCGATAGGTGAAATGTTGTGGAAGCACACAAAACGGCATGAACAAGCCAAATACTGCGTGTTGTACCGTTACAAGTGCGAAACTGCTATGTTGTGATATTCTCGTTAAAGCGCATGCAAGCATCGTGAAACCTTAAAGAACGATGTCATTTAGCGAGATACAGCGTTCTGTACTGCAATAAGTTGGTGAAAAACTGTGAGGTTATGCAAATATCCTAATTGTGAACGAAACAGTGTAATAGAGCGTTTTTTAATACAAGTGCGAATGTTAGGTTAGGTTAAGATATGAACCGTCGTAAAACCGCATTAAACAATGTCACTTGATGAGATGCAGTGTTTTTCACCATTACAAGTCGGGAACTGCGATATCTAATGTGAAAGCGCTTGCAAACGTCGTTAGGTTAGGTTAGGTTAGGTTACGTTAGGTTAGGTTAGGTTAGGTTTGGTTAGGTTAGGTTAGGTTAGGTTAGGTTAGGGATGTTAGGTAAGGTTTGGTTAGGTTAGGTTAGGTTAGGTTGGGTTAGGTAAGGTTAGGTTAGGTTAAGATATGAACCGCGCTAAAACCGCATTAAACAATGTCACTTAGTGAGATGCTGTGTTTTTCACCATTACAAGTCGGGAACTGCGATATATAATGTGAAAGCGCTTGCAAACGTCGTTAGGTTAGGTTAGGTTAGGTTAGGTTAGGTTAGGTTACGTTAGGTTAGGTTTGGTTAGGTTAGGTTAGGTTAGGTTATGTTAGGTTAGGTTGGGTTAGGTTAGGTTAGGTTAGGTTAGGTTAAGATATGAACCGCGCTAAAACCGCATTACACAATGTCACTTAGTGAGATGCAGTGTTTTTCACCTTTACAAGTTGGGAACTGCGATATCTAATGTGAAAGCGCTTGAAACCGTCGTATTGTTGTAGAAAGCAATGTAAAGTAGCGAGTAAAACGTTTTCTAACGATAGAAGTGCGAAGGTTATGTTAGGTTGAGTTATGTTAGTTTAAGCTAGGTAGCGTCGTGAAACTACCAAAAACAACGTCATCTAACGAGATAGTGTTGTTTTATTGCGAGTACGAAACTGCGATAGGTGAAATGTTGTGAAAGCACACAAAACGGCATGAACAAGCCAAATACTGCGTGTTGTACCGTTACAAGTGCGAAACTGCTATGTTGTGATATTCTCGTTAAAGCGCATGCAAGCATCGTGAAACCTTAAAGAACGATGTCATTTAGCGAGATACAGCGTTCTGTACTGCAATAAGTTGGTGAAAAACTGTGAGGTTATGCAAATATCCTAATTGTGAACGAAACAGTGTAATAGAGCGTTTTTTAATACAAGTGCGAATGTTAGGTTAGGTTAAGATATGAACCGTCGTAAAACCGCATTAAACAATGTCACTTGATGAGATGCAGTGTTTTTCACCATTACAAGTCGGGAACTGCGATATCTAATGTGAAAGCGCTTGCAAACGTCGTTAGGTTAGGTTAGGTTAGGTTAGGTTAGGTTAGGTTAGGTTAGGTTAGGTTACGTTAGGTTAGGTTTGGTTAGGTTAGGTTAGGTTAGGTTAGGTTATGTTAGGTTAGGTTGGGTTAGGTTAGGTTAGGTTAGGTTAGGTTAAGATATGAACCGCGCTAAAACCGCATTACACAATGTCACTTGATGAGATGCAGTGTTTTTCACCATTACAAGTCGGGAACTGCGATATCTAATGTGAAAGCGCTTGCAAACGTCGTTAGGTTAGGTTAGGTTAGGTTAGGTTAGGTTACGTTAGGTTAGGTCAGGTTAGGTTTGGTTAGGTTAGGTTAGGTTAGGTTAGGGATGTTAGGTAAGGTTTGGTTAGGTTAGGTTAGGTTAGGTTGGGTTAGGTAAGGTTAGGTTAGGTTAAGATATGAACCGCGCTAAAACCGCATTAAACAATGTCACTTAGTGAGATGCTGTGTTTTTCACCATTACAAGTCGGGAACTGCGATATCTAATGCGAAAGCGCTTGCAAACGTCGTTAGGTTAGGTTAGGTTAGGTTAGGTTACGTTAGGTTAGGTTTGGTTAGGTTAGGTTAGGTTATGTTAGGTTAGGTTAGGTTAGGTTAAGATATGAACCGCGCGAAAACCACATTAAACAATGTCACTTAGTGAGATGCAGTGTTTTTCACCTTTACAAGTTGGGAACTGCGATATCTAATGTGAAAGCGCATGAAACCGTCGTAATCTTGTAGAAAACATTGTAAAGTGGTGAGTAAAACGTTTTCTAACGATAGAAGTGCGAAGGTTAGGTTAGGTTAGGTTAGTTTAAGCTAGGTAGCGTCGTGAAACTACCAAAAACGACGTCATCTAACGAGATAGTGTTGTTTTATAGCGAGTAATAAACTGCGATAGGTGAAATGTTGTGAAAGCACACAAAACGGCATGAACAAGCCAAATACTGCGTGTTCTACCGTTACAAGTGCGAAACAGCTATGTTGTGATATTCTCGTTAAAGCGCATGCAAGCATCGTGAAACCTTAAAGAACGATGTCATTTAGCGAGATACAGCGTTCTGTACTGCAATAAGTTGGTGAAAAACTGTGAGGTTATGCAAATATCCTAATTGTGAACGAAACAGTGTAATAGAGCGTTTTTTAATACAAGTGCGAATGTTAGGTTAGGTTAAGATATGAACCGTCGTAAAACCGCATTAAACAATGTCACTTGATGAGATGCAGTGTTTTTCACCATTACAAGTCGGGAACTGCGATATCTAATGTGAAAGCGCTTGCAAACGTCGTTAGGTTAGGTTAGGTTAGGTTACGTTAGGTTAGGTTAGGTTAGGTTTGGTTAGGTTAGGTTAGGTTAGGTTAGGTTAGGTTAGGTTACGTTAGGTTAGGTTTGGTTAGGTTAGGTTAGGTTAGGTTATGTTAGGTTAGGTTGGGTTAGGTTAGGTTAGGTTAGGTTAGGTTAGGTTAAGATATGAACCGCGCTAAAACCGCAATAAACAATGTCACTTAGTGAGATGCAGTGTTTTTCACCTTTACAAGTTGGGAACTGCGATATCTAATGTGAAAGCGCATGAAACCGTCGTAATCTTGTAGAAAACATTGTAAAGTGGTGAGTAAAACGTTTTCTAACGATAGAAGTGCGAAGGTTAGGTTAGGTTAGGTTAGTTTAAGCTAGGTAGCGTCGTGAAACTACCAAAAACGACGTCATCTAACGAGATAGTGTTGTTTTATAGCGAGTAGTAAACTGCGATAGGTGAAATGTTGTGAAAGCACACAAAACGGCATGAACAAGCCAAATACTGCGTGTTCTACCGTTACAAGTGCGAAACTGCTATATTGTGATATTCTCGTTAGAGCGCATGCAAGCATCGTGAAACCTTAAAGAACAATGTCATTTAGCGAGATACAACGTTCTGTACTGCAATGAGTTGGTGAAAAACTGTGAGGTTATGCTAATATTGTAATTGTGAACAAAACAGTGTAATAGAGCGTTTTTAGATACAAGTGCGAATGTTAGGTTAGGTTAAGATATGAACCGTCGTAAAACCGCATTAAACAATGTCACTTAGTGAGATGTAGTGTTTTTCAACATTACAAGTCGGGAACTACGATATCTATAGTGAAAGCGCATGAAACCGTCGTAATCTTGTAGAAAACATTGTAAAGTGGTGAGTAAAACGTTTTCTAACGATAGAAGTGCGAAGGTTAGGTTAGGTTAGTTTAAGCTAGGTAGCGTCGTGAAAGTACCAAAAACGACGTCATCTAACGAGATAGTGTTGTTTTATAGCGAGTATTAAACTGCGATAGGTGAAATGTAGTGAAAGCACACAAAACGGCATGAACAAGCCAAATACTGCGTGTTGTACCGTTACAAGTGCGAAACTGCTATGTTTTGACATTCTCGGTAAAGCGCATGCAAGTATCGTGAAACCTTAAAGAACGATGTCATTTAGCGAGATACAGCGTTCTGTACTGTAATAAGTTGGTGAGAAACTGTGAGGTCAAGCAAATATCGTAATTGTGAACGAAACAGTGTAATAGAGCGTTTTTTAATACAAGTGCGAATGTTAGGTTAGGTTAAGATATGAACCGTCGTAAAACCGCATTAAACAATGTCACTTGATGAGATGCAGTGTTTTTCACCATTACAAGTCGGGAACTGCGATATCTAATGTGAAAGCGCTTGCAAACGTCGTTAGGTTAGGTTAGGTTAGGTTAGGTTAGGTTAGGTTAGGTTAGGTTAGGTTAGGTTACGTTAGGTTAGGTTTGGTTAGGTTAGGTTAGGTTAGGTTATGTTAGGTTAGGTTGGGTTAGGTTAGGTTAGGTTAGGTTAGGTTAAGATATGAACCGCGCTAAAACCGCATTACACAATGTCACCTAGCGCGATGCAGTGTTTTTCACCTTTACAAGTTGGGAACTGCGATATCTAATGTGAAAGCGCTTGAAACCGTCGTATTGTTGTAGAAAGCAATGTAAAGTAGCGAGTAAAACGTTTTCTAACGATAGAAGTGCGAAGGTTATGTTAGGTTGAGTTATGTTAGTTTAAGCTAGGTAGCGTCGTGAAACTACCAAAGACAACGTCATCTAACGAGATAGTGTTGTTTTATTGCGAGTACAAAACTGCGATAGGTGAAATGTTGTGAAAGCACACAAAACGGCATGAACAAGCCAAATACTGCGTGTTGTACCGTTACAAGTGCGAAACTGCTATGTTGTGATATTCTCGTTAAAGCGCATGCAAGCATCGTGAAACCTTAAAGAACGATGTCATTTAGCGAGATACAGCGTTCTGTACTGCAATAAGTTGGTGAAAAACTGTGAGGTTATGCAAATATCCTAATTGTGAACGAAACAGTGTAATAGAGCGTTTTTTAATACAAGTGCGAATGTTAGGTTAGGTTAAGATATGAACCGTCGTAAAACCGCATTAAACAATGTCACTTAGTGAGATGCAGTGTTTTTCACCATTACAAGTCGGGAACTGCGATATCTAATGTGAAAGCGCTTGCAAACGTCGTTAGGTTAGGTTAGGTTAGGTTAGGTTACGTTAGGTTAGGTTAGGTTAGGTTTGGTTAGGTTAGGTTAGGTTAGGTTAGGTTAGGTTAGGGATGTTAGGTAAGGTTTGGTTAGGTTAGGTTAGGTTAGGTTGGGTTAGGTAAGGTTAGGTTAGGTTAAGATATGAACCGCGCTAAAACCGCATTAAACAATGTCACTTAGTGAGATGCTGTGTTTTTCACCATTACAAGTCGGGAACTGCGATATCTAATGTGAAAGCGCTTGCAAACGTCGTTAGGTTAGGTTAGGTTAGGTTAGGTTACGTTAGGTTAGGTTTGGTTAGGTTAGGTTAGGTTAGGTTATGTTAGGTTAGGTTGGGTTAGGTTAGGTTAGGTTAGGTTAGGTTAAGATATGAACCGCGCTAAAACCGCATTACACAATGTCACTTAGTGAGATGCAGTGTTTTTCACCTTTACAAGTTGGGAACTGCGATATCTAATGTGAAAGCGCTTGAAACCGTCGTATTGTTGTAGAAAGCAATGTAAAGTAGCGAGTAAAACGTTTTCTAACGATAGAAGTGCGAAGGTTATGTTAGGTTGAGTTATGTTAGTTTAAGCTAGGTAGCGTCGTGAAACTACCAAAAACAACGTCATCTAACGAGATAGTGTTGTTTTATTGCGAGTACGAAACTGCGATAGGTGAAATGTTGTGAAAGCACACAAAACGGCATGAACAAGCCAAATACTGCGTGTTGTACCGTTACAAGTGCGAAACTGCTATGTTGTGATATTCTCGTTAAAGCGCATGCAAGCATCGTGAAACCTTAAAGAACGATGTCATTTAGCGAGATACAGCGTTCTGTACTGCAATAAGTTGGTGAAAAACTGTGAGGTTATGCAAATATCCTAATTGTGAACGAAACAGTGTAATAGAGCGTTTTTTAATACAAGTGCGAATGTTAGGTTAGGTTAAGATATGAACCGTCGTAAAACCGCATTAAACAATGTCACTTGATGAGATGCAGTGTTTTTCACCATTACAAGTCGGGAACTGCGATATCTAATGTGAAAGCGCTTGGAAACGTCGTTAGGTTAGGTTAGGTTAGGTTAGGTTAGGTTAGGTTAGGTTACGTTAGGTTAGGTTTGGTTAGGTTAGGTTAGGTTAGGTTATGTTAGGTTAGGTTGGGTTAGGTTAGGTTAGGTTAGGTTAGGTTAAGATATGAACCGCGCTAAAACCGCAATAAACAATGTCACTTAGTGAGATGCAGTGTTTTTCACCTTTACAAGTTGGGAACTGCGATATCTAATGTGAAAGCGCATGAAACCGTCGTAATCTTGTAGAAAACATTGTAAAGTGGTGAGTAAAACGTTTTCTAACGATAGAAGTGCGAAGGTTAGGTTAGGTTAGGTTAGTTTAAGCTAGGTAGCGTCGTGAAACTACCAAAAACGACGTCATCTAACGAGATAGTGTTGTTTTATAGCGAGTATTAAACTGCGATAGGTGAAATGTTGTGAAAGCACACAAAACGGCATGAACAAGCCAAATACTGCGTGTTCTACCGTTACAAGTGCGAAACTGCTATATTGTGATATTCTCGTTAGAGCGCATGCAAGCATCGTGAAACCTTAAAGAACAATGTCATTTAGCGAGATACAACGTTCTGTACTGCAATGAGTTGGTGAAAAACTGTGAGGTTATGCAAATATTGTAATTGTGAACAAAACAGTGTAATAGAGCGTTTTTAGATACAAGTGCGAATGTTAGGTTAGGTTAAGATATGAACCGTCGTAAAACCGCATTAAACAATGTCACTTAGTGAGATGTAGTGTTTTTCAACATTACAAGTCGGGAACTACGATATCTAATGTGAAAGCGCATGAAACCGTCGTAATCTTGTAGAAAACATTGTAAAGTGGTGAGTAAAACGTTTTCTAACGATAGAAGTGCGAAGGTTAGGTTAGGTTAGTTTAAGCTAGGTAGCGTCGTGAAAGTACCAAAAACGACGTCATCTAACGAGATAGTGTTGTTTTATAGCGAGTATTAAACTGCGATAGGTGAAATGTTGTGAAAGCACACAAAACGGCATGAACAAGCCAAATACTGCGTGTTGTACCGTTACAAGTGCGAAACTGCTATGTTTTGACATTCTCGGTAAAGCGCATGCAAGTATCGTGAAACCTTAAAGAACGATGTCATTTAGCGAGATACAGCGTTCTGTACTGTAATAAGTTGGTGAGAAACTGTGAGGTCAAGCAAATATCGTAATTGTGAACGAAACAGTGTAATAGAGCGTTTTTTAATACAAGTGCGAATGTTAGGTTAGGTTAAGATATGAACCGTCGTAAAACCGCATTAAACAATGTCACTTGATGAGATGCAGTGTTTTTCACCATTACAAGTCGGGAACTGCGATATCTAATGTGAAAGCGCTTGCAAACGTCGTTAGGTTAGGTTAGGTTAGGTTAGGTTACGTTAGGTTAGGTTAGGTTAGGTTTGGTTAGGTTAGGTTAGGTTAGGTTAGGTTAGGGATGTTAGGTAAGGTTTGGTTAGGTTAGGTTAGGTTAGGTTGGGTTAGGTAAGGTTAGGTTAGGTTAAGATATGAACCGCGCTAAAACCGCATTAAACAATGTCACTTAGTGAGATGCTGTGTTTTTCACCATTACAAGTCGGGAACTGCGATATCTAATGTGAAAGCGCTTGCAAACGTCGTTAGGTTAGGTTAGGTTAGGTTAGGTTACGTTAGGTTAGGTTTGGTTAGGTTAGGTTAGGTTAGGTTATGTTAGGTTAGGTTGGGTTAGGTTAGGTTAGGTTAGGTTAGGTTAGGTTAAGATATGAACCGCGCTAAAACCGCATTACACAATGTCACTTAGTGAGATGCAGTGTTTTTCACCTTTACAAGTTGGGAACTGCGATATCTAATGTGAAAGCGCTTGAAACCGTCGTATTGTTGTAGAAAGCAATGTAAAGTAGCGAGTAAAACGTTTTCTAACGATAGAAGTGCGAAGGTTATGTTAGGTTGAGTTATGTTAGTTTAAGCTAGGTAGCGTCGTGAAACTACCAAAAACAACGTCATCTAACGAGATAGTGTTGTTTTATTGCGAGTACGAAACTGCGATAGGTGAAATGTTGTGGAAGCACACAAAACGGCATGAACAAGCCAAATACTGCGTGTTGTACCGTTACAAGTGCGAAACTGCTATGTTGTGATATTCTCGTTAAAGCGCATGCAAGCATCGTGAAACCTTAAAGAACGATGTCATTTAGCGAGATACAGCGTTCTGTACTGCAATAAGTTGGTGAAAAACTGTGAGGTTATGCAAATATCCTAATTGTGAACGAAACAGTGTAATAGAGCGTTTTTTAATACAAGTGCGAATGTTAGGTTAGGTTAAGATATGAACCGTCGTAAAACCGCATTAAACAATGTCACTTGATGAGATGCAGTGTTTTTCACCATTACAAGTCGGGAACTGCGATATCTAATGTGAAAGCGCTTGCAAACGTCGTTAGGTTAGGTTAGGTTAGGTTACGTTAGGTTAGGTTAGGTTAGGTTTGGTTAGGTTAGGTTAGGTTAGGTTAGGTTAGGGATGTTAGGTAAGGTTTGGTTAGGTTAGGTTAGGTTAGGTTGGGTTAGGTAAGGTTAGGTTAGGTTAAGATATGAACCGCGCTAAAACCGCATTAAACAATGTCACTTAGTGAGATGCTGTGTTTTTCACCATTACAAGTCGGGAACTGCGATATATAATGTGAAAGCGCTTGCAAACGTCGTTAGGTTAGGTTAGGTTAGGTTAGGTTAGGTTAGGTTACGTTAGGTTAGGTTTGGTTAGGTTAGGTTAGGTTAGGTTATGTTAGGTTAGGTTGGGTTAGGTTAGGTTAGGTTAGGTTAGGTTAAGATATGAACCGCGCTAAAACCGCATTACACAATGTCACTTAGTGAGATGCAGTGTTTTTCACCTTTACAAGTTGGGAACTGCGATATCTAATGTGAAAGCGCTTGAAACCGTCGTATTGTTGTAGAAAGCAATGTAAAGTAGCGAGTAAAACGTTTTCTAACGATAGAAGTGCGAAGGTTATGTTAGGTTGAGTTATGTTAGTTTAAGCTAGGTAGCGTCGTGAAACTACCAAAAACAACGTCATCTAACGAGATAGTGTTGTTTTATTGCGAGTACGAAACTGCGATAGGTGAAATGTTGTGAAAGCACACAAAACGGCATGAACAAGCCAAATACTGCGTGTTGTACCGTTACAAGTGCGAAACTGCTATGTTGTGATATTCTCGTTAAAGCGCATGCAAGCATCGTGAAACCTTAAAGAACGATGTCATTTAGCGAGATACAGCGTTCTGTACTGCAATAAGTTGGTGAAAAACTGTGAGGTTATGCAAATATCCTAATTGTGAACGAAACAGTGTAATAGAGCGTTTTTTAATACAAGTGCGAATGTTAGGTTAGGTTAAGATATGAACCGTCGTAAAACCGCATTAAACAATGTCACTTGATGAGATGCAGTGTTTTTCACCATTACAAGTCGGGAACTGCGATATCTAATGTGAAAGCGCTTGCAAACGTCGTTAGGTTAGGTTAGGTTAGGTTAGGTTAGGTTAGGTTAGGTTAGGTTACGTTAGGTTAGGTTTGGTTAGGTTAGGTTAGGTTAGGTTAGGTTATGTTAGGTTAGGTTGGGTTAGGTTAGGTTAGGTTAGGTTAGGTTAAGATATGAACCGCGCTAAAACCGCATTACACAATGTCACTTGATGAGATGCAGTGTTTTTCACCATTACAAGTCGGGAACTGCGATATCTAATGTGAAAGCGCTTGCAAACGTCGTTAGGTTAGGTTAGGTTAGGTTAGGTTAGGTTACGTTAGGTTAGGTCAGGTTAGGTTTGGTTAGGTTAGGTTAGGTTAGGTTAGGGATGTTAGGTAAGGTTTGGTTAGGTTAGGTTAGGTTAGGTTGGGTTAGGTAAGGTTAGGTTAGGTTAAGATATGAACCGCGCTAAAACCGCATTAAACAATGTCACTTAGTGAGATGCTGTGTTTTTCACCATTACAAGTCGGGAACTGCGATATCTAATGCGAAAGCGCTTGCAAACGTCGTTAGGTTAGGTTAGGTTAGGTTAGGTTAGGTTACGTTAGGTTAGGTTAGGTTAGGTTTGGTTAAGTTAGGTTAGGTTAGGTTAGGTTAGGGATGTTAGGTAAGGTTTGGTTAGGTTAGGTTAGGTTAGGTTGGGTTAGGTAAGGTTAGGTTAGGTTAAGATATGAACCGCGCTAAAACCGCATTAAACAATGTCACTTAGTGAGATGCTGTGTTTTTCACCATTACAAGTCGGGAACTGCGATATCTAATGTGAAAGCGCTTGCAAACGTCGTTAGGTTAGGTTAGGTTAGGTTAGGTTAGGTTACGTTAGGTTAGGTTTGGTTAGGTTAGGTTAGGTTAGGTTATGTTAGGTTAGGTTGGGTTAGGTTAGGTTAGGTTAGGTTAGGTTAGGTTAAGATATGAACCGCGCTAAAACCGCATTACACAATGTCACTTAGTGAGATGCAGTGTTTTTCACCTTTACAAGTTGGGAACTGCGATATCTAATGTGAAAGCGCTTGAAACCGTCGTATTGTTGTAGAAAGCAATGTAAAGTAGCGAGTAAAACGTTTTCTAACGATAGAAGTGCGAAGGTTATGTTAGGTTGAGTTATGTTAGTTTAAGCTAGGTAGCGTCGTGAAACTACCAAAAACAACGTCATCTAACGAGATAGTGTTGTTTTATTGCGAGTACGAAACTGCGATAGGTGAAATGTTGTGAAAGCACACAAAACGGCATGAACAAGCCAAATACTGCGTGGTGTAACGTTACAAGTGCGAAACTGCTATGTTGTGATATTCTCGTTAAAGCGCATGCAAGCATCGTGAAACCTTAAAGAACGATGTCATTTAGCGAGATACAGCGTTCTGTACTGCAATAAGTTGGTGAAAAACTGTGAGGTTATGCAAATATCCTAATTGTGAACGAAACAGTGTAATAGAGCGTTTTTTAATACAAGTGCGAATGTTAGGTTAGGTTAAGATATGAACCGTCGTAAAACCGCATTAAACAATGTCACTTGATGAGATGCAGTGTTTTTCACCATTACAAGTCGGGAACTGCGATATCTAATGTGAAAGCGCTTGCAAACGTCGTTAGGTTAGGTTAGGTTAGGTTAGGTTAGGTTAGGTTAGGTTAGGTTAGGTTACGTTAGGTTAGGTTTGGTTAGGTTAGGTTAGGTTAGGTTATGTTAGGTTAGGTTGGGTTAGGTTAGGTTAGGTTAGGTTAGGTTAGGTTAAGATATGAACCGCGCTAAAACCGCATTACACAATGTCACTTAGTGAGATGCAGTGTTTTTCACCTTTACAAGTTGGGAACTGCGATATCTAATGTGAAAGCGCTTGAAACCGTCGTATTGTTGTAGAAAGCAATGTAAAGTAGCGAGTAAAACGTTTTCTAACGATAGAAGTGCGAAGGTTATGTTAGGTTGAGTTATGTTAGTTTAAGCTAGGTAGCGTCGTGAAACTACCAAAGACAACGTCATCTAACGAGATAGTGTTGTTTTATTGCGAGTACGAAACTGCGATAGGTGAAATGTTGTGAAAGCACACAAAACGGCATGAACAAGCCAAATACTGCGTGTTGTACCGTTACAAGTGCGAAACTGCTATGTTGTGATATTCTCGTTAAAGCGCATGCAAGCATCGTGAAACCTTAAATAACGATGTCATTTAGCGAGATACAGCGTTCTGTACTGCAATAAGTTGGTGAAAAACTGTGAGGTTATGCAAATATCCTAATTGTGAACGAAACAGTGTAATAGAGCGTTTTTTAATACAAGTGCGAATGTTAGGTTAGGTTAAGATATGAACCGTCGTAAAACCGCATTAAACAATGTCACTTAGTGAGATGCAGTGTTTTTCACCATTACAAGTCGGGAACTGCGATATCTAATGTGAAAGCGCTTGCAAACGTCGTTAGGTTAGGTTAGGTTAGGTTAGGTTACGTTAGGTTAGGTTAGGTTAGGTTTGGTTAGGTTAGGTTAGGTTAGGTTAGGTTAGGTTAGGTTAGGGATGTTAGGTAAGGTTTGGTTAGGTTAGGTTAGGTTAGGTTGGGTTAGGTAAGGTTAGGTTAGGTTAAGATATGAACCGCGCTAAAACCGCATTAAACAATGTCACTTAGTGAGATGCTGTGTTTTTCACCATTACAAGTCGGGAACTGCGATATCTAATGTGAAAGCGCTTGCAAACGTCGTTAGGTTAGGTTAGGTTAGGTTAGGTTACGTTAGGTTAGGTTTGGTTAGGTTAGGTTAGGTTAGGTTATGTTAGGTTAGGTTGGGTTAGGTTAGGTTAGGTTAGGTTAGGTTAAGATATGAACCGCGCTAAAACCGCATTACACAATGTCACTTAGTGAGATGCAGTGTTTTTCACCTTTACAAGTTGGGAACTGCGATATCTAATGTGAAAGCGCTTGAAACCGTCGTATTGTTGTAGAAAGCAATGTAAAGTAGCGAGTAAAACGTTTTCTAACGATAGAAGTGCGAAGGTTATGTTAGGTTGAGTTATGTTAGTTTAAGCTAGGTAGCGTCGTGAAACTACCAAAAACAACGTCATCTAACGAGATAGTGTTGTTTTATTGCGAGTACGAAACTGCGATAGGTGAAATGTTGTGAAAGCACACAAAACGGCATGAACAAGCCAAATACTGCGTGTTGTACCGTTACAAGTGCGAAACTGCTATGTTGTGATATTCTCGTTAAAGCGCATGCAAGCATCGTGAAACCTTAAAGAACGATGTCATTTAGCGAGATACAGCGTTCTGTACTGCAATAAGTTGGTGAAAAACTGTGAGGTTATGCAAATATCCTAATTGTGAACGAAACAGTGTAATAGAGCGTTTTTTAATACAAGTGCGAATGTTAGGTTAGGTTAAGATATGAACCGTCGTAAAACCGCATTAAACAATGTCACTTGATGAGATGCAGTGTTTTTCACCATTACAAGTCGGGAACTGCGATATCTAATGTGAAAGCGCTTGCAAACGTCGTTAGGTTAGGTTAGGTTAGGTTAGGTTAGGTTAGGTTAGGTTAGGTTAGGTTACGTTAGGTTAGGTTTGGTTAGGTTAGGTTAGGTTAGGTTATGTTAGGTTAGGTTGGGTTAGGTTAGGTTAGGTTAGGTTAGGTTAAGATATGAACCGCGCTAAAACCGCAATAAACAATGTCACTTAGTGAGATGCAGTGTTTTTCACCTTTACAAGTTGGGAACTGCGATATCTAATGTGAAAGCGCATGAAACCGTCGTAATCTTGTAGAAAACATTGTAAAGTGGTGAGTAAAACGTTTTCTAACGATAGAAGTGCGAAGGTTAGGTTAGGTTATGTTAGTTTAAGCTAGGTAGCGTCGTGAAACTACCAAAAACAACGTCATCTAACGAGATAGTGTTGTTTTATTGCGAGTATTAAACTGCGATAGGTGAAATGTTGTGAAAGCACACAAAACGGCATGAACAAGCCAAATACTGCGTGTTCTACCGTTACAAGTGCGAAACTGCTATATTGTGATATTCTCGTTAGAGCGCATGCAAGCATCGTGAAACCTTAAAGAACAATGTCATTTAGCGAGATACAACGTTCTGTACTGCAATGAGTTGGTGAAAAACTGTGAGGTTATGCAAATATTGTAATTGTGAACAAAACAGTGTAATAGAGCGTTTTTAGATACAAGTGCGAATGTTAGGTTAGGTTAAGATATGAACCGTCGTAAAACCGCATTAAACAATGTCACTTAGTGAGATGTAGTGTTTTTCAACATTACAAGTCGGGAACTACGATATCTAATGTGAAAGCGCATGAAACCGTCGTAATCTTGTAGAAAACATTGTAAAGTGGTGAGTAAAACGTTTTCTAACGATAGAAGTGCGAAGGTTAGGTTAGGTTAGTTTAAGCTAGGTAGCGTCGTGAAAGTACCAAAAACGACGTCATCTAACGAGATAGTGTTGTTTTATAGCGAGTATTAAACTGCGATAGGTGAAATGTTGTGAAAGCACACAAAACGGCATGAACAAGCCAGATACTGCGTGTTGTACCGTTACAAGTGCGAAACTGCTATAATGTGATATTCTCGTTAAAGCGCATGCAAGCATCGTGAAACCTAAAGAACGATGTCATTTAGCGAGATACAGCGTTCTGTACTGCAATAAGTTGGTGAAAAACTGTGAGGTTATGCAAATATCGTAATTGTGAACGAAACAGTGTAATAGAGCGTTTTTTAATACAAGTGCGAATGTTAGGTTAGGTTAAGATATGAACCGTCGTAAAACCGCATTAAACAATGTCACTTGATGAGATGCAGTGTTTTTAGAATAGAATAGAATAGATTTATTTCCAGAAATACAAAGATTCTGGCGGATACCATCGACTAAAAGCTGTTGTCAAACAGCTTGACGGGGTCGATGGTCCGTTACAAGGCATATGTGGCAAATGTACACAACAATATCTGAAATTATTGAAAAACAATGAAAACAAAAATTCAATGCAGAAGAAGACAGGAAATCATACACAATTTGCTCTGACAAGTGAAACATAGAAAACAATAATAGTAATACGTTAAGTCATCACATGTTAACAAAGAGAGTCCTGAGTTCCTTGGCTGAGAAGCACTTGACGTCTTTGTATTTATTTAAAATATGCGGCAAGTTGTGCTCTAGTGATTGTAGCCTATAATTATTGCGAAATCTAGGAACATACCACATGTCGCTATTTCTAGTATTGGCGGAAGTGATTCTAGGTGTCAACGATGCAGTAGACGCAAGAAAATTATGAAGATATTTTTTAGAGAAATAAAAGGAATAAAGTAGGCGAAAAGTGTAAAGATGTTCTATTTTAATGATTCTATGATTTAGGAAAGCTGGCCGTGTTGTCTCTAAGAAGCCCATGTTGTCAATGTGCCGAATCATCCTTTTTTGCAGTAAAAATAATTTCATAATGTTTGTTTTCCCAGTAGTCCCCCAGACTAAGCTACAATAACTTAAATGAGAAAAGAATAGAGCATAATAAATGTTAAGTTTTGCTTTCGGTGGAAGAAGATACCTACATCTAGATAAAACACCTGTTATAGCTGACAGTTTTTTACAGATATTTTCTACGTGTTTATCCCAAGTAAGATGCGAAGAAAAAGTAACGCCTAGTAATTTATGTTCATCAACAATTTGAAGTTCTTTACCAGCAAATAATAACGTTTGTTGGCAAGTCAGAGATTTGTTTTTAGCGCGAAATAACATTACTTTAGTTTTTGTAGGATTTATTTTAAGGCAGTTAGCAATCGACCATTGAGATAACTTAACCAGTAGATCGTTGCATTGTCTTATTAATTTCTGTGAATCCGGACCAGAAACAAGAAGTGTAGTGTCATCCGCGTATATGATAAATTGAACAGAGGTGGTAATATTAGTAATGTCATTAACATAGACATTAAAGAGCAGCGGACCTAATACACTACCCTGTGGTACACCGTTTATTATGGGAAGAAAACATGATTTTTCGTCTCTTATGCAAACAGATTGTTTGCGATCAGTTAAATAAGACTCGAATAATGTTAATGGAATACCTCTTAGGCCATTCTGTGATAATTTCGACAGTAGAATTTTGTGATTTATGCAATCGAAGGCTTTACTAAAATCAATGAAGAGCGCCAAGGTGAAAAGATTTCTCTCAATATTTTTCAGTACATATTCCTTGAGTGTGAGCAAAGCGGTTTCCGTTGACCTGCCTTTACGGAAGCCGAACTGGGCATCAGATAGAACACTGTGTCTGTCAAAAAAACTTGAAACACGCGAAAAAATAATCTTTTCTAAGCCTTTGGAAAATACTGGAATTATTGAAATTGGTCGATAATTTGACGTATCATTTCTGTCACCTCCTTTAAAAATAACAGTTACCCTACTCATTTTCATTTTTTCTGGGAAAATTCCATACTGTAAAGCCAAATTAAAGATGTGTGTTAAAGCTGGAGCAATGTATTCTAATACATACTTCACAGGCTTTATCTGTATGTCATCTATATCGAGAGCTTTACTATTCTTAAGATTCTTAAATGTGGTAAATACTTCATATTCATTAGTGGGATTTAAAAATAAGCTATTAGGAGTGGAAAAAAACGATGATGTATTTGGTGGAGCTTGTTGTGGCTGTTGTACCGCGCTTATGCTTGCAAAGTACTCATTAAAGTGATTAGCAAGTGCTAAACCAGAGATTTCGGTTTTATTGTGGATTAACTTCTCCGGCGCGGCAGAATGTTTCTCGCGACCAAGAACCTTATTTATTATGTTCCACAAGATATCAGGATGTTTACCCGTGGCGTCTGTAAACATACGCTCATGATAAGCAATCCTGGCACGCCTGAGTTGCGCATTCAGTTTGTTTCGATACTTTTTAAACATTATCAGCACCTCAGGCGAACGTGTAGCAAGAAAACTATGGTACAATTTATCTTTGTGTTTTATCATTTTAAAAAGTTCTTGCGTAATCCAGGGTTTTCTTATCTTTCTAGTCTGTCTCAATTTCTTGAAAGGAAAATGTAGATTGTAAATTTGCAGGAATGCAGAAAGAAACTTCGAATACGCGACATTTACATCACTTATTTCATATAAGAAAGACCAGTCATATTTGGAAATATCATGCTTAAAAAGATCCATGTTTTTCTCGCTTAAATCTTGTATTGCGAACACATTTGATTTAGAAAAAGTTTTTTTAGCATTCGCACAATACGTCATAAATACAGGGCAATGATCACTGACGTCTGATGTCACTGTTCCAGTATGCTCTACTACAGTGTCAATATTCGTAATCAGAATGTCAAGACATGTAGACGAAGACAGTGTTACACGAGTTGGGGTGTTAATTAGGTTGACAAAGCCACCAGAACTAAGTCTATGTGTAAAATCTACTGAGACAGCACTGTTTACAAGAAAATTTATGTTAGTGTCTCCCCCGCATACAAGTCTAAATTCGTTAGCAGCAACATATTCCAGTAATTTATCAAAGAAACTCATAAATTTGAAAACATTTCCATTAGGCGGGCGATACACCACTGAAATTATGTCAGACAAATGTTGAAGTGTTAACATTTCATAGTCGCAAGTTGTTTTACAAAAATCTGCTAAGAGTTCATATTTTTGTCCTGATGCAATATAAATTGCAACGCCACCTCCACGTTTATCAATTCGATTTAAAACGTAATCAGCATAGCCATCTAGGTACAGCCGAGAATTGCTGTCCTGATACCATGTTTCTGTTAGCATGATGATATCGAACTTAAAACAGAACAGATTTAACAAGTTGCTAATATTTTCTTGTTTATTGGCTGCTGATCGAGCATTCAAGTGCAGCACGGAAGTACTGGAATTTTTCTGAAAGTGTAATTGATGCGGTAAGATGAAATCGTGATATTCCATGGTGGTTCTTAGGAAGTGGTTTGTGTGGTACCAGAAATAATCGAAGTAATCTTAGCAAGATCACGTTCTTCCGAGATCTGCACAACATCACCACCATCATTTTCCCTTGCATAGATTTTTCCGTTGCTGCTCCATACAGATTTCCATTTGTGCTCATATTTCCTTTTCACTGCCATACCAAGCAGCCTCTTTAGTGATGGGCAAAGATGCTCGTTCACGTAAACGGGACAAGTGGATTCTAACCCCAAGTCTCTGTTTGTGATCCTTGTTTTCTTTGCTTTTTTCAGAGCAGCGTCGCGTTTAGCTCTGGATTTAAACTGTACGATGATGTTTGTTTTCTCTGGGTTGCGAGTTGGAACACGGTGACAACACTCGACGTCAGATGAACTGATAGGCTCATGAATTGCCTTGCCTATTTCAGACAGAATAGTAGAAAGGTCCTCATTTTCTTTCTTGACGACACCCTGGATTTCGAGGTTCGTATTTCGCGAGTATTGCTCCGAATTCGTTAGCCTCCTTTCAAGTTCTGATGCTTTTTTTTCCAATGCTGCACATTTTGTGCGTAGTTCATCATTTTCCTTCGCCAGACTAGTATTCTTTGAAATTGCAGAAGCAAGGTTCTGTTTCAGTTCTTCGACCGATTCAAGCGAGAAGTCAATGCTCTGGCTCATCTGGCGTTGCTCAGTGCGCACATCCCGTATCTCATTCCTGAGATCACGCTCCAGTGATTCTTTGAAAAACTTGAATTCCTGCCTAATTTCTTTAAGCAATTCAGTCCTCATTTCTTCTTTGAGCTTCGCTAGTTCCTTAGCCATATCAATAAGCCTAATATTCAGTAACAAGCGCGCAAAACAGGCAAAAAATCACAAAATCAAAAAATTGAAAACTTGGCAGTGGTGACGACACCATATAAATGTAACTGTACAAAACTGCACTAACCTGTAGTGAAACAAGCAGCGAAATTCAGTAGAGTGTCTAGCAGCGTAGTCACCACTGCCAAGTGAAAGAACGGGTGGCCGGTAGTCTGCTTTTATAGCAAGGTGGTATCACAAGATGCCGAGTGATTGCCGAGTGCTGATGATAGGCCACACGCCCCCTGGTGGCAGCCAGTCCTAGGAAGATCGTTCAGTGCTTTCGCTGACCACGGCGATTGCACGTGTTGAAGATCGCTTCTTCCGTCGGTATGCAGCTCCGGTTCAAACGGCTATCTGTAGTGAAACAAGCAGCGAAATTCAGTAGAGTGTCTAGCAGCGTAGTCACCACTGCCAATTGAAAGAACGGGTGGCCGGTAGTCTGCTTTTATAGCAAGGTGGTATCACAAGATGCCGAGTGATTGCCGAGTGCTGATGATAGGCCACACGCCCCCTGGTGGCAGCCAGTCCTAGGAAGATCGTTCAGTGCTTTCGCTGACCACGGCGATTGCACGTGTTGAAGATCGCTTCTTCCGTCGGTATGCAGCTCCGGTTCAAACGGCTATCTGTAGTGAAACAAGCAGCGAAATTCAGTAGAGTGTCTAGCAGCGTAGTCACCACTGCCAAGTGGTGACTACGCTACTACCATTACAAGTCGCACTACCATTACAAGTCGGGAACTGCGATATCTAATGTGAAAGCGCTTGCAAACGTCGTTAGGTTAGGTTAGGTTAGGTTAGGTTACGTTAGGTTAGGTTAGGTTAGGTTTGGTTAGGTTAGGTTAGGTTAGGTTAGGTTAGGGATGTTAGGTAAGGTTTGGTTAGGTTAGGTTAGGTTAGGTTGGGTTAGGTAAGGTTAGGTTAGGTTAAGATATGAACCGCGCTAAAACCGCATTAAACAATGTCACTTAGTGAGATGCTGTGTTTTTCACCATTACAAGTCGGGAACTGCGATATCTAATGTGAAAGCGCTTGCAAACGTCGTTAGGTTAGGTTAGGTTAGGTTAGGTTAGGTTAGGTTACGTTAGGTTAGGTTTGGTTAGGTTAGGTTAGGTTAGGTTATGTTAGGTTAGGTTGGGTTAGGTTAGGTTAGGTTAGGTTAGGTTAAGATATGAACCGCGCTAAAACCGCATTACACAATGTCACTTAGTGAGATGCAGTGTTTTTCACCTTTACAAGTTGGGAACTGCGATATCTAATGTGAAAGCGCTTGAAACCGTCGTATTGTTGTAGAAAGCAATGTAAAGTAGCGAGTAAAACGTTTTCTAACGATAGAAGTGCGAAGGTTATGTTAGGTTGAGTTATGTTAGTTTAAGCTAGGTAGCGTCGTGAAACTACCAAAAACAACGTCATCTAACGAGATAGTGTTGTTTTATTGCGAGTACGAAACTGCGATAGGTGAAATGTTGTGGAAGCACACAAAACGGCATGAACAAGCCAAATACTGCGTGTTGTACCGTTACAAGTGCGAAACTGCTATGTTGTGATATTCTCGTTAAAGCGCATGCAAGCATCGTGAAACCTTAAAGAACGATGTCATTTAGCGAGATACAGCGTTCTGTACTGCAATAAGTTGGTGAAAAACTGTGAGGTTATGCAAATATCCTAATTGTGAACGAAACAGTGTAATAGAGCGTTTTTTAATACAAGTGCGAATGTTAGGTTAGGTTAAGATATGAACCGTCGTAAAACCGCATTAAACAATGTCACTTGATGAGATGCAGTGTTTTTCACCATTACAAGTCGGGAACTGCGATATCTAATGTGAAAGCGCTTGCAAACGTCGTTAGGTTAGGTTAGGTTAGGTTACGTTAGGTTAGGTTAGGTTAGGTTTGGTTAGGTTAGGTTAGGTTAGGTTAGGTTAGGGATGTTAGGTAAGGTTTGGTTAGGTTAGGTTAGGTTAGGTTGGGTTAGGTAAGGTTAGGTTAGGTTAAGATATGAACCGCGCTAAAACCGCATTAAACAATGTCACTTAGTGAGATGCTGTGTTTTTCACCATTACAAGTCGGTAACTGCGATATCTAATGTGAAAGCGCTTGCAAACGTCGTTAGGTTAGGTTAGGTTAGGTTACGTTAGGTTAGGTTTGGTTAGGTTAGGTTAGGTTAGGTTATGTTAGGTTAGGTTGGGTTAGGTTAGGTTAGGTTAGGTTAGGTTAAGATATGAACCGCGCTAAAACCGCATTACACAATGTCACTTAGTGAGATGCAGTGTTTTTCACCTTTACAAGTTGGGAACTGCGATATCTAATGTGAAAGCGCTTGAAACCGTCGTATTGTTGTAGAAAGCAATGTAAAGTAGCGAGTAAAACGTTTTCTAACGATAGAAGTGCGAAGGTTATGTTAGGTTGAGTTATGTTAGTTTAAGCTAGGTAGCGTCGTGAAACTACCGAAAACAACGTCATCTAACGAGATAGTGTTGTTTTATTGCGAGTACGAAACTGCGATAGGTGAAATGTTGTGAAAGCACACAAAACGGCATGAACAAGCCAAATACTGCGTGTTGTACCGTTACAAGTGCGAAACTGCTATGTTGTGATATTCTCGTTAAAGCGCATGCAAGCATCGTGAAACCTTAAAGAACGATGTCATTTAGCGAGATACAGCGTTCTGTACTGCAATAAGTTGGTGAAAAACTGTGAGGTTATGCAAATATCCTAATTGTGAACGAAACAGTGTAATAGAGCGTTTTTTAATACAAGTGCGAATGTTAGGTTAGGTTAAGATATGAACCGTCGTAAAACCGCATTAAACAATGTCACTTGATGAGATGCAGTGTTTTTCACCATTACAAGTCGGGAACTGCGATATCTAATGTGAAAGCGCTTGCAAACGTCGTTAGGTTAGGTTAGGTTAGGTTAGGTTAGGTTAGGTTAGGTTAGGTTAGGTTAGGTTACGTTAGGTTAGGTTTGGTTAGGTTAGGTTAGGTTAGGTTATGTTAGGTTAGGTTGGGTTAGGTTAGGTTAGGTTAGGTTAAGATATGAACCGCGCTAAAACCACATTAAACAATGTCACTTAGTGAGATGCAGTGTTTTTCACCTTTACAAGTTGGGAACTGCGATATCTAATGTGAAAGCGCATGAAACCGTCGTAATCTTGTAGAAAACATTGTAAAGTGGTGAGTAAAACGTTTTCTAACGATAGAAGTGCGAAGGTTAGGTTAGGTTAGGTTAGTTTAAGCTAGGTAGCGTCGTGAAACTACCAAAAACGACGTCATCTAACGAGATAGTGTTGTTTTATAGCGAGTAATAAACTGCGAAAGGTGAAATGTTGTGAAAGCACACAAAACGGCATGAACAAGCCAAATACTGCGTGTTCTACCGTTACAAGTGTGAAAGTGCTATATTGTGATATTCTCGTTAAAGCGCATGCAAGCATCGTGAAACCTTAAAGAACAATGTCATTTAGCGAGATACAACGTTCTGTACTGCAATAAGTTGGTGAAAAACTGTGAGGTTATGCAAATATTGTAATTGTGAACAAAACAGTGTAATAGAGCGTTTTTAGATACAAGTGCGAATGTTAGGTTAGGTTAAGATATGAACCGTCGTAAAACCGCATTAAACAATGTCACTTAGTGAGATGTAGTGTTTTTCAACATTACAAGTCGGGAACTACGATATTTAATGTGAAAGCGCATGAAACCGTCGTAATCTTGTAGAAAACATTGTAAAGTGGTGAGTAAAACGTTTTCTAACGATAGAAGTGCGAAGGTTAGGTTAGGTTAGTTTAAGCTAGGTAGCGTCGTGAAAGTACCAAAAACGACGTCATCTAACGAGATAGTGTTGTTTTATAGCGAGTATTAAACTGCGATAGGTGAAATGTTGTGAAAGCACACAAAACGGCATGAACAAGCCAAATACTGCGTGTTGTACCGTTACAAGTGCGAAACTGCTATGTTTTGACATTCTCGGCAAAGCGCATGCAAGTATCGTGAAACCTTAAAGAACGATGTCATTTAGCGAGATACAGCGTTCTGTACTGTAATAAGTTGGTGAGAAACTGTGAGGGCAAGCAAATATCGTAATTGTGAACGAAACAGTGTAATAGAGCGTTTTTTAATACAAGTGCGAATGTTAGGTTAGGTTAAGATATGAACCGTCGTAAAACCGCATTAAACAATGTCACTTGATGAGATGCAGTGTTTTTCACCATTACAAGTCGCGAACTGCGATATCTAATGTGAAAGCGCTTGCAAACGTCGTTAGGTTAGGTTAGGTTAGGTTAGGTTAGGTTACGTTAGGTTAGGTTAGGTTTGGTTAGGTTAGGTTAGGTTAGGTTATGTTAGGTTAGGTTGGGTTAGGTTAGGTTAGGTTAGGTTAGGTTAAGATATGAACCGCGCTAAAACCGCATTACACAATGTCACTTAGTGAGATGCAGTTTTTCACCTTTACAAGTTGGGAACTGCGATATCTAATGTGAAAGCGCTTGAAACCGTCGTATTGTTGTAGAAAGCAATGTAAAGTAGCGAGTAAAACGTTTTCTAACGATAGAAGTGCGAAGGTTATGTTAGGTTGAGTTATGTTAGTTTAAGCTAGGTAGCGTCGTGAAACTACCAAAAACAACGTCATCTAACGAGATAGTGTTGTTTTATTGCGAGTACGAAACTGCGATAGGTGAAATGTTGTGAAAGCACACAAAACGGCATGAACAAGCCAAATACTGCGTGTTGTACCGTTACAAGTGCGAAACAGCTATGTTGTGATATTCTCGTTAAAGCGCATGCAAGCATCGTGAAACCTTAAAGAACGATGTCATTTAGCGAGATACAGCGTTCTGTACTGCAATAAGTTGGTGAAAAACTGTGAGGTTATGCAAATATCCTAATTGTGAACGAAACAGTGTAATAGAGCGTTTTTTAATACAAGTGCGAATGTTAGGTTAGGTTAAGATATGAACCGTCGTAAAACCGCATTAAACAATGTCACTTGATGAGATGCAGTGTTTTTCACCATTACAAGTCGGGAACTGCGATATCTAATGTGAAAGCGCTTGCAAACGTCGTTAGGTTAGGTTAGGTTAGGTTACGTTAGGTTAGGTTAGGTTAGGTTTGGTTAGGTTAGGTTAGGTTAGGTTAGGTTAGGTTAGGTTACGTTAGGTTAGGTTTGGTTAGGTTAGGTTAGGTTAGGTTATGTTAGGTTAGGTTGGGTTAGGTTAGGTTAGGTTAGGTTAGGTTAGGTTAAGATATGAACCGCGCTAAAACCGCAATAAACAATGTCACTTAGTGAGATGCAGTGTTTTTCACCTTTACAAGTTGGGAACTGCGATATCTAATGTGAAAGCGCATGAAACCGTCGTAATCTTGTAGAAAACATTGTAAAGTGGTGAGTAAAACGTTTTCTAACGATAGAAGTGCGAAGGTTAGGTTAGGTTAGGTTAGTTTAAGCTAGGTAGCGTCGTGAAACTACCAAAAACGACGTCATCTAACGAGATAGTGTTGTTTTATAGCGAGTAGTAAACTGCGATAGGTGAAATGTTGTGAAAGCACACAAAACGGCATGAACAAGCCAAATACTGCGTGTTCTACCGTTACAAGTGCGAAACTGCTATATTGTGATATTCTCGTTAGAGCGCATGCAAGCATCGTGAAACCTTAAAGAACAATGTCATTTAGCGAGATACAACGTTCTGTACTGCAATGAGTTGGTGAAAAACTGTGAGGTTATGCTAATATTGTAATTGTGAACAAAACAGTGTAATAGAGCGTTTTTAGATACAAGTGCGAATGTTAGGTTAGGTTAAGATATGAACCGTCGTAAAACCGCATTAAACAATGTCACTTAGTGAGATGTAGTGTTTTTCAACATTACAAGTCGGGAACTACGATATCTATAGTGAAAGCGCATGAAACCGTCGTAATCTTGTAGAAAACATTGTAAAGTGGTGAGTAAAACGTTTTCTAACGATAGAAGTGCGAAGGTTAGGTTAGGTTAGTTTAAGCTAGGTAGCGTCGTGAAAGTACCAAAAACGACGTCATCTAACGAGATAGTGTTGTTTTATAGCGAGTATTGAACTGCGATAGGTGAAATGTTGTGAAAGCACACAAAACGGCATGAACAAGCCAAATACTGCGTGTTGTACCGTTACAAGTGCGAAACTGCTATGTTTTGACATTCTCGGTAAAGCGCATGCAAGTATCGTGAAACCTTAAAGAACGATGTCATTTAGCGAGATACAGCGTTCTGTACTGTAATAAGTTGGTGAGAAACTGTGAGGTCAAGCAAATATCGTAATTGTGAACGAAACAGTGTAATAGAGCGTTTTTTAATACAAGTGCGAATGTTAGGTTAGGTTAAGATATGAACCGTCGTAAAACCGCATTAAACAATGTCACTTGATGAGATGCAGTGTTTTTCACCATTACAAGTCGGGAACTGCGATATCTAATGTGAAAGCGCTTGCAAACGTCGTTAGGTTAGGTTAGGTTAGGTTAGGTTACGTTAGGTTAGGTTAGGTTAGGTTTGGTTAGGTTAGGTTAGGTTAGGTTAGGTTAGGGATGTTAGGTAAGGTTTGGTTAGGTTAGGTTAGGTTAGGTTAGGTTGGGTTAGGTAAGGTTAGGTTAGGTTAAGATATGAACCGCGCTAAAACCGCATTAAACAATGTCACTTAGTGAGATGCTGTGTTTTTCACCATTACAAGTCGGGAACTGCGATATCTAATGTGAAAGCGCTTGCAAACGTCGTTAGGTTAGGTTAGGTTAGGTTAGGTTAGGTTAGGTTACGTTAGGTTAGGTTTGGTTAGGTTAGGTTAGGTTAGGTTATGTTAGGTTAGGTTGGGTTAGGTTAGGTTAGGTTAGGTTAGGTTAAGATATGAACCGCGCTAAAACCGCATTACACAATGTCACTTAGTGAGATGCAGTGTTTTTCACCTTTACAAGTTGGGAACTGCGATATCTAATGTGAAAGCGCTTGAAACCGTCGTATTGTTGTAGAAAGCAATGTAAAGTAGCGAGTAAAACGTTTTCTAACGATAGAAGTGCGAAGGTTATGTTAGGTTGAGTTATGTTAGTTTAAGCTAGGTAGCGTCGTGAAACTACCAAAGACAACGTCATCTAACGAGATAGTGTTGTTTTATTGCGAGTACGAAACTGCGATAGGTGAAATGTTGTGAAAGCACACAAAACGGCATGAACAAGCCAAATACTGCGTGTTGTACCGTTACAAGTGCGAAACTGCTATGTTGTGATATTCTCGTTAAAGCGCATGCAAGCATCGTGAAACCTTAAAGAACGATGTCATTTAGCGAGATACAGCGTTCTGTACTGCAATAAGTTGGTGAAAAACTGTGAGGTTATGCAAATATCCTAATTGTGAACGAAACAGTGTAATAGAGCGTTTTTTAATACAAGTGCGAATGTTAGGTTAGGTTAAGATATGAACCGTCGTAAAACCGCATTAAACAATGTCACTTAGTGAGATGCAGTGTTTTTCACCATTACAAGTCAGGAACTGCGATATCTAATGTGAAAGCGCTTGCAAACGTCGTTAGGTTAGGTTAGGTTAGGTTAGGTTAGGTTACGTTAGGTTAGGTTAGGTTAGGTTTGGTTAGGTTAGGTTAGGTTAGGTTAGGGATGTTAGGTAAGGTTTGGTTTGGTTAGGTTAGGTTAGGTTGGGTTAGGTAAGGTTAGGTTAGGTTAAGATATGAACCGCGCTAAAACCGCATTAAACAATGTCACTTAGTGAGATGCTGTGTTTTTCACCATTACAAGTCGGGAACTGCGATATCTAATGCGAAAGCGCTTGCAAACGTCGTTAGGTTAGGTTAGGTTAGGTTAGGTTAGGTTAGGTTAGGTTACGTTAGGTTAGGTTTGGTTAGGTTAGGTTAGGTTAGGTTATGTTAGGTTAGGTTGGGTTAGGTTAGGTTAGGTTAGGTTAAGATATGAACCGCGCTAAAACCACATTAAACAATGTCACTTAGTGAGATGCAGTGTTTTTCACCTTTACAAGTTGGGAACTGCGATATCTAATGTGAAAGCGCATGAAACCGTCGTAATCTTGTAGAAAACATTGTAAAGTGGTGAGTAAAACGTTTTCTAACGATAGAAGTGCGAAGGTTAGGTTAGGTTAGGTTAGTTTAAGCTAGGTAGCGTCGTGAAACTACCAAAAACGACGTCATCTAACGAGATAGTGTTGTTTTATAGCGAGTAATAAACTGCGAAAGGTGAAATGTTGTGAAAGCACACAAAACGGCATGAACAAGCCAAATACTGCGTGTTCTACCGTTACAAGTGTGAAAGTGCTATATTGTGATATTCTCGTTAAAGCGCATGCAAGCATCGTGAAACCTTAAAGAACAATGTCATTTAGCGAGATACAACGTTCTGTACTGCAATAAGTTGGTGAAAAACTGTGAGGTTATGCAAATATTGTAATTGTGAACAAAACAGTGTAATAGAGCGTTTTTAGATACAAGTGCGAATGTTAGGTTAGGTTAAGATATGAACCGTCGTAAAACCGCATTAAACAATGTCACTTAGTGAGATGTAGTGTTTTTCAACATTACAAGTCGGGAACTACGATATCTAATGTGAAAGCGCATGAAACCGTCGTAATCTTGTAGAAAACATTGTAAAGTGGTGAGTAAAACGTTTTCTAACGATAGAAGTGCGAAGGTTAGGTTAGGTTAGTTTAAGCTAGGTAGCGTCGTGAAAGTACCAAAAACGACGTCATCTAACGAGATAGTGTTGTTTTATAGCGAGTATTAAACTGCGATAGGTGAAATGTTGTGAAAGCACACAAAACGGCATGAACAAGCCAAATACTGCGTGTTGTACCGTTACAAGTGCGAAACTGCTATGTTTTGACATTCTCGGCAAAGCGCATGCAAGTATCGTGAAACCTTAAAGAACGATGTCATTTAGCGAGATACAGCGTTCTGTACTGTAATAAGTTGGTGAGAAACTGTGAGGGCAAGCAAATATCGTAATTGTGAACGAAACAGTGTAATAGAGCGTTTTTTAATACAAGTGCGAATGTTAGGTTAGGTTAAGATATGAACCGTCGTAAAACCGCATTAAACAATGTCACTTGATGAGATGCAGTGTTTTTCACCATTACAAGTCGCGAACTGCGATATCTAATGTGAAAGCGCTTGCAAACGTCGTTAGGTTAGGTTAGGTTAGGTTAGGTTACGTTAGGTTAGGTTAGGTTAGGTTTGGTTAGGTTAGGTTAGGTTAGGTTAGGTTAGGGATGTTAGGTAAGGTTTGGTTAGGTTAGGTTAGGTTAGGTTGGGTTAGGTAAGGTTAGGTTAGGTTAAGATATGAACCGCGCTAAAACCGCATTAAACAATGTCACTTAGCGAGATGCTGTGTTTTTCACCATTACAAGTCGGGAACTGCGATATCTAATGTGAAAGCGCTTGCAAACGTCGTTAGGTTAGGTTAGGTTAGGTTAGGTTAGGTTAGGTTACGTTAGGTTAGGTTTGGTTAGGTTAGGTTAGGTTAGGTTATGTTAGGTTAGGTTGGGTTAGGTTAGGTTAGGTTAGGTTAAGAGATGAACCGCGCTAAAACCGCATTACACAATGTCACTTAGTGAGATGCAGTGTTTTTCACCTTTACAAGTTGGGAACTGCGATATCTAATGTGAAAGCGCTTGAAACCGTCGTATTGTTGTAGAAAGCAATGTAAAGTAGCGAGTAAAACGTTTTCTAACGATAGAAGTGCGAAGGTTATGTTAGGTTGAGTTATGTTAGTTTAAGCTAGGTAGCGTCGTGAAACTACCAAAGACAACGTCATCTAACGAGATAGTGTTGTTTTATTGCGAGTACGAAACTGCGATAGGTGAAATGTTGTGAAAGCACACAAAACGGCATGAACAAGCCAAATACTGCGTGTTGTACCGTTACAAGTGCGAAACTTCTATGTTGTGATATTCTCGTTAAAGCGCATGCAAGCATCGTGAAACCTTAAAGAACGATGTCATTTAGCGAGATACAGCGTTCTGTACTGCAATAAGTTGGTGAAAAACTGTGAGGTTATGCAAATATCCTAATTGTGAACGAAACAGTGTAATAGAGCGTTTTTTAATACAAGTGCGAATGTTAGGTTAGGTTAAGATATGAACCGTCGTAAAACCGCATTAAACAATGTCACTTAGTGAGATGCAGTGTTTTTCACCATTACAAGTCAGGAACTGCGATATCTAATGTGAAAGCGCTTGCAAACGTCGTTAGGTTAGGTTAGGTTAGGTTAGGTTAGGTTAGGTTACGTTAGGTTACGTTAGGTTAGGTTTGGTTAGGTTAGGTTAGGTTAGGTTAGGGATGTTAGGTAAGGTTTGGTTTGGTTAGGTTAGGTTAGGTTGGGTTAGGTAAGGTTAGGTTAGGTTAAGATATGAACCGCGCTAAAACCGCATTAAACAATGTCACTTAGTGAGATGCTGTGTTTTTCACCATTACAAGTCGGGAACTGCGATATCTAATGCGAAAGCGCTTGCAAACGTCGTTAGGTTAGGTTAGGTTAGGTTAGGTTAGGTTACGTTAGGTTAGGTTTGGTTAGGTTAGGTTAGGTTAGGTTATGTTAGGTTAGGTTGGGTTAGGTTAGGTTAGGTTAGGTTAGGTTAAGATATGAACCGCGCTAAAACCGCATTACACAATGTCACTTAGTGAGATGCAGTGTTTTTCACCTTTACAAGTTGGGAACTGCGATATCTAATGTGAAAGCGCTTGAAACCGTCGTATTGTTGTAGAAAGCAATGTAAAGTAGCGAGTAAAACGTTTTCTAACGATAGAAGTGCGAAGGTTATGTTAGGTTGAGTTATGTTAGTTTAAGCTAGGTAGCGTCGTGAAACTACCAAAAACAACGTCATCTAACGAGATAGTGTTGTTTTATTGCGAGTATGAAACTGCGATAGGTGAAATGTTGTGAAAGCACACAAAACGGCATGAACAAGCCAAATACTGCGTGTTGTACCGTTACAAGTGCGAAACTGCTATGTTGTGATATTCTCAATAAAGCGCATGCAAGCATCGTGAAACCTTAAAGAACGATGTCATTTAGCGAGATACAGCGTTCTGTACTGCAATAAGTTGGTGAAAAACTGTGAGGTTATGCAAATATCCTAATTGTGAACGAAACAGTGTAATAGAGCGTTTTTTAATACAAGTGCGAATGTTAGGTTAGGTTAAGATATGAACCGTCGTAAAACCGCATTAAACAATGTCACTTGATGAGATGCAGTGTTTTTCACCATTACAAGTCGGGAACTGCGATATCTAATGTGAAAGCGCTTGCAAACGTCGTTAGGTTAGGTTAGGTTAGGTTACGTTAGGTTAGGTTAGGTTAGGTTTGGTTAGGTTAGGTTAGGTTAGGTTAGGTTACGTTAGGTTAGGTTTGGTTAGGTTAGGTTAGGTTAGGTTATGTTAGGTTAGGTTGGGTTAGGTTAGGTTAGGTTAGGTTAGGTTAGGTTAAGATATGAACCGCGCTAAAACCGCAATAAACAATGTCACTTAGTGAGATGCAGTGTTTTTCACCTTTACAAGTTGGGAACTGCGATATCTAATGTGAAAGCGCATGAAACCGTCGTAATCTTGTAGAAAACATTGTAAAGTGGTGAGTAAAACGTTTTCTAACGATAGAAGTGCGAAGGTTAGGTTAGGTTAGGTTAGTTTAAGCTAGGTAGCGTCGTGAAACTACCAAAAACGACGTCATCTAACGAGATAGTGTTGTTTTATAGCGAGTATTAAACTGCGATAGGTGAAATGTTGTGAAAGCACACAAAACGGCATGAACAAGCCAAATACTGCGTGTTCTACCGTTACAAGTGCGAAACTGCTATATTGTGATATTCTCGTTAGAGCGCATGCAAGCATCGTGAAACCTTAAAGAACAATGTCATTTAGCGAGATACAACGTTCTGTACTGCAATGAGTTGGTGAAAAACTGTGAGGTTATGCAAATATTGTAATTGTGAACAAAACAGTGTAATAGAGCGTTTTTAGATACAAGTGCGAATGTTAGGTTAGGTTAAGATATGAACCGTCGTAAAACCGCATTAAACAATGTCACTTAGTGAGATGTAGTGTTTTTCAACATTACAAGTCGGGAACTACGATATCTAATGTGAAAGCGCATGAAACCGTCGTAATCTTGTAGAAAACATTGTAAAGTGGTGAGTAAAACGTTTTCTAACGATAGAAGTGCGAAGGTTAGGTTAGGTTAGTTTAAGCTAGGTAGCGTCGTGAAAGTACCAAAAACGACGTCATCTAACCAGATAGTGTTGTTTTATAGCGAGTATTAAACTGCGATAGGTGAAATGTTGTGAAAGCACACAAAACGGCATGAACAAGCCAAATACTGCGTGTTGTACCGTTACAAGTGCGAAACTGCTATGTTTTGACATTCTCGGTAAAGCGCATGCAAGTATCGTGAAACCTTAAAGAACGATGTCATTTAGCGAGATACAGCGTTCTGTACTGTAATAAGATGGTGAGAAACTGTGAGGTCAAGCAAATATCGTAATTGTGAACGAAACAGTGTAATAGAGCGTTTTTTAATACAAGTGCGAATGTTAGGTTAGGTTAAGATATGAACCGTCGTAAAACCGCATTAAACAATGTCACTTGATGAGATGCAGTGTTTTTCACCATTACAAGTCGGGAACTGCGATATCTAATGTGAAAGCGCTTGCAAACGTCGTTAGGTTAGGTTAGGTTAGGTTAGGTTACGTTAGGTTAGGTTAGGTTAGGTTTGGTTAGGTTAGGTTAGGTTAGGGATGTTAGGTAAGGTTTGGTTAGGTTAGGTTAGGTTAGGTTGGGTTAGGTAAGGTTAGGTTAGGTTAAGATATGAACCGCGCTAAAACCGCATTAAACAATGTCACTTAGTGAGATGCTGTGTTTTTCACCATTACAAGTCGGGAACTGCGATATCTAATGTGAAAGCGCTTGCAAACGTCGTTAGGTTAGGTTAGGTTAGGTTAGGTTAGGTTACGTTAGGTTAGGTTTGGTTAGGTTAGGTTAGGTTAGGTTAGGTTATGTTAGGTTAGGTTGGGTTAGGTTAGGTTAGGTTAGGTTAAGATATGAACCGCGCTAAAACCGCATTACACAATGTCACTTAGTGAGATGCAGTGTTTTTCACCTTTACAAGTTGGGAACTGCGATATCTAATGTGAAAGCGCTTGAAACCGTCGTATTGTTGTAGAAAGCAATGTAAAGTAGCGAGTAAAACGTTTTCTAACGATAGAAGTGCGAAGGTTATGTTAGGTTGAGTTATGTTAGTTTAAGCTAGGTAGCGTCGTGAAACTACCAAAGACAACGTCATCTAACGAGATAGTGTTGTTTTATTGCGAGTACGAAACTGCGATAGGTGAAATGTTGTGAAAGCACACAAAACGGCATGAACAAGCCAAATACTGCGTGTTGTACCGTTACAAGTGCGAAACTGCTATGTTGTGATATTCTCGTTAAAGCGCATGCAAGCATCGTGAAACCTTAAAGAACGATGTCATTTAGCGAGATACAGCGTTCTGTACTGCAATAAGTTGGTGAAAAACTGTGAGGTTATGCAAATATCCTAATTGTGAACGAAACAGTGTAATAGAGCGTTTTTTAATACAAGTGCGAATGTTAGGTTAGGTTAAGATATGAACCGTCGTAAAACCGCATTAAACAATGTCACTTAGTGAGATGCAGTGTTTTTCACCATTACAAGTCAGGAACTGCGATATCTAATGTGAAAGCGCTTGCAAACGTCGTTAGGTTAGGTTAGGTTAGGTTAGGTTACGTTAGGTTAGGTTAGGTTAGGTTTGGTTAGGTTAGGTTAGGTTAGGTTAGGGATGTTAGGTAAGGTTTGGTTTGGTTAGGTTAGGTTAGGTTGGGTTAGGTAAGGTTAGGTTAGGTTAAGATATGAACCGCGCTAAAACCGCATTAAACAATGTCACTTAGTGAGATGCTGTGTTTTTCACCATTACAAGTCGGGAACTGCGATATCTAATGCGAAAGCGCTTGCAAACGTCGTTAGGTTAGGTTAGGTTAGGTTAGGTTAGGTTAGGTTACGTTAGGTTAGGTTTGGTTAGGTTAGGTTAGGTTAGGTTATGTTAGGTTAGGTTGGGTTAGGTTAGGTTAGGTTAGGTTAGGTTAAGATATGAACCGCGCTAAAACCGCATTACACAATGTCACTTAGTGAGATGCAGTGTTTTTCACCTTTACAAGTTGGGAACTGCGATATCTAATGTGAAAGCGCTTGAAACCGTCGTATTGTTGTAGAAAGCAATGTAAAGTAGCGAGTAAAACGTTTTCTAACGATAGAAGTGCGAAGGTTATGTTAGGTTGAGTTATGTTAGTTTAAGCTAGGTAGCGTCGTGAAACTACCAAAGACAACGTCATCTAACGAGATAGTGTTGTTTTATAGCGAGTAATAAACTGCGAAAGGTGAAATGTTGTGAAAGCACACAAAACGGCATGAACAAGCCAAATACTGCGTGTTCTACCGTTACAAGTGTGAAAGTGCTATATTGTGATATTCTCGTTAAAGCGCATGCAAGCATCGTGAAACCTTAAAGAACAATGTCATTTAGCGAGATACAACGTTCTGTACTGCAATAAGTTGGTGAAAAACTGTGAGGTTATGCAAATATTGTAATTGTGAACAAAACAGTGTAATAGAGCGTTTTTAGATACAAGTGCGAATGTTAGGTTAGGTTAAGATATGAACCGTCGTAAAACCGCATTAAACAATGTCACTTAGTGAGATGTAGTGTTTTTCAACATTACAAGTCGGGAACTACGATATCTAATGTGAAAGCGCATGAAACCGTCGTAATCTTGTAGAAAACATTGTAAAGTGGTGAGTAAAACGTTTTCTAACGATAGAAGTGCGAAGGTTAGGTTAGGTTAGGTTAGTTTAAGCTAGGTAGCGTCGTGAAACTACCAAAAACGACGTCATCTAACGAGATAGTGTTGTTTTATAGCGAGTATTAAACTGCGATAGGTGAAATGTTGTGAAAGCACACAAAATGGCATGAACTAGCCAGATACTGCGTCTTGTGCCGTTACAAGTGCGAAACTGCTTTATTGTGATATTCTCGTTAAAGCGCATGCAAGCATCGTGAAACCTTGAAGAACGATGTCATTTAGCGAGATACAGCGTTCTGTACTGCAATAAGTTGGTGAAAAACTGTGAGGTTATGCAAATATCGTAATTGTGAACGAAACAGTGTAATAGAGCGTTTTTCCATACAAGTACGAATGTTAGGTTAGGTTAAGATATGAACCGTCGTAAAACCGCATTAAACAATGTCACTTAGTGAGATGTAGTGTTTTTCAACATTACAAGTCGGGAACTACGATATCTAATGTGAAAGCGCATGAAACCGTCGTAATCTTGTAGAAAACAATGTAAAGTAGCGAATAAAACGTTTTCTAACGATAGAAGTGCGAAGGTTAGGTTAGTTTGAGCTAGGTAGCGTCGTGAAACCACCAAAAACGACGTCATCTAACGAGATAGTGTTGTTTTATTGCGAGTATTAAACTGCGATAGGTGAAATGTTGTGAAAGCACACAAAACGGCATGAACAAGCCAAATACTGCGTGTTGTACCGTTACAAGTGCGAAACTGCTATGTTTTGACATTCTCGGTAAAGCGCATGCAAGTATCGTGAAACCTTAAAGAACGATGTCATTTAGCGAGATACAGCGTTCTGTACTGTAATAAGTTGGTGAGAAACTGTGAGGTCAAGCAAATATCGTAATTGTGAACGAAACAGTGTAATAGAGCGTTTTATAATACAAGTGCGAATGTTAGGTTAGGTTAAGATATGAACCGTCGTAAAACCGCATTAAACAATGTCACTTGATGAGATGCAGTGTTTTTCACCATTACAAGTCGGGAACTGCGATATCTAATGTGAAAGCGCTTGCAAACGTCGTTAGGTTAGGTTAGGTTAGGTTAGGTTACGTTAGGTTAGGTTAGGTTAGGTTTGGTTAGGTTAGGTTTGGTTAGGTTAGGTTAGGGATGTTAGGTAAGGTTTGGTTAGGTTAGGTTAGGTTAGGTTAGGTTGGGTTAGGTAAGGTTAGGTTAGGTTAAGATATGAACCGCGCTAAAACCGCATTAAACAATGTCACTTAGTGAGATGCTGTGTTTTTCACCATTACAAGTCGGGAACTGCGATATCTAATGTGAAAGCGCTTGCAAACGTCGTTAGGTTAGGTTAGGTTAGGTTAGGTTAGGTTAGGTTAGGTTACGTTAGGTTAGGTTTGGTTAGGTTAGGTTAGGTTAGGTTATGTTAGGTTAGGTTGGGTTAGGTTAGGTTAGGTTAGGTTAGGTTAAGATATGAACCGCGCTAAAACCGCATTACACAATGTCACTTAGTGAGATGCAGTGTTTTTCACCTTTACAAGTTGGGAACTGCGATATCTAATGTGAAAGCGCTTGAAACCGTCGTATTGTTGTAGAAAGCAATGTAAAGTAGCGAGTAAAACGTTTTCTAACGATAGAAGTGCGAAGGTTATGTTAGGTTGAGTTATGTTAGTTTAAGCTAGGTAGCGTCGTGAAACTACCAAAGACAACGTCATCTAACGAGATAGTGTTGTTTTATTGCGAGTACGAAACTGCGATAGGTGAAATGTTGTGAAAGCACACAAAACGGCATGAACAAGCCAAATACTGCGTGTTGTACCGTTACAAGTGCGAAACTGCTATGTTGTGATATTCTCGTTAAAGCGCATGCAAGCATCGTGAAACCTTAAAGAACGATGTCATTTAGCAAGATACAGCGTTCTGTACTGCAATACGTTGGTGAAAAACTGTGAGGTTATGCAAATATCCTAATTGTGAACAAAACAGTGTAATAGAGCGTTTTTAGATACAAGTGCGAATGTTAGGTTAGGTTAAGATATGAACCGTCGTAAAACCGCATTAAACAATGTCACTTAGTGAGATGTAGTGTTTTTCAACATTACAAGTCGGGAACTACGATATCTAATGTGAAAGCGCTTGCAAACGTCGTTAGGTTAGGTTAGGTTAGGTTAGGTTAGGTTACGTTAGGTTAGGTTAGGTTAGGTTTGGTTTGGTTAGGTTAGGTTAGGTTAGGTTAGGGATGTTAGGTAAGGTTTGGTTAGGTTAGGTTAGGTTAGGTTGGGTTAGGTAAGGTTAGGTTAGGTTAAGATATGAACCGCGCTAAAACCGCATTAAACAATGTCACTTAGTGAGATGCTGTGTTTTTCACCATTACAAGTCGGGAACTGCGATATCTAATGCGAAAGCGCTTGCAAACGTCGTTAGGTTAGGTTAGGTTAGGTTAGGTTAGGTTACGTTAGGTTAGGTTTGGTTAGGTTAGGTTAGGTTAGGTTATGTTAGGTTAGGTTGGGTTAGGTTAGGTTAGGTTAGGTTAAGATATGAACCGCGCTAAAACCACATTAAACAATGTCACTTAGTGAGATGCAGTGTTTTTCACCTTTACAAGTTGGGAACTGCGATACCTAATGTGAAAGCGCATGAAACCGTCGTAATCTTGTAGAAAACATTGTAAAGTGGTGAGTAAAACGTTTTCTAACGATAGAAGTGCGAAGGTTAGGTTAGGTTAGGTTAGTTTAAGCTAGGTAGCGTCGTGAAACTACCAAAAACGACGTCATCTAACGAGATAGTGTTGTTTTATAGCGAGTAATAAACTGCGAAAGGTGAAATGTTGTGAAAGCACACAAAACGGCATGAACAAGCCAAATACTGCGTGTTCTACCGTTACAAGTGTGAAAGTGCTATATTGTGATATTCTCGTTAAAGCGCATGCAAGCATCGTGAAACCTTAAAGAACAATGTCATTTAGCGAGATACAACGTTCTGTACTGCAATAAGTTGGTGAAAAACTGTGAGGTTATGCAAATATTGTAATTGTGAACGAAACAGTGTAATTGAGCGTCTTTAGATACAAGTGCGAATGTTAGGTTAGGTTGACATATCAACCGTCGTAAAACCGCATTAAACAATGTCACTTAGTGAGATGTAGTGTTTTTCAACATTACAAGTCGGGAACTACGATATCTAATGTGAAAGCGCATGAAACCATCGTAATCTTGTAGAAAACATTGTAAAGTTGCGAGTAAAACGTTTTCTAACGATAGAAGTGCGAAGGTTAGGTTAGGTTAGGTTAGTTTAAGCTAGGTAGCGTCGTGAAACTACCAAAAACGACGTCATCTAACGAGATAGTGTTGTTTTATAGCGAGTATTAAACTGCGATAGGTGAAATATTGTGAAAGCACACAAAACGGCATGAACAAGCCAAATACTGCGTGTTCTACCGTTACAAGTGCGAAACTGCTATATTGTGATATTCTCGTTAAAGCGCATGCAAGCATCGTGAAACCTTAAAGAACAATGTCATTTAGCGAGATACAACGTTCTGTACTGCAATAAGTTGGTGAAAAACTGTGAGGTTATGCAAATATGGTAATTGTGAACAAAACAGTGTAATAGAGCGGTTTTAGATACAAGTGCGAATGTTAGGTTAGGTTAAGATATGAACCTTCGTAAAACCGCATTAAACAATGTCAATTAGTGAGATGCAGTGTTTTTCACCATTAAAAGTCGGGAACTGCGATATCTAATGTGAAAGCGCTTGCAACCGTCGTTAGGTTAGGTTAGGTTAGGTTAGGTTTTGTTAGGTTAGGTTAGGTTAGGTTAGGTTAGATTAGGTTAGGTTGGGTTGAGTTGGGTTAGGTTAGGTTAGGTTAGGTTAGGTTGGGTTAGGTTAGGTTAGGTTACGTTAGGTTAGGTTAGGTTACGTTAGGTTAGGTTAGGTTAGGTTAGGTTACGTTAGGTTAGGTTAGGTTAGGTAAGGATAATTTGGTTAGGTTAGGTTAGGTTACGTTAGGTTAGGTTAGGTCAGGAAAGGTTAGGTTACGTTAGAATAGGTTAGGTTAGGTTAGGTTACGTTAGGTTAGGTTAAGTTAGGTTAGGTTTGGTTAGGTTAGCTTAGGTTAGGTTAGGTTGGGTTGGGTTGGGTTGGGTTAGGTTAGGTTAGGTTAGGTTAGGTTGGGTTAGGTTAGTTTAGGTTAGGTTAGGTTAGGTTAGGTTGGGTTGGGTTAGGTTAGGTTAGGTTAGGTTAGGTAAGGTTAGGTTAGGTTAGGTTAGGTTACGTTAGGTTAAGGTATGAACCGTCGTAAAACCGCATTAAACCATGTCACTTAGTGAGATGCAGTGTTTTTCACCTTTACAAGTTGGGAACTGTGATATCTAATGTGAAAGCGCTTGAAACCGTCGTATTGTTGTAGAAAGCAATGTAAAGTAGCGAGTAAAACGTTTTCTAACGATAGAAGTGCGAAGGTTATGTTAGGTTGAGTTATGTTAGTTTAAGCTAGGTAGCGTCGTGAAACTACCAAAAACAACGTCATCTAACGAGATAGTGTTGTTTTATTGCGAGTACGAAACTGCGATAGGTGAAATGTTGTGAAAGCACACAAAAGGGCATGAACAAGCCAAATACTGCGTGTTGTACCGTTACAAGTGCGAAACTGCTATGTTGTGATATTCTCGTTAAAGCGCATGCAAGCATCGTGAAACCTTAAAGAACGATGTCATTTAGCGAGATACAGCGTTCTGTACTGCAATAAAATGGTGAAAAACTGTGAGGTTATGCAAATATCCTAATTGTGAACGAAACAGTGTAATAGAGCGTTTTTTAATACAAGTGCGAATGTTAGGTTAGGTTAAGATATGAACCGTCGTAAAACCGCATTAAACAATGTGACTTGATGAGATGCAGTGTTTTTCACCATTACAAGTCGGGAACTGCGATATCTAATGTGAAAGCGCTTGCAAACGTCGTTAGGTTAGGTTAGGTTACGTTAGGTTAGGTTAGGTTAGGTTTGGTTAGGTTAGGTTAGGTTAGGTTAGGTTAGGTTACGTTAGGTTAGGTTTGGTTAGGTTATGTTAGGTTAGGTTATGTTAGGTTAGGTTGGGTTAGGTTAGGTTAGGTTAGGTTATGTTAGGTTAAGATATGAACCGCGCTAAAACCGCAATAAACAATGTCACTTAGTGAGATGCAGTGTTTTTCACCTTTACAAGTTGGGAACTGCGATATCTAATGTGAAAGCGCATGAAACCGTCGTAATCTTGTAGAAAACATTGTAAAGTGGTGAGTAAAACGTTTTCTAACGATAGAAGTGCGAAGGTTAGGTTAGGTTAGGTTAGTTTAAGCTAGGTAGCGTCGTGAAACTACCAAAAACGACGTCATCTAACGAGATAGTGTTGTTTTATAGCGAGTATTAAACTGCGATAGGTGAAATGTTGTGAAAGCACACAAAACGGCATGAACAAGCCAAATACTGCGTGTTCTACCGTTACAAGTGCGAAACTGCTATATTGTGATATTCTCGTTAGAGCGCATGCAAGCATCGTGAAACCTTAAAGAACAATGTCATTTAGCGAGATACAACGTTCTGTACTGCAATGAGTTGGTGAAAAACTGTGAGGTTATGCAAATATTGTAATTGTGAACAAAACAGTGTAATAGAGCGTTTTTAGATACAAGTGCGAATGTTAGGTTAGGTTAAGATATGAACCGTCGTAAAACCGCATTAAACAATGTCACTTAGTGAGATGTAGTGTTTTTCAACATTACAAGTCGGGAACTACGATATCTAATGTGAAAGCGCATGAAACCGTCGTAATCTTGTAGAAAACATTGTAAAGTGGTGAGTAAAACGTTTTCTAACGATAGAAGTGCGAAGGTTAGGATAGGTTAGTTTAAGCTAGGTAGCGTCGTGAAAGTACCAAAAACGACGTCATCTAACGAGATAGTGTTGTTTTATAGCGAGTATTAAACTGCGATAGGTGAAATGTTGTGAAAGCACACAAAACGGCATGAACAAGCCAAATACTGCGTGTTGTACCGTTACAAGTGCGAAACTGCTATGTTTTGACATTCTCGGTAAAGCGCATGCAAGTATCGTGAAACCTTAAAGAACGATGTCATTTAGCGAGATACAGCGTTCTGTACTGTAATAAGTTGGTGAGAAACTGGGAGGTCAAGCAAATATCGTAATTGTGAACGAAACAGTGTAATAGAGCGTTTTTTAATACAAGTGCGAATGTTAGGTTAGGTTAAGATATGAACCGTCGTAAAACCGCATTAAACAATGTCACTTGATGAGATGCAGTGTTTTTCACCATTACAAGTCGGGAACTGCGATATCTAATGTGAAAGCGCTTGCAAACGTCGTTAGGTTAGGTTAGGTTAGGTTAGGTTACGTTAGGTTAGGTTAGGTTAGGTTTGGTTAGGTTAGGTTAGGTTAGGTTAGGGATGTTAGGTAAGGTTTGGTTAGGTTAGGTTAGGTTAGGTTGGGTTAGGTAAGGTTAGGTTAGGTTAAGATATTGTTACGTGAGTAACGAGACAAAGTATTGCGAATATATTCGAAAAATATATTTGCAAGAGCGGTTGCAGCACTGGCCAGTCTGGCTCCGAGCTCGAGCAGCCAGCGAGCCTCATCTTCCTCGTCGGGCGCACACGCGCATTCGCACTATGGTTTGTGGCAGCCTACAGGTAGCATAACCCCCGTCGGCAAAGGCGCCGTCTCGGCGCATCTAGATGTCAAGATCATTGGGCGAGTGGTACTGCTTCAGGCGTGCGACGTGTACGATGTCGGTGGCCCTAGGGGTGGATGAAGACGGCGAGGCAGCAGGAGTGATTTCATAAGTGACGGGAGTCACCTCACGAAGCACTCTGTAGGGCCCTGTGTACCGAGAGAGCAGCTTGTCAGACAGGCCAACGTGCCTGGTCGGAGACCACAGCAGAACCAACGAACCGGGCGAAAAGTGCACATCGCGGTGTCGTTGGTCGTACCGACGCCGTTGGTTTGCTTGGGAGGTCAGAAGGCGAGCACGAGCGGCTTCGCGTGCGTGGGCGGCCCGGCTGATGGCGTCCAGAGCATATTGTGAAGTTGGAGCTGCTGGTAACGGAATCGTCGTATCGAGGGGTAATGTGGGTTCGCGGCCGAACAGCAAGAAAAAAGGGGAGTAACCAGCCGTGTCGTGGCGCGAAGAATTGTAGGCAAATGTCACGTATGGTAAAGCGATGTCCCAGTCAGAGTGATCTGAGGAAACGTACTTTGCAAGCATGTCAGTTAGGGTTCGGTTCAGGCGTTCTGTGAGGCCATTTGTTTGCGGATGGTACGACGTAGTGAGCTTGTGGCGTGTTGCACAAGAGCGTAGGATGTCCGCTATGACTTTCGATAGAAATGTGCGGCCTCGGTCCGTGAGCAGCTGGCGTGGAGCACCATGTTGCAAGATCACGTCGTGTAGAAGAAAATCGGCGACGTCAGTGGCGCAACTTGTTGGAAGGGCGCGTGTGATTGCGTAGCGTGTGGCGTAGTCTGTGGCCACAGCTATCCACCTGTTGCCAGCAGAAGACAGAGGAAAAGGGCCGAGTAAGTCCAAGCCGACGCGAAAGAAAGGTTCTGTAGAAATATCGAGTGGTTGAAGGCGCCCAGCCGGAAGCGTCGATGGTGTTTTGCGGCGCTGACATTCCTCACACGCCGCGACGTATCTTCTGACGGACCGTGCCAGACCTGGCCAATAGAAGCGACGGCGAATCCGGTCGTATGTGCGGGACACACCCAGGTGACCGGCAGTAGGAACGTCATGAAGTTCGTGGAGTACAGCCAAGCGGAGGTGTTTGGGTATGGCAAGCAGCAGAGATGGGCCGTCTGGATGGAAGTTATGCCGGTATAATGTGCCATTCTGGAGTACGAACGAGCGATAGGATCGGTTCGATGGGGAGGAGTCGAGGCGCTCAATGATAGCTCGTAGGGCTGCATCACGGCGTTGCTCGTCGGCTATGTGGTTCAGTTGAGAAACGGAGCACACGCAGGCGTCGTTGTCAGGTATGGTGGCCGATGGGTCAACTGGATAGCGAGAAAGGCAATCGGCGTCCTGGTGCAGGCGTCCAGACTTGTATATCACAGAAAAGGTGTATTCTTGCAGTCGCAGAGCCCAGCGACCAAGTCGACCTGTAGGATCTCTTAAGGATGAAAGCCAGCAGAGCGCGTGGTGGTCGGTGACGACGGAAAAGTGAGTGCCATATAAATATGGACGGAATTTTGAGACCGCCCAGACAAGAGCAAGGCATTCTCGCTCCGTGATCGAATAGTTACGCTCTGCAGGTGTAAGGAGGCGGCTAGCATACGCGATAACGCGGTCGTGTCCCTGTTGGCATTGGGCGAGAACGGCTCCGATACCGTGACCACTGGCATCAGTTCGGACCTCAGTTCGGGCAGATGGGTCAAAGTGGGCGAGGATAGGGGGCGTCGTCAAAAGTGTTATGAGGTGAGAGAAGGCGGCAGCTTGAGTGGACCCCCACGAAAATGGAACGCCTTTCTTCAAAAGATCGGTAAGTGGTTGGGCGATTGCCGCAAAATCTTTCACGAACCGCCTAAAGTAGGAGCAAAGTCCCACAAAGCTCCGGACATCTTTGGCGGATTGGGGTACTGGGAAACTCGTGACGGCACGAATTTTCTCAGGGTCCGGTCTCACACCAGAAGCATCGACAAGGTGGCCCAGCACGGTAATCTGTCGGCGGCCGAAGTGACACTTCGAGGAGTTCAACTGGAGGCCAGCTTTGCGGAAGACGTCGAGAATGGCCGACAGACGCTCAAGGTGGGTCTCAAACGTAGGTGCAAATACGAGGACGTCGTCTAGGTAACACAGGCATGTTGACCATTTGAACCCGTGTAGCAGAGAGTCCATCATACGTTCGAACGTGGCGGGGGCATTGCATAGACCGAAGGGCATAACCTTGAATTGGTATAGGCCATCTGGAGTGATGAAGGCGGTCTTTTCTTGGTCTTTCTCGTCTACGGCAATCTGCCAATAACCAGAACGAAGGTCGATGGATGAAAAGTAGCGTGCGCCGTGGAGACAATCGAGGGCGTCATCAATACGTGGTAAAGGATACACGTCCTTTTTGGTGATTCGATTTAGATGCCGGTAATCGATGCAAAAACGCCATGTGTTGTCCTTCTTTTTAACCAGGACGACGGGTGACGCCCATGGGCTTGATGAGGGCTCAATAATGCCTTTAGTTAACATCTTATTCACTTCAGCTTGAATAATCTGGCGCTCCGACGCGGACACGCGATACGGTCGACGGTGAATGGGAGCAGCATCACCGGTGTTGATGCGGTGCTTTACAAGAGAAGTTTGGCCGAGTGGGCGGTCGTCAAGGTCGAAGATGTCACGGTAGGAAGCTAGAAGGCGTGCGAGAGCGGCTGATTGCGCTGGGGGAAGGTCAGGGTCGATCATGGGACGTATTGACATGTCGAGGCATGTGGCATCGAGTGGGCGACAAGGAAAATTGGGGCATGCGTCGGCTGCGAAAGTGGTGACGTGATCATCGGCTAAGGACCGCAACGTGGCAATTAGGATGCCTTCAGGGAGGACTTGCTTTGTGAAGCCGAAATTTATGACGGGTAGACGGGTCCGGTTGGAGGCTACAGTTACGATGCAGTGAGGGACGGTGACGTCACGTGCCAGTAGGACACCAGGAATCGGCGTGACGATGTAATTCCCATCCAATACGGGTGAGGTCGTGGCAAATTCGGTGAATGTGAGGGCTTTAGGCGGTAAGCGGAGGAAGTCTGTGGCAGAAAGGCCGTGTTGAGGTTCAGGGTGAATATCCGGCTGAAGAGGAAGGTCTAAGCAAAGAGTACCAGCGGAACAGTCGATGAGAGCAGAATGGGTCGACAGGAAGTCCATCCCTAAGATGAGGTCATGAGGACAGTTCTGGAGCACCGTGAATAGAACAGGGATGTAACGGTCGGCGATGCGTATGCGAGCCGTACACATGCCAATGACAGGAACAGTGCCGCCATCGGCCACACGTACAGCTTCGGTAGCAGGGGGCGTGAGTACTTTTCTTAAGCGGCGACAAAGATGAACGCTGATGATGGACACATGAGCGCCAGTATCGACTAGTGCCGACAGAGAAATACCGTCCACGTGTACATCGACAAGATTTTTGTTCGTATGAAGCGTCAATGGAGGGTTTGGTTCAGACAGGGATGATGCAGCACTACCTCCAGGGGCTGCACTGTCTAGTTTTCCGTCGGGTACGATGAAAAGTTAGGCGGCGAGTGATGGCGGCGTGGCTGGGGCGACGGGGAACGACGGCGTTGAGGGGACGGAGAACGAGCAGGAAGGCGGCTGTTAGACGTGTCGAAAGCAGGGGCGGTACGGCTGGACGGATACCGGCGAAGATCTTCATATGGGCTATAAGGTGCGAAAAACTGGCTCCTATGTGGCGGCGTCCAGGAGGCACGGCAGTAGCGGGAGACATGTCCAACGCGGTGGCACCGGAAGCAGATCGGTTTGTCGTCAGGAGTTCGCCATTCCGCCGGGTTGCGAGATCGTGGAGCAACAAATGGGTCACGTCGAGGTGCATTAGTGGGAATTGGTCTGGAGGAGGGGCAAGAGATGGGGCAAGCATCAGGGAACCCGCGGTTGGCGAATTCTTGTCGTACGACCGCCTGAATAACGGAGATCGCGGGGGTTGTCGGTATCGTATGTTCGAAAGAAGTGGGCTGAAGCGGCGCTGGACTTGCTGCCTCAAGTTCCCGTCGGACGATACGCGTTACACTCTGCTCAAAGGGCGGTGTGACGGTAGAATCGGAGCAGGTGGACGTAGCCGCCGTGTTTGGCAACCGAGAAAAAGGAGGGCGCACCCGACGGCTTTTTGCTGTTTCGAAACGGCGGCATTCTTGAATTACACGGTCGATGGTCGAGACGTTAGTGTACACCAGCAAATTGAAGGCATCGTCCGCGATCCCCTTCAAAACGTGTCCAACCTTTTCAGCCTCAGACATCGCCTCGTCCACTTTTCGGCAAAGAGCGAGAACTTCTTGGATGTATGACACATACGATTCAGTTGGCGACTGGACACGGGTAGCCAGCTCCTGTCGTGCAGCTGCGTGGCGACCGGTCGGGTCCCCAAAGATGTCACGTAGCTTCTCCTTGAACGTGTCCCAGCTGGTGAGTTCGGACTCATTTGTCTCATACCAGACACGCGGGGTTCCGTCCAAGTAGAAGAGAACATTAGCGAGCATCATGGTAGGGTCCCAACGGTGAGTTTGACTGACCCGTTCATAAAGGCGAAGCCATTTGTCGACGTCGAGGCCAGGTTGCGCAGAAAATGTCCCGGGATCACGTGGTGTTTGGACGGCGACAAAGGTTGTCGGAGAAGCCGCAGATGATGAAGCGGACGCGTTGTCACTGGAAGCCATGGCGGAAAGCTGGAGGATGCGGCCACTGCGGAGCTGCGTGGTGAGGACGGGGATCGTTCCACCTCCACCAAATATGTTACGTGAGTAACGAGACAAAGTATTGCGAATATATTCGAAAAATATATTTGCAAGAGCGGTTGCAGCACTGGCCAGTCTGGCTCCGAGCTCGAGCAGCCAGCGAGCCTCATCTTCCTCGTCGGGCGCACACGCGCATTCGCACTATGGTTTGTGGCAGCCTACAGGTAGCAATATGAACCGCGCTAAAACCGCATTAAACAATGTCACTTAGTGAGATGCTGTGTTTTTCACCATTACAAGTCGGGAACTGCGATATCTAATGTGAAAGCGCTTGCAAACGTCGTTAGGTTAGGTTAGGTTAGGTTAGGTTAGGTTACGTTAGGTTAGGTTTGGTTAGGTTAGGTTAGGTTAGGTTATGTTAGGTTAGGTTGGGTTAGGTTAGGTTAGGTTAGGTTAGGTTAAGATATGAACCGCGCTAAAACCGCATTACACAATGTCACTTAGTGAGATGCAGTGTTTTTCACCTTTACAAGTTGGGAACTGCGATATCTAATGTGAAAGCGTTTGAAACCGTTGTATTGTTGTAGAAAGCAATGTAAAGTAGCGAGTAAAACGTTTTCTAACGATAGAAGTGCGAAGGTTATGTTAGGTTGAGTTATGTTAATTTAAGCTAGGTAGCGTCGTGAAACTACCAAAAACAACGTCATCTAACGAGATAGTGTTGTTTTATTGCGAGTACGAAACTGCGATAGGTGAAATGTTGTGAAAGCACACAAAACGGCATGAACAAGCCAAATACTGCGTGTTGTACCGTTACAAGTGCGAAACTGCTATGTTGTGATATTCTCGTTAAAGCGCATGCAAGCATCGTGAAACCTTAAAGAACGATGTCATTTAGCGACATACAGCGTTCTGTACTGCAATAAGTTGGTGAAAAACTGTGAGGTTATGCAAATATCCTAATTGTGAACGAAACAGTGTAATAGAGCGTTTTTTAATACAAGTGCGAATGTTAGGTTAGGTTAAGATATGAACCGTCGTAAAACCGCATTAAACATTGTCACTTGATGAGATGCAGTGTTTTTCACCATTACAAGTCGGGAACTGCGATATCTAATGTGAAAGCGCTTGCAAACGTCGTTAGGTTAGGTTAGGTTAGGTTAGGTTAGGTTTGGTTAGGTTAGGTTAGGTTAGGTTAGGTTAGGTTAGGTTACGTTAGGTTAGGTTTGGTTAGGTTAGGTTAGGTTAGGTTATGTTAGGTTAGGTTGGGTTAGGTTAGGTTAGACTAGGTTAGGTTAAGATATGAACCGCGCTAAAACCGCAATAAACAATGTCACTTAGTGAGATGCAGTGTTTTTCAACTTTACAAGTTGGCAACTGCGATATCTAATGTGAAAGCGCATGAAACCGTCGTAATCTTGTAGAAAACATTGTAAAGTGGTGAGTAAAACGTTTTCTAACGATAGAAGTGCGAAGGTTAGGTTAGGTTAGGTTAGTTTAAGCTAGGTAGCGTCGTGAAACTACCAAAAACGACGTCATCTAACGAGATAGTGTTGTTTTATAGCGAGTATTAAACTGCGATAGGTGAAATGTTGTGAAAGCACACAAAACGGCATGAACAAGCCAAATACTGCGTGTTCTACCGTTACAAGTGCGAAACTGCTATATTGTGATATTCTCGTTAGAGCGCATGCAAGCATCGTGAAACCTTAAAGAACAATGTCATTTAGCGAGATACAACGTTCTGTACTGCAAAGAGTTGGTGAAAAACTGTGAGGTTATGCAAATATTGTAATTGTGAACAAAACAGTGTAATAGAGCGTTTTTAGATACAAGTGCGAATGTTAGGTTAGGTTAAGATATGAACTGTCGTAAAACCGCATTAAACAATGTCACTTAGTGAGATGTAGTGTTTTTCAACATTACAAGTCGGGAACTACGATATCTAATGTGAAAGCGCATGAAACCGTCGTAATCTTGTAGAAAACATTGTAAAGTGGTGAGTAAAACGTTTTCTAACGATAGAAGTGCGAAGGTTAGGTTAGGTTAGTTTAAGCTAGGTAGCGTCGTGAAAGTACCAAAAACGACGTCATCTAACGAGATAGTGTTGTTTTATAGCGAGTATTAAACTGCGATAGGTGAAATGTTGTGAAAGCACACAAAACGGCATGAACAAGCCAAATACTGCGTGTTCTACCGTTACAAGTGCGAAACTGCTATGTTTTGACATTCTCGGTAAAGCGCATGCAAGTATCGTGAAACCTTAAAGAACGGTGTCATTTAGCGAGATACAGCGTTCTGTACTGTAATAAGTTGGTGAGAAACTGTGAGGGCAAGCAAATATCGTAATTGTCAACGAAACAGTGTAATAGAGCGTTTTTTAATACAAGTGCGAATGTTAGGTTAGGTTAAGATATGAACCGTCGTAAAACCGCATTAAACAATGTCACTTAGTGAGATGCAGTGTTTTTCACCATTACAAGTCGGGAACTGCGATATCTAATGTGAAAGCGCTTGCAAACGTCGTTAGGTTAGGTTAGGTTAGGTTAGGTTACGTTAGGTTAGGTTAGGTTAGGTTTGGTTAGGTTAGGTTAGGTTAGGTTAGGTTAGGGATGTTAGGTAAGGTTTGGTTAGGTTAGGTTAGGTTAGGTTGGGTTAGGTAAGGTTAGGTTAGGTTAAGATATGAACCGCGCTAAAACCGCATTAAACAATGTCACTTAGTGAGATGCTGTGTTTTTCACCATTACAAGTCGGGAACTGCGATATCTAATGCGAAAGCGCTTGCAAACGTCGTTAGGTTAGGTTAGGTTAGGTTAGGTTAGGTTAGGTTACGTTAGGTTAGGTTTGGTTAGGTTAGGTTAGGTAAGGTTATGTTAGGTTAGGTTGGGTTAGGTTAGGTTAGGTTAGGTTAAGATATGAACCGCGCTAAAACCACATTAAACAATGTCACTTAGATGCAGTGTTTTTCACCTTTACAAGTTGGGAACTGCGATATCTAATGTGAAAGCGCATGAAACCGTCGTAACCTTGTAGAAAACATTGTAAAGTGGTGAGTAAAACGTTTTCTAACGATAGAAGTGCGAAGGTTAGGTTAGGTTAGGTTAGTTTAAGCTAGGTAGCGTCGTGAAACTACCAAAAACGACGTCATCTAACGAGATAGTGTTGTTTTATAGCGAGTAATAAACTGCGATAGGTGAAATGTTGTGAAAGCACACAAAACGGCATGAACAAGCCAAATACTGCGTGTTCTGCCGTTACAAGTGTGAAACTGCTATATTGTGATATTCTCGTTAAAGCGCATGCAAGCATCGTGAAACCTTAAAGAACAATGTCATTTAGCGAGATACAACGTTCTGTACTGCAATAAGTTGGTGAAAAACTGTGAAGTTATGCAAATATTTTAATTGTGAACGAAACAGTGTAATAGAGCGTTTTTTAATACAAGTGCGAATGTTAGGTTAGGTTAAGATATGAACCGTCGTAAAACCGCATTAAACAATGTCACTTAGTGAGATGTAGTGTTTTTCAACTTTACAAGTCGGGAACTACGATATCTAATGTGAAAGCGCATGAAACCGTCGAAATCTTGTAGAAAACATTGTAAAGTGGTGAGTAAAACGTTTTCTAACGATAGAAGTGCGAAGGTTAGGTTAGGTTAGGTTAGTTTAAGCTAGGTAGCGTCGTGAAACTACCAAAAACGACGTCATCTAACGAGATAGTGTTGTTTTATAGCGAGTATTAAACTGCGATAGGTGAAATGTTGTGAAAGCACACAAAATGGCATGAACTAGCCAGATACTGCGTGTTGTAACGTTACAAGTGCGAAACTGCTATAATGTGATATTCTTGTTAAGGCGCATGCAAGCATCGTGAAACCTTAAAGAACGATGTCATTTAGCGAGATACAGCGTTCTGTACTGCAATAAGTTGGTGAAAAACTGTGAGGTTATGCAAATATTGTAATTGTGAACAAAACAGTGTAATAGAGCGTTTTTAGATACAAGTGCGAATGTTAGGTTAGGTTAAGATATGAACTGTCGTAAAACCGCATTAAACAATGTCACTTAGTGAGATGTAGTGTTTTTCAACATTACAAGTCGGGAACTACGATATCTAATGTGAAAGCGCATGAAACCGTCGTAATCTTGTAGAAAACATTGTAAAGTTGCGAGTAAAACGTTTTCTAACGATAGAAGTGCGAAGGTTAGCTTGAGTTATGTTAGTTTAAGCTATGTAGCGTCGTGAGACCACCAAAAAGGACGTCAACTAACGAGATAGCGTTGTTTTATTGCATGTACGTAACTGCAATAGGTGAAATGTTGTGAAAGTACACAAAACGGCTTGAACAAGCCAGATACTGCGTGTTGTACCGTTACAAGTGCGAAACTGCTATAATGTGATATTCTTGTTAAGGCGCATGCAAGCATCGTGAAACCTTAAAGAACGATGTCATTTAGCGAGATACAGCGTTCTGTACTGCAATAAGTTGGTGAAAAACTGTGAGGTTATGCAAATATTGTAATTGTGAACAAAACAGTGTAATAGAGCGTTTTTAGATACAAGTGCGAATGTTAGGTTAGGTTAAGATATGAACTGTCGTAAAACCGCATTAAACAATGTCACTTAGTGAGATGTAGTGTTTTTCAACATTACAAGTCGGGAACTACGATATCTAATGTGAAAGCGCATGAAACCGTCGTAATCTTGTAGAAAACATTGTAAAGTGGTGAGTAAAACGTTTTATAACGATAGAAGTGCGAAGGATAGGTTAGGTTAGTTTAAGCTAGGTAGCGTCGTGAAAGTACCAAAAACGACGTCATCTAACGAGATAGTGTTGTTTTATAGCGAGTATTAAACTGCGATAGGTGAAATGTTGTGAAAGCACACAAAACGGCATGAACAAGCCAAATACTGCGTGTTGTACCGTTACAAGTGCGAAACTGCTATGTTTTGACATTCTCGGTAAAGCGCATGCAAGTATCGTGAAACCTTAAAGAACGATGTCATTTAGCGAGATACAGCGTTCTGTACTGTAATAAGTTGGTGAGAAACTGTGAGGGCAAGCAAATATCGTAATTGTGAACGAAACAGTGTAATAGAGCGTTTTTTAATACAAGTGCGAATGTTAGGTTAGGTTAAGATATGAACCGTCGTAAAACCGCATTAAACAATGTCACTTGATGAGATGCAGTGTTTTTCACCATTACAAGTCGCGAACTGCGATATCTACTGTGAAAGCGCTTGCAAACGTCGTTAGGTTAGGTTAGGTTAGGTTAGGTTACGTTAGGTTAGGTTAGGTTAGGTTTGGTTAGGTTAGGTTAGGTTAGGTTAGGTTAGGGATGTTAGGTAAGGTTTGGTTAGGTTAGGTTAGGTTAGGTTGGGTTAGGTAAGGTTAGGTTAGGTTAAGATATGAACCGCGCTAAAACCGCATTAAACAATATCACTTAGTGAGATGCTGTGTTTTTCACCATTACAAGTCGGGAACTGCGATATCTAATGTGAAAGCGCTTGCAAACGTCGTTAGGTTAGGTTAGGTTAGGTTAGGTTAGGTTAGGTTACGTTAGGTTAGGTTTGGTTAGGTTAGGTTAGGTTAGGTTAGGTTAGGTTAGGTTAGGTTAGGTTAAGATATGAACCGCGCTAAAACCGCATTACACAATGTCACTTAGTGAGATGCAGTGTTTTTCACCTTTACAAGTTGGGAACTGCGATATCTAATGTGAAAGCGCTTGAAACCGTCGTATTGTTGTAGAAAGCAATGTAAAGTAGCGAGTAAAACGTTTTCTAACGATAGAAGTGCGAAGGTTAGGTTAGGTTAGGTTAGTTTAAGCTAGGTAGCGTCGTGAAACTACCAAAAACGACGTCATCTAACGAGATAGTGTTGTTTTATTGCGAGTACGAAACTGCGATAGGTAAAATGTGAAAGCACACAAAACGGCATGAACAAGCCAAATACTGCGTGTTGTACCGTTAAGAGTGCGAAACTGCTATGTTTTGACATTCTCGGTAAAGCGCATGCAAGTATCGTGAAACCTTAAAGAACAATGTCATTTAGCGAGATACAGCGTCCTGTACTGTAATAAGTTGGTGAGAAACTGTGAGGTCAAGCAAATATCGTAATTGTGAACGAAACAGTGTAATTGAGCGTCTTTAGATACAAGTGCGAATGTTAGGTTAGGTTGACATATCAACCGTCGTAAAACCGCATTAAACAATGTCACTTAGTGAGATGTAGTGTTTTTCAACATTACAAGTCGGCAACTACGATATCTAATGTGAAAGCGCATGAAACCGTCGTAATCTTGTAGAAAACATTGTAAAGTTGCGAGTAAAACGTTTTCTAACGATAGAAGTGCGAAGGTTAGGTTAGGTTAGGTTAGTTTAAGCTAGGTAGCGTCGTGAAACTACCAAAAACGACGTCATCTAACGAGATAGTGTTGTTTTATAGCGAGTATTAAACTGCGATAGGTGAAATGTTGTGAAAGCACACAAAACGGCATGAACAAGCCAAATACTGCGTGTTCTACCGTTACAAGTGCGAAACTGCTATATTGTGATATTCTCGTTAAAGCGCATGCAAGCATCGTGAAACCTTAAAGAACAATGTCATTTAGCGAGATACAACGTTCTGTACTGCAATAAGTTGGTGAAAAACTGTGAGGTTATGCAAATATGGTAATTGTGAACAAAACAGTGTAATAGAGCGGTTTTAGATACAAGTGCGAATGTTAGGTTAGGTTAAGATATGAACCGTCGTAAAACCGCATTAAACAATGTCAATTAGTGAGATGCAGTGTTTTTCACCATTAAAAGTCGGGAACTGCGATATCTAATGTGAAAGCGCTTGCAACCGTCGTTAGGTTAGGATAGGTTAGGTTAGGTTTTGTTAGGTTAGGTTAAGTTAGGTTAGGTTAGATTAGGTTAGGTTGGGTTGAGTTGGGTTAGGTTAGGTTAGGTTAGGTTAGGTTGGGTTAGGTTAGGTTAGGTTACGTTAGGTTAGGTTAGGTTACGTTAGGTTAGGTTAGGTTAGGTTACGTTAGGTTAGGTTAGGTTAGGTAAGGATAATTTGGTTAGGTTAGGTAAGGTTAGGTTAGGTTAGGTTAGGTTTGGTTGGGTGTTGTTGGTTTGGGTTGGGTTGGGTTGGGTTAGGTTGGGTTAGGTTAGGTTAGGTTACGCTAGGTTAGGTTAGGTTAGGTTAGGTTACGTTAGGTTATGTTAGGTTAGGTTAGGTTAGGTTACGTTAGGTTAGGTTAGGTCAGGAAAGGTTAGGTTACGTTAGAATAGGTTAGGTTAGGTTACGTTAGGTTAGGTTAAGTTAGGTTAGGTTTGGTTAGGTTAGCTTAGGTTAGGTTAGGTTGGGTTGGGTTGGGTTGGGTTAGGTTAGGTTAGGTTAGGTTAGGTTGGGTTAGGTTAGTTTAGGTTAGGTTAGGTTAGGTTAGGTTGGGTTGGGTTGGGTTAGGTTAGGTTAGGTTAGGTTAGGTAAGGTTAGGTTAGGTTAGGTTAGGTTACGTTAGGTTAAGGTATGAACCGTCGTAAAACCGCATTAAAATGTCACTTAGTGAGATGCAGTGTTTTTCACCTTTACAAGTTGGGAACTGTGATATCTAATGTGAAAGCGCTTGAAACCGTCGTATTGTTGTAGAAAGCAATGTAAAGTAGCGAGTAAAACGTTTTCTAACGATAGAAGTACGAAGGTTATGTTAGGTTGAGTTATGTTAGTTTAAGCTAGGTAGCGTCGTGAAACTACCAAAAACAACGTCATTTAACGAGATAGTGTTGTTTTATTGCGAGTACGGAACTGCGATAGGTGAAATGTTGTGAAAGCACACAAAACGGCATGAACAAGCCAAATACTGCGTGTTCTACCGTTACAAGTGCGAAACTGCTATGTTTTGACATTCTCGGTAAAGCGCATGCAAGTATCGTGAAACCTTAAAGAACGGTGTCATTTAGCGAGATACAGCGTTCTGTACTGTAATACGTTGGTGAGAAACTGTGAGGGCAAGCAAATATCGTAATTGTCAACGAAACAGTGTAATAGAGCGTTTTTTAATACAAGTGCGAATGTTAGGTTAGGTTAAGATATGAACCGTCGTAAAACCGCATTAAACAATGTCACTTAGTGAGATGCAGTGTTTTTCACCATTACAAGTCGGGAACTGCGATATCTAATGTGAAAGCGCTTGCAAACGTCGTTAGGTTAGGTTAGGTTAGGTTAGGTTAGGTTAGGTTACGTTAGGTTAGGTTAGGTTAGGTTTGGTTAGGTTAGGTTAGGTTAGGTTAGGTTAGGGATGTTAGGTAAGGTTTGGTTAGGTTAGGTTAGGTTAGGTTGGGTTAGGTAAGGTTAGGTTAGGTTAAGATATGAACCGCGCTAAAACCGCATTAAACAATGTCACTTAGTGAGATGCTGTGTTTTTCACCATTACAAGTCGGGAACTGCGATATCTAATGCGAAAGCGCTTGCAAACGTCGTTAGGTTAGGTTAGGTTAGGTTAGGTTAGGTTAGGTTAGGTTACGTTAGGTTAGGTTTGGTTAGGTTAGGTTAGGTAAGGTTATGTTAGGTTAGGTTGGGTTAGGTTAGGTTAGGTTAGGTTAAGATATGAACCGCGCTAAAACCACATTAAACAATGTCACTTAGATGCAGTGTTTTTCACCTTTACAAGTTGGGAACTGCGATATCTAATGTGAAAGCGCATGAAACCGTCGTAACCTTGTAGAAAACATTGTAAAGTGGTGAGTAAAACGTTTTCTAACGATAGAAGTGCGAAGGTTAGGTTAGGTTAGGTTAGTTTAAGCTAGGTAGCGTCGTGAAACTACCAAAAACGACGTCATCTAACGAGATAGTGTTGTTTTATAGCGAGTAATAAACTGCGATAGGTGAAATGTTGTGAAAGCACACAAAACGGCATGAACAAGCCAAATACTGCGTGTTCTACCGTTACAAGTGTGAAACTGCTATATTGTGATATTCTCGTTAAAGCGCATGCAAGCATCGTGAAACCTTAAAGAACAATGTCATTTAGCGAGATACAACGTTCTGTACTGCAATAAGTTGGTGAAAAACTGTGAAGTTATGCAAATATTTTAATTGTGAACGAAACAGTGTAATAGAGCGTTTTTTAATACAAGTGCGAATGTTAGGTTAGGTTAAGATATGAACCGTCGTAAAACCGCATTAAACAATGTCACTTAGTGAGATGTAGTGTTTTTCAACTTTACAAGTCGGGAACTACGATATCTAATGTGAAAGCGCATGAAACCGTCGTAATCTTGTAGAAAACATTGTAAAGTGGTGAGTAAAACGTTTTCTAACGATAGAAGTGCGAAGGTTAGGTTAGGTTAGGTTAGTTTAAGCTAGGTAGCGTCGTGAAACTACCAAAAACGACGTCATCTAACGAGATAGTGTTGTTTTATAGCGAGTATTAAACTGCGATAGGTGAAATGTTGTGAAAGCACACAAAATGGCATGAACTAGCCAGATACTGCGTGTTGTACCGTTACAAGTGCGAAACTGCTATAATGTGATATTCTTGTTAAGGCGCATGCAAGCATCGTGAAACCTTAAAGAACGATGTCATTTAGCGAGATACAGCGTTCTGTACTGCAATAAGTTGGTGAAAAACTGTGAGGTTATGCAAATATTGTAATTGTGAACAAAACAGTCTAATAGAGCGTTTTTAGATACAAGTGCGAATGTTAGGTTAGGTTAAGATATGAACTGTCGTAAAACCGCATTAAACAATGTCACTTAGTGAGATGTAGTGTTTTTCAACATTACAAGTCGGGAACTACGATATCTAATGTGAAAGCGCATGAAACCGTCGTAATCTTGTAGAAAACATTGTAAAGTTGCGAGTAAAACGTTTTCTAACGATAGAAGTGCGAAGGTTAGCTTGAGTTATGTTAGTTTAAGCTATGTAGCGTCGTGAGACCACCAAAAAGGACGTCAACTAACGAGATAGCGTTGTTTTATTGCATGTACGTAACTGCAATAGGTGAAATGTTGTGAAAGTACAAAAAACGGCTTGAACAAGCCAGATACTGCGTGTTGTACCGTTACAAGTGCGAAACTGCTATAATGTGATATTCTTGTTAAGGCGCATGCAAGCATCGTGAAACCTTAAAGAACGATGTCATTTAGCGAGATACAGCGTTCTGTACTGCAATAAGTTGGTGAAAAACTGTGAGGTTATGCAAATATTGTAATTGTGAACAAAACAGTGTAATAGAGCGTTTTTAGATACAAGTGCGAATGTTAGGTTAGGTTAAGATATGAACTGTCGTAAAACCGCATTAAACAATGTCACTTAGTGAGATGTAGTGTTTTTCAACATTACAAGTCGGGAACTACGATATCTAATGTGAAAGCGCATGAAACCGTCGTAATCTTGTAGAAAACATTGTAAAGTGGTGAGTAAAACGTTTTATAACGATAGAAGTGCGAAGGATAGGTTAGGTTAGTTTAAGCTAGGTAGCGTCGTGAAAGTACCAAAAACGACGTCATCTAACGAGATAGTGTTGTTTTATAGCGAGTATTAAACTGCGATAGGTGAAATGTTGTGAAAGCACACAAAACGGCATGAACAAGCCAAATACTGCGTGTTGTACCGTTACAAGTGCGAAACTGCTATGTTTTGACATTCTCGGTAAAGCGCATGCAAGTATCGTGAAACCTTAAAGAACGATGTCATTTAGCGAGATACAGCGTTCTGTACTGTAATAAGTTGGTGAGAAACTGTGAGGGCAAGCAAATATCGTAATTGTGAACGAAACAGTGTAATAGAGCGTTTTTTAATACAAGTGCGAATGTTAGGTTAGGTTAAGATATGAACCGTCGTAAAACCGCATTAAACAATGTCACTTGATGAGATGCAGTGTTTTTCACCATTACAAGTCGCGAACTGCGATATCTACTGTGAAAGCGCTTGCAAACGTCGTTAGGTTAGGTTAGGTTAGGTTAGGTTACGTTAGGTTAGGTTAGGTTAGGTTTGGTTAGGTTAGGTTAGGTTAGGTTAGGTTAGGGATGTTAGGTAAGGTTTGGTTAGGTTAGGTTAGGTTAGGTTGGGTTAGGTAAGGTTAGGTTAGGTTAAGATATGAACCGCGCTAAAACCGCATTAAACAATATCACTTAGTGAGATGCTGTGTTTTTCACCATTACAAGTCGGGAACTGCGATATCTAATGTGAAAGCGCTTGCAAACGTCGTTAGGTTAGGTTAGGTTAGGTTAGGTTAGGTTAGGTTAGGTTACGTTAGGTTAGGTTTGGTTAGGTTAGGTTAGGTTAGGTTAGGTTAGGTTAGGTTAGGTTAAGATATGAACCGCGCTAAAACCGCATTACACAATGTCACTTAGTGAGATGCAGTGTTTTTCACCTTTACAAGTTGGGAACTGCGATATCTAATGTGAAAGCGCTTGAAACCGTCGTATTGTTGTAGAAAGCAATGTAAAGTAGCGAGTAAAACGTTTTCTAACGATAGAAGTGCGAAGGTTAGGTTAGGTTAGGTTAGTTTAAGCTAGGTAGCGTCGTGAAACTACCAAAAACGACGTCATCTAACGAGATAGTGTTGTTTTATTGCGAGTACGAAACTGCGATAGGTAAAATGTGAAAGCACACAAAACGGCATGAACAAGCCAAATACTGCGTGTTGTACCGTTAAGAGTGCGAAACTGCTATGTTTTGACATTCTCGGTAAAGCGCATGCAAGTATCGTGAAACCTTAAAGAACAATGTCATTTAGCGAGATACAGCGTCCTGTACTGTAATAAGTTGGTGAGAAACTGTGAGGTCAAGCAAATATCGTAATTGTGAACGAAACAGTGTAATTGAGCGTCTTTAGATACAAGTGCGAATGTTAGGTTAGGTTGACATATCAACCGTCGTAAAACCGCATTAAACAATGTCACTTAGTGAGATGTAGTGTTTTTCAACATTACAAGTCGGCAACTACGATATCTAATGTGAAAGCGCATGAAACCGTCGTAATCTTGTAGAAAACATTGTAAAGTTGCGAGTAAAACGTTTTCTAACGATAGAAGTGCGAAGGTTAGGTTAGGTTAGGTTAGTTTAAGCTAGGTAGCGTCGTGAAACTACCAAAAACGACGTCATCTAACGAGATAGTGTTGTTTTATAGCGAGTATTAAACTGCGATAGGTGAAATGTTGTGAAAGCACACAAAACGGCATGAACAAGCCAAATACTGCGTGTTCTACCGTTACAAGTGCGAAACTGCTATATTGTGATATTCTCGTTAAAGCGCATGCAAGCATCGTGAAACCTTAAAGAACAATGTCATTTAGCGAGATACAACGTTCTGTACTGCAATAAGTTGGTGAAAAACTGTGAGGTTATGCAAATATGGTAATTGTGAACAAAACAGTGTAATAGAGCGGTTTTAGATACAAGTGCGAATGTTAGGTTAGGTTAAGATATGAACCGTCGTAAAACCGCATTAAACAATGTCAATTAGTGAGATGCAGTGTTTTTCACCATTAAAAGTCGGGAACTGCGATATCTAATGTGAAAGCGCTTGCAACCGTCGTTAGGTTAGGATAGGTTAGGTTAGGTTTTGTTAGGTTAGGTTAAGTTAGGTTAGGTTAGATTAGGTTAGGTTGGGTTGAGTTGGGTTAGGTTAGGTTAGGTTAGGTTAGGTTAGGTTGGGTTAGGTAAGGTTAGGTTACGTTAGGTTAGGTTAGGTTACGTTAGGTTAGGTTAGGTTAGGTTACGTTAGGTTAGGTTAGGTTAGGTAAGGATAATTTGGTTAGGTTAGGTAAGGTTAGGTTAGGTTAGGTTAGGTTTGGTTGGGTGTTGTTGGTTTGGGTTGGGTTGGGTTGGGTTAGGTTGGGTTAGGTTAGGTTAGGTTACGCTAGGTTAGGTTAGGTTAGGTTAGGTTACGTTAGGTTATGTTAGGTTAGGTTAGGTTAGGTTACGTTAGGTTAGGTTAGGTCAGGAAAGGTTAGGTTACGTTAGAATAGGTTAGGTTAGGTTAGGTTACGTTAGGTTAGGTTAAGTTAGGTTAGGTTTGGTTAGGTTAGCTTAGGTTAGGTTAGGTTGGGTTGGGTTGGGTTGGGTTAGGTTAGGTTAGGTTAGGTTAGGTTGGGTTAGGTTAGTTTAGGTTAGGTTAGGTTAGGTTAGGTTGGGTTGGGTTGGGTTAGGTTAGGTTAGGTTAGGTTAGGTAAGGTTAGGTTAGGTTAGGTTAGGTTACGTTAGGTTAAGGTATGAACCGTCGTAAAACCGCATTAAAATGTCACTTAGTGAGATGCAGTGTTTTTCACCTTTACAAGTTGGGAACTGTGATATCTAATGTGAAAGCGCTTGAAACCGTCGTATTGTTGTAGAAAGCAATGTAAAGTAGCGAGTAAAACGTTTTCTAACGATAGAAGTACGAAGGTTATGTTAGGTTGAGTTATGTTAGTTTAAGCTAGGTAGCGTCGTGAAACTACCAAAAACAACGTCATTTAACGAGATAGTGTTGTTTTATTGCGAGTACGAAACTGCGATAGGTGAAATGTTGTGAAAGCACACAAAACGGCATGAACAAGCCAAATACTGCGTGTTCTACCGTTACAAGTGCGAAACTGCTATGTTTTGACATTCTCGGTAAAGCGCATGCAAGTATCGTGAAACCTTAAAGAACGGTGTCATTTAGCGAGATACAGCGTTCTGTACTGTAATAAGTTGGTGAGAAACTGTGAGGGCAAGCAAATATCGTAATTGTCAACGAAACAGTGTAATAGAGCGTTTTTTAATACAAGTGCGAATGTTAGGTTAGGTTAAGATATGAACCGTCGTAAAACCGCATTAAACAATGTCACTTAGTGAGATGCAGTGTTTTTCACCATTACAAGTCGGGAACTGCGATATCTAATGTGAAAGCGCTTGCAAACGTCGTTAGGTTAGGTTAGGTTAGGTTAGGTTAGGTTACGTTAGGTTAGGTTAGGTTAGGTTTGGTTAGGTTAGGTTAGGTTAGGTTAGGTTAGGGATGTTAGGTAAGGTTTGGTTAGGTTAGGTTAGGTTAGGTTAGGTTGGGTTAGGTAAGGTTAGGTTAGGTTAAGATATGAACCGCGCTAAAACCGCATTAAACAATGTCACTTAGTGAGATGCTGTGTTTTTCACCATTACAAGTCGGGAACTGCGATATCTAATGCGAAAGCGCTTGCAAACGTCGTTAGGTTAGGTTAGGTTAGGTTAGGTTAGGTTAGGTTACGTTAGGTTAGGTTTGGTTAGGTTAGGTTAGGTAAGGTTATGTTAGGTTAGGTTGGGTTAGGTTAGGTTAGGTTAGGTTAAGATATGAACCGCGCTAAAACCACATTAAACAATGTCACTTAGATGCAGTGTTTTTCACCTTTACAAGTTGGGAACTGCGATATCTAATGTGAAAGCGCATGAAACCGTCGTAACCTTGTAGAAAACATTGTAAAGTGGTGAGTAAAACGTTTTCTAACGATAGAAGTGCGAAGGTTAGGTTAGGTTAGGTTAGTTTAAGCTAGGTAGCGTCGTGAAACTACCAAAAACGACGTCATCTAACGAGATAGTGTTGTTTTATAGCGAGTAATAAACTGCGATAGGTGAAATGTTGTGAAAGCACACAAAACGGCATGAACAAGCCAAATACTGCGTGTTCTACCGTTACAAGTGTGAAACTGCTATATTGTGATATTCTCGTTAAAGCGCATGCAAGCATCGTGAAACCTTAAAGAACAATGTCATTTAGCGAGATACAACGTTCTGTACTGCAATAAGTTGGTGAAAAACTGTGAAGTTATGCAAATATTTTAATTGTGAACGAAACAGTGTAATAGAGCGTTTTTTAATACAAGTGCGAATGTTAGGTTAGGTTAAGATATGAACCGTCGTAAAACCGCATTAAACAATGTCACTTAGTGAGATGTAGTGTTTTTCAACTTTACAAGTCGGGAACTACGATATCTAATGTGAAAGCGCATGAAACCGTCGTAATCTTGTAGAAAACATTGTAAAGTGGTGAGTAAAACGTTTTCTAACGATAGAAGTGCGAAGGTTAGGTTAGGTTAGGTTAGTTTAAGCTAGGTAGCGTCGTGAAACTACCAAAAACGACGTCATCTAACGAGATAGTGTTGTTTTATAGCGAGTATTAAACTGCGATAGGTGAAATGTTGTGAAAGCACACAAAATGGCATGAACTAGCCAGATACTGCGTGTTGTACCGTTACAAGTGCGAAACTGCTATAATGTGATATTCTTGTTAAGGCGCATGCAAGCATCGTGAAACCTTAAAGAACGATGTCATTTAGCGAGATACAGCGTTCTGTACTGCAATAAGTTGGTGAAAAACTGTGAGGTTATGCAAATATTGTAATTGTGAACAAAACAGTGTAATAGAGCGTTTTTAGATACAAGTGCGAATGTTAGGTTAGGTTAAGATATGAACTGTCGTAAAACCGCATTAAACAATGTCACTTAGTGAGATGTAGTGTTTTTCAACATTACAAGTCGGGAACTACGATATCTAATGTGAAAGCGCATGAAACCGTCGTAATCTTGTAGAAAACATTGTAAAGTTGCGAGTAAAACGTTTTCTAACGATAGAAGTGCGAAGGTTAGCTTGAGTTATGTTAGTTTAAGCTATGTAGCGTCGTGAGACCACCAAAAAGGACGTCAACTAACGAGATAGCGTTGTTTTATTGCATGTACGTAACTGCAATAGGTGAAATGTTGTGAAAGTACACAAAACGGCTTGAACAAGCCAGATACTGCGTGTTGTACCGTTACAAGTGCGAAACTGCTATAATGTGATATTCTTGTTAAGGCGCATGCAAGCATCGTGAAACCTTAAAGAACGATGTCATTTAGCGAGATACAGCGTTCTGTACTGCAATAAGTTGGTGAAAAACTGTGAGGTTATGCAAATATTGTAATTGTGAACAAAACAGTGTAATAGAGCGTTTTTAGATACAAGTGCGAATGTTAGGTTAGGTTAAGATATGAACTGTCGTAAAACCGCATTAAACAATGTCACTTAGTGAGATGTAGTGTTTTTCAACATTACAAGTCGGGAACTACGATATCTAATGTGAAAGCGCATGAAACCGTCGTAATCTTGTAGAAAACATTGTAAAGTGGTGAGTAAAACGTTTTATAACGATAGAAGTGCGAAGGATAGGTTAGGTTAGTTTAAGCTAGGTAGCGTCGTGAAAGTACCAAAAACGACGTCATCTAACGAGATAGTGTTGTTTTATAGCGAGTATTAAACTGCGATAGGTGAAATGTTGTGAAAGCAAACAAAACGGCATGAACAAGCCAAATACTGCGTGTTGTACCGTTACAAGTGCGAAACTGCTATGTTTTGACATTCTCGGTAAAGCGCATGCAAGTATCGTGAAACCTTAAAGAACGATGTCATTTAGCGAGATACAGCGTTCTGTACTGTAATAAGTTGGTGAGAAACTGTGAGGGCAAGCAAATATCGTAATTGTGAACGAAACAGTGTAATAGAGCGTTTTTTAATACAAGTGCGAATGTTAGGTTAGGTTAAGATATGAACCGTCGTAAAACCGCATTAAACAATGTCACTTGATGAGATGCAGTGTTTTTCACCATTACAAGTCGCGAACTGCGATATCTACTGTGAAAGCGCTTGCAAACGTCGTTAGGTTAGGTTAGGTTAGGTTAGGTTAGGTTACGTTAGGTTAGGTTAGGTTAGGTTTGGTTAGGTTAGGTTAGGTTAGGTTAGGTTAGGGATGTTAGGTAAGGTTTGGTTAGGTTAGGTTAGGTTAGGTTGGGTTAGGTAAGGTTAGGTTAGGTTAAGATATGAACCGCGCTAAAACCGCATTAAACAATATCACTTAGTGAGATGCTGTGTTTTTCACCATTACAAGTCGGGAACTGCGATATCTAATGTGAAAGCGCTTGCAAACGTCGTTAGGTTAGGTTAGGTTAGGTTAGGTTAGGTTAGGTTACGTTAGGTTAGGTTTGGTTAGGTTAGGTTAGGTTAGGTTAGGTTAGGTTAGGTTAGGTTAGGTTAAGATATGAACCGCGCTAAAACCGCATTACACAATGTCACTTAGTGAGATGCAGTGTTTTTACCTTTACAAGTTGGGAACTGCGATATCTAATGTGAAAGCGCTTGAAACCGTCGTATTGTTGTAGAAAGCAATGTAAAGTAGCGAGTAAAACGTTTTCTAACGATAGAAGTGCGAAGGTTAGGTTAGGTTAGGTTAGTTTAAGCTAGGTAGCGTCGTGAAACTACCAAAAACGACGTCATCTAACGAGATAGTGTTGTTTTATTGCGAGTACGAAACTGCGATAGGTAAAATGTGAAAGCACACAAAACGGCATGAACAAGCCAAATACTGCGTGTTGTACCGTTAAGAGTGCGAAACTGCTATGTTTTGACATTCTCGGTAAAGCGCATGCAAGTATCGTGAAACCTTAAAGAACGATGTCATTTAGCGAGATACAGCGTCCTGTACTGTAATAAGTTGGTGAGAAACTGTGAGGTCAAGCAAATATCGTAATTGTGAACGAAACAGTGTAATTGAGCGTCTTTAGATACAAGTGCGAATGTTAGGTTAGGTTGACATATCAACCGTCGTAAAACCGCATTAAACAATGTCACTTAGTGAGATGTAGTGTTTTTCAACATTACAAGTCGGCAACTACGATATCTAATGTGAAAGCGCATGAAACCGTCGTAATCTTGTAGAAAACATTGTAAAGTTGCGAGTAAAACGTTTTCTAACGATAGAAGTGCGATGGTTAGGTTAGGTTAGGTTAGTTTAAGCTAGGTAGCGTCGTGAAACTACCAAAAACGACGTCATCTAACGAGATAGTGTTGTTTTATAGCGAGTATTAAACTGCGATAGGTGAAATGTTGTGAAAGCACACAAAACGGCATGAACAAGCCAAATACTGCGTGTTCTACCGTTACAAGTGCGAAACTGCTATATTGTGATATTCTCGTTAAAGCGCATGCAAGCATCGTGAAACCTTAAAGAACAATGTCATTTAGCGAGATACAACGTTCTGTACTGCAATAAGTTGGTGAAAAACTGTGAGGTTATGCAAATATGGTAATTGTGAACAAAACAGTGTAATAGAGCGGTTTTAGATACAAGTGCGAATGTTAGGTTAGGTTAAGATATGAACCGTCGTAAAACCGCATTAAACAATGTCAATTAGTGAGATGCAGTGTTTTTCACCATTAAAAGTCGGGAACTGCGATATCTAATGTGAAAGCGCTTGCAACCGTCGTTAGGTTAGGTTAGGTTAGGTTAGGTTTTGTTAGGTTAGGTTAAGTTAGGTTAGGTTAGATTAGGTTAGGTTGGGTTGAGTTGGGTTAGGTTAGGTTAGGTTAGGTTAGGTTAGGTTGGGTTAGGTTAGGTTAGGTTACGTTAGGTTAGGTTAGGTTACGTTAGGTTAGGTTAGGTTAGGTTACGTTAGGTTAGGTTAGGTTAGGTAAGGATAATTTGGTTAGGTTAGGTAAGGTTAGGTTAGGTTAGGTTAGGTTTGGTTGGGTGTTGTTGGTTTGGGTTGGGTTGGGTTGGGTTAGGTTGGGTTAGGTTAGGTTAGGTTACGCTAGGTTAGGTTAGGTTAGGTTAGGTTACGTTAGGTTATGTTAGGTTAGGTTAGGTTAGGTTACGTTAGGTTAGGTTAGGTCAGGAAAGGTTAGGTTACGTTAGAATAGGTTAGGTTAGGTTAGGTTACGTTAGGTTAGGTTAAGTTAGGTTAGGTTTGGTTAGGTTAGCTTAGGTTAGGTTAGGTTGGGTTGGGTTGGGTTGGGTTAGGTTAGGTTAGGTTAGGTTAGGTTGGGTTAGGTTAGTTTAGGTTAGGTTAGGTTAGGTTAGGTTGGGTTGGGTTGGGTTAGGTTAGGTTAGGTTAGGTTAGGTAAGGTTAGGTTAGGTTAGGTTAGGTTACGTTAGGTTAAGGTATGAACCGTCGTAAAACCGCATTAAAATGTCACTTAGTGAGATGCAGTGTTTTTCACCTTTACAAGTTGGGAACTGTGATATCTAATGTGAAAGCGCTTGAAACCGTCGTATTGTTGTAGAAAGCAATGTAAAGTAGCGAGTAAAACGTTTTCTAACGATAGAAGTACGAAGGTTATGTTAGGTTGAGTTATGTTAGTTTAAGCTAGGTAGCGTCGTGAAACTACCAAAAACAACGTCATTTAACGAGATAGTGTTGTTTTATTGCGAGTACGAAACTGCGATAGGTGAAATGTTGTGAAAGCACACAAAACGGCATGAACAAGCCAAATACTGCGTGTTGTACCGTTACAAGTGCGAAACTGCTATGTTGTGATATTCTCGTTAAAGCGCATGCAAGCATCGTGAAACCTTAAAGAACGATGTCATTTAGCGAGATACAGCGTTCTGTACTGCAATAAGTTGGTGAAAAACTGTGAGGTTATGCAAATATCCTAATTTTGAACGAAACAGTGTAATAGAGCGTTTTTTAATACAAGTGCGAATGTTAGGTTATGTTAAGATATGAACCGTCGTAAAACCGCATTAAACAATGTCACTTGATGAGATGCAGTGTTTTTCACCATTAGAAGTCGGGAACTGCGATATCTAATGTGAAAGCGCTTGCAAACGTCGTTAGGTTAGGTTAGGTTAGGTTAGGTTACGTTAGGTTAGGTTAGGTTAGGTTTGGTTAGGTTAGGTTAGGTTAGGTTAGGGATGTTAGGTAAGGTTTGGTTAGGTTAGGTTAGGTTAGGTTGGGTTAGGTAAGGTTAGGTTAGGTTAAGATATGAACCGCGCTAAAACCGCATTAAACAATGTCACTTAGTGAGATGCTGTGTTTTTCACCATTACAAGTCGGGAACTGCGATATCTAATGTGAAAGCGCTTGCAAACGTCGTTAGGTTAGGTTAGGTTAGGTTAGGTTACGTTAGGTTAGGTTTGGTTAGGTTAGGTTAGGTTAGGTTAGGTTAGGTTAGGTTGGGTTAGGTTAGGTTAGGTTAGGTTAGGTTAGGTTAATATATGAACCGCGCTAAAACCGCATTAAACAATGTCACTTAGTGAGATGCAGTGTTTTTCACCTTTACAAGTTGGGAACTGCGATATCTAATGTGAAAGCGCATGAAACCGTGGTAATCTTGTAGAAAACATTGTAAAGTGGTGAGTAAAACGTTTTCTAACGATAGAAGTGCGAAGGTTAGGTTAGGTTAGGTTAGTTTAAGCTAGGTAGCGTCGTGAAACTACCAAAAACGACGTCATCTAACGAGATAGTGTTGTTTTATAGCGAGTATTAAACTGCGATAGGTGAAATGTTGTGAAAGCACACAAAACGGCATGAACAAGCCAAATACTGCGTGTTCTACCGTTACAAGTGCGAAACTGCTATATTGTGATATTCTCGTTAAAGCGCATGCAAGCATCGTGAAACCTTAAAGAACAATGTCATTTAGCGAGATACAGCGTTCTGTACTGTAATAAGTTGGTGAGAAACTGTGAGGTCAAGCAAATATTGTAATTGTGAACGAAACAGTGTAATAGAGCGTTTTTTAATACAAGTGCGAATGTTAGGTTAGGTTAAGATATGAACCGTCGTAAAACCGCATTAAACAATGTCACTTGATGAGATGCAGTGTTTTTCACCATTACAAGTCGGGAACTGCGATATCTAATGTGAAAGCGCTTGCAAACGTCGTTAGGTTAGGTTAGGTTAGGTTAGGTTACGTTAGGTTAGGTTAGGTTAGGTTTGGTTTGGTTAGGTTAGGTTAGGTTAGGTTAGGTTAGGGATGTTAGGTAAGGTTTGGTTAGGTTAGGTTAGGTTAGGTTGGGTTAGGTAAGGTTAGGTTAGGTTAAGATATGAACCGCGCTAAAACCGCATTAAACAATGTCACTTAGTGAGATGCTGTGTTTTTCACCATTACAAGTCGGGAACTGCGATATCTAATGTGAAAGCGCTTGCAAACGTCGTTAGGTTAGGTTAGGTTAGGTTAGGTTAGGTTGGGTTAGGTTACGTTAGGTTAGGTTTGGTTAGGTTAGGTTAGGTTAGGTTAGGTTATGTTAGGTTAGGTTGGGTTAGGTTAGGTTAGGTTAAGATATGAACCGCGCTAAAACCGCAATAAACAATGTCACTTAGTGAGATGCAGTGTTTTTCACCTTTACAAGTTGGGAACTGCGATATCTAATGTGAAAGCGCTTGAAACCGTCGTATTGTTGTAGCAAGCAATGTATAGTAGCGAGTAAAACGTTTTCTAACGATAGAAGTGCGAAGGTTATGTTAGGTTGAGTTATGTTAGTTTAAGCTAGGTAGCGTCGTGAAACTACCAAAAACAACGTCATCTAACGAGATAGTGTTGTTTTATTGCGAGTACGAAACTGCGATAGGTGAAATGTTGTGAAAGCACACAAAACGGCATGAACAAGCCAAATACTGCGTGTTGTACCGTTACAAGTGCGAAACTGCTATGTTGTGATATTCTCGTTAAAGCGCATGCAAGCATCGTGAAACCTTAAAGAACGATGTCATTTAGCGAGATACAGCGTTCTGTACTGCAATAAGTTGGTGAAAAACTGTGAGGTTATGCAAATATCCTAATTGTGAACGAAACAGTGTTTAAGAGCGTTTTTAATACAAGTGCGAATGTTAGGTTAGGTCAAGATATGAACCGTCGTAAAACCGCATTAAACAATGTCACTTAGTGAGATGCAGTGTTTTTCACCATTACAAGTCGGGAACTGCGATATCTAATGTGAAAGCGCTTGCAAACGTCGTTAGGTTAGGTTAGGTTAGGTTAGGTTAGGTTACGTTAGGTTAGGTTAGGTTAGGTTTGGTTAGGTTAAGTTAGGTTAGGTTAGGTTAGGGATGTTAGGTAAGGTTTGGTTAGGTTAGGTTAGGTTAGGTTGGGTTAGGTAAGGTTAGGTTAGGTTAAGATATGAACCGCGCTAAAACCGCATTAAACAATGTCACTTAGTGAGATGCTGTGTTTTTCACCATTACAAGTCGGGAACTGCGATATCTAATGCGAAAGCGCTTGCAAACGTCGTTAGGTTAGGTTAGGTTAGGTTAGGTTAGGTTTGGTTAGGTTAGGTTAGGTTAGGTTATGTTAGGTTAGGTTGGGTTAGGTTAGGTTAGGTTAGGTTAAGATATGAACCGCGCTAAAACCACATTAAACAATGTCACTTAGTGAGATGCAGTGTTTTTCACCTTTACAAGTTGGGAACTGCGATATCTAATGTGAAAGCGCATGAAACCGTCGTAATCTTGTAGAAAACATTGTAAAGTGGTGAGTAAAACGTTTTCTAACGATAGAAGTGCGAAGGTTAGGTTAGGTTAGGTTAGTTTAGCTAGGTAGCGTCGTGAAACTACCAAAAACGACGTCATCTAACGAGATAGTGTTGTTTTATAGCGAGTATTAAACTGCGATAGGTGAAATGTTGTGAAAGCGCACAAAACGGCATGAACAAGCCAAATACTGCGTGTTCTACCGTTACAAGTGCGAAACTGCTATGTTGTGATATTCTCGTTAAAGCGCATGCAAGCATCGTGAAACCTTAAAGAACGATGTCATTTAGCGAGATACAGCGTTCTGTACTGCAATAAGTTGGTGAAAAACTGTGAGGTTATGCAAATATCCTAATTGTGAGCGAAACAGTGTAATAGAGCGTTTTTTAATACAAGTGCGAATGTTAGGTTAGGTTAAGATATGAACCGTCGTAAAACCGCATTAAACAATGTCACTTGATGAGATGCAGTGTTTTTCACCATTACAAGTCGGGAACTGCGATATCTAATGTGAAAGCGCTTGCAAACGTCGTTAGGTTAGGTTAGGTTAGGTTAGGTTACGTTAGGTTAGGTTAGGTTAGGTTTGGTTAGGTTAGGTTAGGTTAGGTTAGGGATGTTAGGTAAGGTTTGGTTAGGTTAGGTTAGGTTAGGTTGGGTTAGGTAAGGTTAGGTTAGGTTAAGATATGAACCGCGCTAAAACCGCATTAAACAATGTCACTTAGTGAGATGCTGTGTTTTTCACCATTACAAGTCGGGAACTGCGATATCTAATGTGAAAGCGCTTGCAAACGTCGTTAGGTTAGGTTAGGTTAGGTTAGGTTAGGTTACGTTAGGTTAGGTTTGGTTAGGTTAGGTTAGGTTAGGTTAGGTTAGGTTAGGTTGGGTTAGGTTAGGTTAGGTTAGGTTAGGTTAGGTTAAGATATGAACCGCGCTAAAACCGCATTAAACAATGTCACTTAGTGAGATGCAGTGTTTTTCACCTTTACAAGTTGGGAACTGCGATATCTAATGTGAAAGCGCATGAAACCGTGGTAATCTTGTAGAAAACATTGTAAAGTGGTGAGTAAAACGTTTTCTAACGATAGAAGTGCGAAGGTTAGGTTAGGTTAGGTTAGTTTAAGCTAGGTAGCGTTGTGAAACTACCAAAAACGACGTCATCAAACGAGATAGTGTTGTTTTATAGCGAGTATTAAACTGCGATAGGTGAAATGTTGTGAAAGCACACAAAACGGCATGAACAAGCCAAATACTGCGTGTTCTACCGTTACAAGTGCGAAACTGCTATATTGTGATATTCTCGTTAAAGCGCATGCAAGCATCGTGAAACCTTAAAGAACAATGTCATTTAGCGAGATACAACGTTCTGTACTGCAATAAGTTGGTGAAAAACTGTGAGGTTATGCAAATATGGTAATTGTGAACAAAACAGTGTAATAGAGCGTTTTTCGATTCAAGTGCGAATGTTAGGTTAGGTTAAGATATGAACCGTCGTAAAACCGCATTAAACGTCACTTAGTGAGATGTAGTGTTTTTCACCATTACAAGTCGGGAACTGCGATATCTAATGTGAAAGCGCTTGCAAACGTCGTTAGGTTAGGTTAGGTTAGGTTAGGTTAGGTTACGTTAGGTTAGGTTAGGTTAGGTTTGGTTAGGTTAGGTTAGGTTAGGTTAGGTTAGGGATGTTAGGTAAGGTTTGGTTAGGTTAGGTTAGGTTAGGTTGGGTTAGGTAAGGTTAGGTTAGGTTAAGATATGAACCGCGCTAAAACCGCATTAAACAATGTCACTTAGTGAGATGCTGTGTTTTTCACCATTACAAGTCGGGAACTGCGATATCTAATGTGAAAGCGCTTGCAAACGTCGTTAGGTTAGGTTAGGTTAGGTTAGGTTAGGTTAGGTTAGGTTACGTTAGGTTAGGTTTGGTTAGGTTAGGTTAGGTTAGGTTAGGTTAGGTTAGGTTAGGTTGGGTTAGGTTAGGTTAGGTTAAGATATGAACCGCGCTAAAACCGCATTAAACAATGTCACTTAGTGAGATGCAGTGTTTTTCACCTTTACAAGTTGGGAACTGCGATATCTAATGTGAAAGCGCTTGAAACCGTCGTATTGTTGTAGCAAGCAATGTAAAGTAGCGAGTAAAACGTTTTCTAACGATAGAAGTGCGAAGGTTATGTTATGTTGAGTTATGTTAGTTTAAGCTAGGTAGCGTCGTGAAACTACAAAAAACAACGTCATCTAACGAGATAGTGTTGTTTTATTGCGAGTACGAAACTGCGATAGGTGAAATGTTGTGAAAGCACACAAAACGGCATGAACAAGCCAAATACTGCGTGTTGTACCGTTACAAGTGCGAAACTGCTATGTTGTGATATTCTCGTTAAAGCGCATGCAAGCATCGTGAAACCTTAAAGAACGATGTCATTTAGCGAGATACAGCGTTCTGTACTGCAATAAGTTGGTGAAAAACTGTGAGGTTATGCAAATATCCTAATTGTGAACGAAACAGTGTAATAGAGCGTTTTTAATACAAGTGCGAATGTTAGGTTAGGTCAAGATATGAACCGTCGTAAAACCGCATTAAACAATGTCACTTAGTGAGATGCAGTGTTTTTCACCATTACAAGTCGGGAACTGCGATATCTAATGTGAAAGCGCTTGCAAACGTCGTTAGGTTAGGTTAGGTTAGGTTAGGTTAGGTTAGGTTGGGTTACGTTAGGTCAGGTTAGGTTAGGTTTGGTTAGGTTAGGTTAGGTTAGGTTAGGTTAGGGATGTTAGGTAAGGTTTGGTTAGGTTAGGTTAGGTTAGGTTGGGTTAGGTAAGGTTAGGTTAGGTTAAGATATGAACCGCGCTAAAACCGCATTAAACAATGTCACTTAGTGAGATGCTGTGTTTTTCACCATTACAAGTCGGGAACTGCGATATCTAATGCGAAAGCGCTTGCAAACGTCGTTAGGTTAGGTTAGGTTAGGTTAGGTTAGGTTACGTTAGGTTAGGTTTGGTTAGGTTAGGTTAGGTTAGGTTATGTTAGGTTAGGTTGGGTTAGGTTAGGTTAGGTTAGGTTAAGATATGAACCGCGCTAAAACCACATTAAACAATGTCACTTAGTGAGATGCAGTGTTTTTCACCTTTACAAGTTGGGAACTGCGATATCTAATGTGAAAGCGCATGAAACCGTCGTAATCTTGTAGAAAACATTGTAAAGTGGTGAGTAAAACGTTTTCTAACGATAGAAGTGCGAAGGTTAGGTTAGGTTAGGTTAGTTTAGCTAGGTAGCGTCGTGAAACTACCAAAAACGACGTCATCTAACGAGATAGTGTTGTTTTATAGCGAGTATTAAACTGCGATAGGTAAAATGTTGTGAAAGCACACAAAACGGCATGAACAAGCCAAATACTGCGTGTTGTACCGTTACAAGTGCGAAACTGCTATGTTGTGACATTCTCGGTAAAGCGCATGCAAGTATCGTGAAACCTTAAAGAACGATGTCATTTAGCGAGATACAGCGTTCTGTACTGTAATAAGTTGGTGAGAAACTGTGAGGTCAAGCAAATATCGTAATTGTGAACGAAACAGTGTAATTGAGCGTCTTTAGATACAAGTGCGAATGTTAGGTTAGGTTGACATATCAACCGTCGTAAAACCGCATTAAACAATGTCACTTAGTGAGATGTAGTGTTTTTCAACATTACAAGTCGGGAACTACGATATCTAATGTGAAAGCGCATGAAACCGTCGTAATCTTGTAGAAAACATTGTAAAGTGGTGAGTAAAACGTTTTCTAACGATAGAAGTGCGAAGGTTAGGTTAGGTTAGGTTAGTTTAAGCTAGGTAGCGTCGTGAAACTACCAAAAACGACGTCATCTAACGAGATAGTGTTGTTTTATAGCGAGTATTAAACTGCGATAGGTGAAATGTTGTGAAAGCACCCAAAACGGCATGAACAAGCCAAATACTGCGTGTTCTACCGTTACAAGTGCGAAACTGCTATATTGTGATATTCTCGTTAAAGCGCATGCAAGCATCGTGAAACCTTAAAGAACAATGTCATTTAGCGAGATACAACGTTCTGTACTGCAATAAGTTGGTGAGAAACTGTGAGGTTATGCAAATATGGTAATTGTGAACAAAACAGTGTAATAGAGCGTTTTTAGATACAAGTGCGAATGTTAGGTTAGGTTAAGATATGAACCGTCGTAAAACCGCATTAAACAAATGTCAATTAGTGAGATGCAGTGTTTTTCACCATTAAAAGTCGGGAACTGCGATATCTAATGTGAAAGCGCTTGCAAACGTCGTTAGGTTCGGTTAGGTTACGCTAGGTTAGGTTTGGTTAGGTTAGGTTAGGTTAGGTTAGGTTATGTTAGGTTAGGTTGGGTTAGGTTAGGTTAGGTTACGTTAGGTTAAGGTATGAACCGTCGTAAAACCGCATTAAACAATGTCACTTAGTGAGATGCAGTGTTTTTCACCTTTACAAGTTGGGAACTGCGATATCTAATGTGAAAGCGCTTGAAACCGTCGTAATGTTGTAGAAAGCAATGTAAAGTAGCGAGTAAAACGTTTTCTAACGATAGAAGTGCGAAGGTTATGTTAGGTTGAGTTATGTTAGTTTAAGCTAGGTAGCTTCGTGAAACCACCAAAAACGACTTCATCTAACGAGATAGTGTTGTTTATTGCGAGTACGAAACTGCGATAGGTAAAATGTTGTGAAAGCACACAAAACGGCATGAGCAAGCCAAATACTGCGTGTTGTACCGTTACAAGTGCGAAACTGCTATGTTGTGACATTCTCGGTAAAGCGCATGCAAGTATCGTGAAACCTTAAAGAACGATGTCATTTAGCGAGATACAGCGTTCTGTACTGTAATAAGTTGGTGAGAAACTGTGAGGTCAAGCAAATATTGTAATTGTCAACGAAACAGTGTAATAGAGCGTTTTTTAATACAAGTGCGAATGTTAGGTTAGGTTAAGATATGAACCGTCGTAAAACCGCATTAAACAATGTCACTTGATGAGATGCAGTGTTTTTCACCATTACAAGTCGGGAACTGCGATATCTAATGTGAAAGCGCTTGCAAACGTCGTTAGGTTAGGTTAGGTTAGGTTAGGTTAGGTTAGGTTACGTTAGGTTAGGTTAGGTTAGGTTTGGTTAGGTTAGGTTAGGTTAGGTTAGGTTAGGGATGTTAGGTAAGGTTTGGTTAGGTTAGGTTAGGTTAGGTTGGGTTAGGTAAGGTTAGGTTAGGTTAAGATATGAACCGCGCTAAAACCGCATTAAACAATGTCACTTAGTGAGATGCTGTGTTTTTCACCATTACAAGTCGGGAACTGCGATATCTAATGTGAAAGCGCTTGCAAACGTCGTTAGGTTAGGTTAGGTTAGGTTAGGTTAGGTTAGGTTAGGTTACGTTAGGTTAGGTTTGGTTAGGTTAGGTTAGGTTAGGTTAGGTTAGGTTATGTTAGGTTAGGTTAGGTTGGGTTAGGTTAGGTTAGGTTAAGATATGAACCGCGCTAAAACCGCATTAAACAATGTCACTTAGTGAGATGCAGTGTTTTTCACCTTTACAAGTTGGGAACTGCGATATCTAATGTGAAAGCGCTTGAAACCGTCGTATTGTTGTAGCAAGCAATGTAAAGTAGCGAGTAAAACGTTTTCTAACGATAGAAGTGCGAAGGTTATGTTAGGTTGAGTTATGTTAGTTTAAGCTAGGTAGCGTCGTGAAACTACCAAAAACAACGTCATCTAACGAGATAGTGTTGTTTTATTGCGAGTACGAAACTGCGATAGGTGAAATGTTGTGAAAGCACACAAAACGGCATGAACAAGCCAAATACTGCGTGTTGTACCGTTACAAGTGCGAAACTGCTATGTTGTGATATTCTCGTTAAAGCGCATGCAAGCATCGTGAAACATTAAAGAACGATGTCATTTAGCGAGATACAGCGTTCTGTACTGCAATAAGTTGGTGAAAAACTGTGAGGTTATGCAAATATCCTAATTGTGAACGAAACAGTGTAATAGAGCGTTTTTAATACAAGTGCGAATGTTAGGTTAGGTTAAGATATGAACCGTCATAAAACCGCATTAAACAATGTCACTTAGTGAGATGCAGTGTTTTTCACCATTACAAGTCGGGAACTGCGATATCTAATGTGAAAGCGCTTGCAAACGTCGTTAGGTTAGGTTAGGTTAGGTTAGGTTAGGTTAGGTTACGTTAGGTTAGGTTAGGTTAGGTTTGGTTAGGTTAGGTTAGGTTAGGTTAGGGATGTTAGGTAAGGTTTGGTTAGGTTAGGTTAGGTTAGGTTGGGTTAGGTAAGGTTAGGTTAGGTTAAGATATGAACCGCGCTAAAACCGCATTAAACAATGTCACTTAGTGAGATGCTGTGTTTTTCACCATTACAAGTCGGGAACTGCGATATCTAATGCGAAAGCGCTTGCAAACGTCGTTAGGTTAGGTTAGGTTAGGTTAGGTTAGGTTACGTTAGGTTACGTTAGGTTAGGTTTGGTTAGGTTAGGTTAGGTTAGGTTATGTTAGGTTAGGTTGGGTTAGGTTAGGTTAGGTTAGGTTAAGATATGAACCGCGCTAAAACCACATTAAACAATGTCACTTAGTGAGATGCAGTGTTTTTCACCTTTACAAGTTGGGAACTGCGATATCTAATGTGAAAGCGCATGAAACCGTCGTAATCTTGTAGAAAACATTGTAAAGTGGTGAGTAAAACGTTTTCTAACGATAGAAGTGCGAAGGTTAGGTTAGGTTAGGTTAGTTTAGCTAGGTAGCGTCGTGAAACTACCAAAAACGACGTCATCTAACGAGATAGTGTTGTTTTATAGCGAGTATTAAACTGCGATAGGTGAAATGTTGTGAAAGCGCACAAAACGGCATGAACAAGCCAAATACTGCGTGTTCTACCGTTACAAGTGTGAAACTGCTATATTGTGATATTCTCGTTAAAGCGCATGCAAGCATCGTGAAACCTTAAAGAACAATGTCATTTAGCGAGATACAACGTTCTGTACTGCAATAAGTTGGTGAAAAACTGTGAGGTTATGCAAATATTGTAATTGTGAACAAAACAGTGTAATAGAGCGTTTTTAGATACAAGTGCGAATGTTAGGTTAGGTTAAGATATGAACCGTCGTAAAACCGCATTAAACAATGTCACTTAGTGAGATGTAGTGTTTTTCAACATTACAAGTCGGGAACTACGATATCTAATGTGAAAGCGCATGAAACCGTCGTAATCTTGTAGAAAACATTGTAAAGTGGTGAGTAAAACGTTTTCTAACGATAGAAGTGCGAAGGTTAGGTTAGGTTAGGTTAGTTTAAGCTAGGTAGCGTCGTGAAACTACCAAAAACGACGTCATCTAACGAGATAGTGTTGTTTTATAGCGAGTATTAAACTGCGATAGGTGAAATGTTGTGAAAGCACCCAAAACGGCATGAACAAGCCAAATACTGCGTGTTCTACCGTTACAAGTGCGAAACTGCTATATTGTGATATTCTCGTTAAAGCGCATGCAAGCATCGTGAAACCTTAAAGAACAATGTCATTTAGCGAGATACAACGTTCTGTACTGCAATAAGTTGGTGAGAAACTGTGAGGTTATGCAAATATGGTAATTGTGAACAAAACAGTGTAATAGAGCGTTTTTAGATACAAGTGCGAATGTTAGGTTAGGTTAAGATATGAACCGTCGTAAAACCGCATTAAACAAATGTCAATTAGTGAGATGCAGTGTTTTTCACCATTAAAAGTCGGGAACTGCGATATCTAATGTGAAAGCGCTTGCAAACGTCGTTAGGTTCGGTTAGGTTACGCTAGGTTAGGTTTGGTTAGGTTAGGTTAGGTTAGGTTATGTTAGGTTAGGTTGGGTTAGGTTAGGTTAGGTTACGTTAGGTTAAGGTATGAACCGTCGTAAAACCGCATTAAACAATGTCACTTAGTGAGATGCAGTGTTTTTCACCTTTACAAGTTGGGAACTGCGATATCTAATGTGAAAGCGCTTGAAACCGTCGTAATGTTGTAGAAAGCAATGTAAAGTAGCGAGTAAAACGTTTTCTAACGATAGAAGTGCGAAGGTTATGTTAGGTTGAGTTATGTTAGTTTAAGCTAGGTAGCGTCGTGAAACCACCAAAAACGACGTCATCTAACGAGATAGTGTTGTTTATTGCGAGTACGAAACTGCGATAGGTAAAATGTTGTGAAAGCACACAAAACGGCATGAACAAGCCAAATACTGCGTGTTGTACCGTTACAAGTGCGAAACTGCTATGTTGTGACATTCTCGGTAAAGCGCATGCAAGTATCGTGAAACCTTAAAGAACGATGTCATTTAGCGAGATACAGCGTTCTGTACTGTAATAAGTTGGTGAGAAACTGTGAGGTCAAGCAAATATCGTAATTGTGAACGAAACAGTGTAATTGAGCGTCTTTAGATACAAGTGCGAATGTTAGGTTAGGTTGACATATCAACCGTCGTAAAACCGCATTAAACAATGTCACTTAGTGAGATGTAGTGTTTTTCAACATTACAAGTCGGGAACTACGATATCTAATGTGAAAGCGCATGAAACCGTCGTAATCTTGTAGAAAACATTGTAAAGTTGCGAGTAAAACGTTTTCTAACGATAGAAGTGCGAAGGTTAGGTTAGGTTAGGTTAGTTTAGGCTAGGTAGCGTCGTGAAACTACCAAAAACGACGTCATCTAAAGAGATAGTGTTGTTTTATTGCGGGTATTAAACTGCGATAGGTGAGATGTTGTGAAAGCACACAAAACGGCATGAACAAGCCAAATACTGCGTGTTCTACCGTTACAAGTGCGAAACTGCTATATTGTGATATTCTCGTTAAAGCGCATGCAAGTATCGTGAAACCTTAAAGAACGATGTCATTTAGCGAGATACAGCGTTCTGAACTGTAATAAGTTGGTGAGAAACTGTGAGGTCAAGCAAATATCGTAATTGTGAACGAAACAGTGTAATTGAGCGTATTTAAATACAAGTGTGAATGTTAGGTTAGGTTGAGATATCAACCGTCGTAAAACCGCATTAAACAATGTCACTTAGTGAGATGTAGTGTTTTTCAACATTACAAGTCGGGAACTACGATATCTAATGTGAAAGCGCATGAAACCGTCGTAATCTTGTAGAAAACATTGTAAAGTTGCGAGTAAAACGTTTTCTAACGATAGAAGTGCGAAGGTTAGCTTGAGTTATGTTAGTTTAAGCTATGTAGCGTCGTGAGACCACCAAAAAGGACGTCAACTAACGAGATAGCGTTGTTTTATTGCATGTACGTAACTGCAATAGGTGAAATGTTGTGAAAGTACAAGAAACGGCTTGAACAAGCCAGATACTGCGTGTTGTACCGTTACAAGTGCGAAACTGCTATAATGTGATATTCTTGTTAAAGCGCATGCAAGCATCGTGAAACCTTAAAGAAAGATGTCATTTAGCGAGATACAGCGTTCTGTACTGCAATAAGTTGGTGAAAAACTGTGAGGTTATGCAAATATCGTAATTGTGAACGAAACAGTGTAATAGAGCGTTTTTCCATACAAGTACGAATGTTAGGTTAGGTTAAGATACGAACCGCGCTAAAACCGCATTAAACAATGTCACTTAGTGAGATGCAGTGTTTTTCACCTTTACAAGTTGGGAACTGCGATATCTAATGTGAAAGCGCTTGCAAACGTCGTTAGGTTAGGTTAGGTTAGGTTAGGTTAGGTTAGGTTAGGTTAGGTTACGTTAGGTTAGGTTTGGTTAGGTTAGGTTAGGTTAGGTTATGTTAGGTTAGGTTATGTTAGGTTAGGTTGGGTTAGGTTAGGTTAGGTTACGTTAGGTTAAGGTATGAACCGTTGTAAAACCGCAATAAACAATGTCACTTAGTGAGATGCAGTGTTTTTCACCTTTACAAGTTGGGAACTGCGATATCTAATGTGAAAGCGCTTGAAACCGTCGTAATGTTGTAGAAAGCAATGTAAAGTAGCGAGTAAAACGTTTTCTAACAATAGAAGTGCGAAGGTTATATTAGGTTGAGTTATGTTAGTTTAAGCTAGGTAGCGTCGTGAAACCACCAAAAACGACGTCATCTAACGAGATAGTGTTGTTTTATTGCGAGTACGAAACTGCGATAGGTAAAATGTGAAAGCACACAAAACGGCATGAACAAGCCAAATACTGCGTGTTGTACCGTTACAAGTTCGAAACTGCTATGTTTTGACATTCTCGGTAAAGCGCATGCAAGTATCGTGAAACCTTAAAGAACGATGTCATTTAGCGAGATACAGCGTTCTGTACTGTAATAAGTTGGTGAGAAACTGTGAGGTCAAGCAAATATCGTAATTGTGAACGAAACAGTGTAATTGAGCGTCTTTAGATACAAGTGCGAATGTTAGGTTAGGTTGACATATCAACCGTCGTAAAACCGCATTAAACAATGTCACTTAGTGAGATGTAGTGTTTTTCAACATTACAAGTCGGCAACTACGATATCTAATGTGAAAGCGCATGAAACCGTCGTAATCTTGTAGAAAACATTGTAAAGTTGCGAGTAAAACGTTTTCTAACGATAGAAGTGCGAAGGTTAGGTTAGGTTAGGTTAGTTTAAGCTAGGTAGCGTCGTGAAACTACCAAAAACGACGTCATCTAACGAGATAGTGTTGTTTTATAGCGAGTATTAAACTGCGATAGGTAAAATGTTGTGAAAGCACACAAAACGGCATGAACAAGCCAAATACTGCGTGTTCTACCGTTACAAGTGCGAAACTGCTATATTGTGATATTCTCGTTAAAGCGCATGCAAGCATCGTGAAACCTTAAAGAACAATGTCATTTAGCGAGATACAACGTTCTGTACTGCAATAAGTTGGTGAAAAACTGTGAGGTTATGCAAATATGGTAATTGTGAACAAAACAGTGTAATAGAGCGGTTTTAGATACAAGTGCGAATGTTAGGTTAGGTTAAGATATGAACCGTCGTAAAACCGCATTAAACAATGTCAATTAGTGAGATGCAGTGTTTTTCACCATTAAAAGTCGGGAACTGCGATATCTAATGTGAAAGCGCTTGCAACCGTCGTTAGGTTAGGTTAGGTTAGGTTAGGTTAGGTTTTGTTAGGTTAGGTTAGGTTAGGTTAGGTTAGATTAGGTTAGGTTGGGTTGAGTTGGGTTAGGTTAGGTTAGGTTAGGTTAGGTTAGGTTGGGTTAGGTTAGGTTAGGTTACGTTAGGTTAGGTTAGGTTACGTTAGGTTAGGTTAGGTTAGGTTAGGTTACGTTAGGTTAGGTTAGGTTAGGTAAGGATAATTTGGTTAGGTTAGGTAAGGTTAGGTTAGGTTAGGTTAGGTTTGGTTGGGTGTTGTTGGTTTGGGTTGGGTTGGGTTAGGTTGGGTTAGGTTAGGTTAGGTTACGCTAGGTTAGGTTAGGTTAGGTTAGGTTACGTTAGGTTATGTTAGGTTAGGTTAGGTTAGGTTACGTTAGGTTAGGTTAGGTCAGGAAAGGTTAGGTTACGTTAGAATAGGTTAGGTTAGGTTAGGTTACGTTAGGTTAGGTTAAGTTAGGTTAGGTTTGGTTAGGTTAGCTTAGGTTAGGTTAGGTTGGGTTGGGTTGGGTTGGGTTAGGTTAGGTTAGGTTAGGTTAGGTTGGGTTAGGTTAGTTTAGGTTAGGTTAGGTTAGGTTAGGTTGGGTTGGGTTGGGTTAGGTTAGGTTAGGTTAGGTTAGGTAAGGTTAGGTTAGGTTAGGTTAGGTTACGTTAGGTTAAGGTATGAACCGTCGTAAAACCGCATTAAACAATGTCACTTAGTGAGATGCAGTGTTTTTCACCTTTACAAGTTGGGAACTGTGATATCTAATGTGAAAGCGCTTGAAACCGTCGTATTGTTGTAGAAAGCAATGTAAAGTAGCGAGTAAAACGTTTTCTAACGATAGAAGTGCGAAGGTTATGTTAGGTTGAGTTATGTTAGTTTAAGCTAGGTAGCGTCGTGAAACTACCAAAAACAACGTCATTTAACGAGATAGTGTTGTTTTATTGCGAGTACGAAACTGCGATGGGTGAAATGTTGTGAAAGCACACAAAACGGCATGAACAAGCCAAATACTGCGTGTTGTACCGTTACAAGTGCGAAACTGCTATGTTGTGATATTCTCGTTAAAGCGCATGCAAGCATCGTGAAACCTTAAAGAACGATGTCATTTAGCGAGATACAGCGTTCTGTACTGCAATAAGTTGGTGAAAAACTGTGAGGTTATGCAAATATCCTAATTGTGAACGAAACAGTGTAATAGAGCGTTTTTTAATACAAGTGCGAATGTTAGGTTAGGTTAAGATATGAACCGTCGTAAAACCGCATTAAACAATGTCACTTGATGAGATGCAGTGTTTTTCACCATTACAAGTCGGGAACTGCGATATCTAATGTGAAAGCGCTTGCAAACGTCGTTAGGTTAGGTTAGGTTAGGTTAGGTTAGGTTACGTTAGGTTAGGTTAGGTTAGGTTTGGTTAGGTTAGGTTAGGTTAGGTTAGGTTAGGTTAGGGATGTTAGGTAAGGTTTGGTTAGGTTAGGTTAGGTTAGGTTGGGTTAGGTAAGGTTAGGTTAGGTTAAGATATGAACCGCGCTAAAACCGCATTAAACAATGTCACTTAGTGAGATGCAGTGTTTTTCACCTTTACAAGTTGGGAACTGCGATATCTAATGTGAAAGCGCTTGAAACCGTCGTAATGTTGTAGAAAGCAATGTAAAGTAGCGAGTAAAACGTTTTCTAACGATAGAAGTGCGAAGGTTATGTTAGGTTGAGTTATGTTAGTTTAAGCTAGGTAGCGTCGTGAAACCACCAAAAACGACGTCATCTAACGAGATAGTGTTGTTTATTGCGAGTACGAAACTGCGATAGGTAAAATGTGAAAGCACACAAAACGGCATGAACAAGCCAAATACTGCGTGTTCTACCGTTACAAGTGCGAAACTGCTATATTGTGATATTCTCGTTAAAGCGCATGCAAGCATCGTGAAACCTTAAAGAACAATGTCATTTAGCGAGATACAGCGTTCTGTACTGCAATAAGTTGGTGAAAAACTGCGAGGTTATGCAAATATCGTAATTGTGAACGAAACAGTGTAATAGAGCGTTTTTCAATACAAGTACGAATGTTAGGTTAGGTTAAGATATGAACCGTCGTAAAACCGCATTAAACAATGTCACTTAGTGAGATGCAGTGTTTTTCACCATTACAAGTCGGGAACTGCGATATCTAATGTGAAAGCGCTTGCAAACGTCGTTAGGTTAGGTTAGGTTAGGTTAGGTTAGGTTAGGTTACGTTAGGTTAGGTTTGGTTAGGTTAGGTTAGGTTAGGTTATGTTAGGTTAGGTGTGGTTAGGTTAGGTTAGGTTACGTTAGGTTAAGGTATGAACCGTTGTAAAACCGCAATAAACAATGTCACTTAGTGAGATGCAGTGTTTTTCACCTTTACAAGTTGGGAACTGCGATATCTAATGTGAAAGCGCTTGAAACCGTCGTAATGTTGTAGAAAGCAATGTAAAGTAGCGAGTAAAACGTTTTCTAACGATAGAAGTGCGAAGGTTATGTTAGGTTGAGATGTTAGTTTAAGCTAGGTAGCGTCGTGAAACCACCAAAAACGACGTCATCTAACGAGATAGTGTTGTTTTATTGCGAGTACGAAACTGCGATAGGTAAAATGTGAAAGCATACAAAACGGCATGAACAAGCCAAATACTGCGTGTTGTACCGTTACAAGTGCGAAACTGCTATGTTTTGACATTCTCGGTAAAGCGCATGCAAGTATCGTGAAACCTTAAAGAACGATGTCATTTAGCGAGATACAGCGTTCTGTACTGTAATAAGTTGGTGAGAAACTGTGAGGTCAAGCAAATATCGTAATTGTGAACGAAACAGTGTAATTGAGCGTCTTTAGATACAAGTGCGAATGTTAGGTTAGGTTGACATATCAACCGTCGTAAAACCGCATTAAACAATGTCACTTAGTGAGATGTAGTGTTTTTCAACATTACAAGTCGGGAATACGATATCTAATGTGAAAGCGCATGAAACCGTCGTAATCTTGTAGAAAACATTGTAAAGTTGGGAGTAAAACGTTTTCTAAGGATAGAAGTGCGAAGGTTAGGTTAGGTTAGGTTAGTTTAAGCTAGGTAGCGTCGTGAAACTACCGAAAACGACGTCATCTAACGAGATAGTGTTTTATAGCGAGTATTAAACTGCGATAGGTGAAATGTTGTGAAAGCACACAAAACGGCATGAACAAGCCAAATACTGCGTGTTCTACCGTTACAAGTGCGAAACTGCTATATTGTGATATTCTCGTTAAAGCGCATGCAAGCATCGTGAAACCTTAAAGAACAATGTCATTTAGCGAGATACAACGTTCTGTACTGCAATAAGTTGGTGAAAAACTGTGAGGTTATGCAAATATGGTAATTGTGAACAAAACAGTGTAATAGAGCGGTTTTAGATACAAGTGCGAATGTTAGGTTAGGTTAAGATATGAACCGTCGTAAAACCGCATTAAACAATGTCAATTAGTGAGATGCAGTGTTTTTCACCATTAAAAGTCGGGAACTGCGATATCTAATGTGAAAGCGCTTGCAACCGTCGTTAGGTAGGTTAGGTTAGGTTAGGTTAGGTTTTGTTAGGTTAGGTTAGGTTAGGTTAGGTTAGATTAGGTTAGGTTGGGTTGAGTTGGGTTAGGTTAGGTTAGGTTAGGTTAGGTTGGGTTAGGTTAGGTTAGGTTAGGTTACGTTAGGTTAGGTTAGGTTACGTTAGGTTAGGTTAGGTTAGGTTACGTTAGGTTAGGTTAGGTTAGGTAAGGATAATTTGGTTAGGTTAGGTAAGGTTAGGTTAGGTTAGGTTAGGTTGGGTTGGGTGTTGTTGGTTTGGGTTGGGTTGGGTTGGGTTAGGTTGGGTTAGGTTAGGTTAGGTTAGGTTAGGTTACGTTAGGTTAGGTTACGTTAGGTTAGATTAGGTTATGTTAGGTTATGTTAGGTTAGGTTAGGTTAGGTTACGTTAGGTTAGGTTAGGTCAGGAAAGGTTAGGTTACGTTAGAATAGGTTAGGTTAGGTTACGTTAGGTTAGGTTAAGTTAGGTTAGGTTTGGTTAGGTTAGCTTAGGTTAGGTTAGGTTGGGTTGGGTTGGGTTGGGTTAGGTTAGGTTAGGTTAGTTTAGGTTAGGTTAGGTTAGGTTAGGTTAGGTTGGGTTGGGTTGGGTTAGATTAGGTTAGGTTAGGTAAGGTTAGGTTAGGTTAGGTTAGGTTACGTTAGGTTAAGGTATGAACCGTCGTAAAACCGCATTAAACAATGTCACTTAGTGAGATGCAGTGTTTTTCACCTTTACAAGTTGGGAACTGTGATATCTAATGTGAAAGCGCTTGAAACCGTCGTATTGTTGTAGAAAGCAATGTAAAGTAGCGAGTAAAACGTTTTCTAACGATACAAGTGCGAAGGTTATGTTAGGTTGAGTTATGTTAGTTTAAGCTAGGTAGCGTCTTGAAACTACCAAAAACAACGTCATCTAACGAGATAGCGTTGTTTTATTGCATGTACGTAACTGCAATAGGTGAAATGTTGTGAAAGCACACAAAACGGCTTGAACAAGCCAGATACTGCGTGTTGTACCGTTACAAGTGCGAAACTGCTATAATGTGATATTCTTGTTAAAGCGCATGCAACCATCGTGAAACCTTAAAGAACGATGTCATTTAGCGAGATACAGCGTTCTGTACTGCAATAAGTTGGTGAAAAACTGTGAGGTTATGCAAATATCGTAATTGTGAACGAAACAGTGTAATAGAGCGTTTTTCCATACAAGTACGAATGTTAGGTTAGGTTAAGATATGAACCGTCGTAAAACCGCATTAAACAATGTCACTTAGTGAGATGCAGTGTTTTTCACCTTTACAAGTCGGGAACTGCGATATCTAATGTGAAAGCGCTTGCAAACGTCGTTAGGTTAGGTTAGGTTAGGTTAGGTTAGGTTACGTTAGGTTAGGTTTGGTTAGGTTAGGTTAGGTTAGGTTATGTTAGGTTAGGTTGGGTTAGGTTAGGTTAGGTTAGGTTAAGATACGAACCGCGCTAAAACCGCATTAAACAATGTCACTTAGTGAGATGCAGTGTTTTTCACCTTTACAAGTCGGGAACTACGATATCTAATGTGAAAGCGCATGAAACCGTCGTAATCTTGTAGAAAACATTGTAAAGTTGCGAGTAAAACGTTTTCTAACGATAGAAGTGCGAAGGTTATGTTAGGTTGAGTTATGTTAGTTTAAGCTAGGTAGCGTCGTGAAACCACCAAAAACGACGTCATCTAACGAGATAGTGTTGTTTTATTGCGAGTACGAAACTGCGATAGGTAAAATGTGAAAGCACACAAAACGGCATGAACAAGCCAAATACTGCGTGTTGTACCGTTACAAGTGCGAAACTGCTATGTTTTGACATTCTCGGTAAAGCGCATGCAAGTATCGTGAAACCTTAAAGAACGATGTCATTTAGCGAGATACAGCGTTCTGTACTGTAATAAGTTGGTGAGAAACTGTGAGGTCAAGCAAATATCGTAATTGTGAACGAAACAGTGTAATTGAGCGTCTTTAGATACAAGTGCGAATGTTAGGTTAGGTTGACATATCAACCGTCGTAAAACCGCATTAAACAATGTCACTTAGTGAGATGTAGTGTTTTTCAACATTACAAGTCGGGAACTACGATATCTCATGTGAAAGCGCATGAAACCGTCGTAATCTTGTAGAAAACATTGTAAAGTTGCGAGTAAAACGTTTTCTAACGATAGAAGTGCGAAGGTTAGGTTAGGTTAGGTTAGTTTAAGCTAGGTAGCGTCGTGAAACTACCAAAAACGACGTCATCTAACGAGATAGTGTTGTTTTATAGCGAGTATTAAACTGCGATAGGTGAAATGTTGTGAAAGCACACAAAACGGCATGAACAAGCCAAATACTGCGTGTTCTACCGTTACAAGTGCGAAACTGCTATATTGTGATATTCTCGTTAAAGCGCATGCAAGCATCGTGAAACCTTAAAGAACAATGTCATTTAGCGAGATACAACGTTCTGTACTGCAATAGGTTGGTGAAAAACTGAGGTTATGCAAATATGGTAATTGTGAACAAAACAGTGTAATAGAGCGGTTTTAGATACAAGTGCGAATGTTAGGTTAGGTTAAGATATGAACCGTCGTAAAACCGCATTAAACAATGTCAATTAGTGAGATGCAGTGTTTTTCACCATTAAAAGTCGGGAACTGCGATATCTAATGTGAAAGCGCTTGCAACCGTCGTTAGGTTAGGTTAGGTTAGGTTAGGTTAGGTTTTGTTAGGTTAGGTTAGGTTAGGTTAGGTTAGATTAGGTTAGGTTGGGTTGAGTTGGGTTAGGTTAGGTTAGGTTAGGTTAGGTTGGGTTAGGTTAGGTTAGGTTAGGTTACGTTAGGTTAGGTTAGGTTACGTTAGGTTAGGTTAGGTTAGGTTAGGTTACGTTAGGTTAGGTTAGGTTAGGTAAGGATAATTTGGTTAGGTTAGGTAAGGTTAGGTTAGGTTAGGTTAGGTTGGGTTGGGTGTTGTTGGGTTGGGTTGGGTTGGGTTAGGTTGGGTTAGGTTAGGTTAGGTTACGTTAGGTTAGGTTAGGTTAGGTTACGTTAGGTTATGTTAGGTTAGGTTAGGTTAGGTTACGTTAGGTTAGGTTAGGTCAGGAAAGATTAGGTTACGTTAGAATAGGTTAGGTTAGGTTAGGTTACGTTAGGTTACGTTAGGTTAGGTTAAGTTAGGTTAGGTTTGGTTAGGTTAGCTTAGGTTAGGTTAGGTTGGGTTGGGTTGGGTTGGGTTAGGTTAGGTTAGGTTAGGTTAGGTTGGGTTAGGTTAGTTTAGGTTAGGTTAGGTTAGGTTAGGTTGGGTTGGGTTGGGTTAGGTTAGGTTAGGTTAGGTTAGGTAAGGTTAGGTTAGGTTAGGTTAGGTTACGTTAGGTTAAGGTATGAACCGTCGTAAAACCGCATTAAACAATGTCACTTAGTGAGATGCAGTGTTTTTCACCTTTACAAGTTGGGAACTGTGATATCTAATGTGAAAGCGCTTGAAACCGTCGTATTGTTGTAGAAAGCAATGTAAAGTAGCGAGTAAAACGTTTTCTAACGATAGAAGTGCGAAGGTTATGTTAGGTTGAGTTATGTTAGTTTAAGCTAGGTAGCGTCTTGAAACTACCAAAAACAACGTCATCTAACGAGATAGCGTTGTTTTATTGCATGTACGTAACTGCAATAGGTGAAATGTTGTGAAAGCACACAAAACGGCTTGAACAAGCCAGATACTGCGTGTTGTACCGTTACAAGTGCGAAACTGCTATAATGTGATATTCTTGTTAAAGCGCATGCAACCATCGTGAAACCTTAAAGAACGATGTCATTTAGCGAGATACAGCGTTCTGTACTGCAATAAGTTGGTGAAAAACTGTGAGGTTATGCAAATATCGTAATTGTGAACGAAACAGTGTAATAGAGCGTTTTTCCATACAAGTACGAATGTTAGGTTAGGTTAAGATATGAACCGTCGTAAAACCGCATTAAACAATGTCACTTAGTGAGATGCAGTGTTTTTCACCTTTACAAGTCGGGAACTGCGATATCTAATGTGAAAGCGCTTGCAAACGTCGTTAGGTTAGGTTAGGTTAGGTTAGGTTAGGTTTGGTTAGGTTAGGTTTGGTTAGGTTAGGTTAGGTTAGGTTATGTTAGGTTAGGTTGGGTTAGGTTAGGTTAGGTTAGGTTAAGATACGAACCGCGCTAAAACCGCATTAAACAATGTCACTTAGTGAGATGCAGTGTTTTTCACCTTTACAAGTCGGGAACTACGATATCTAATGTGAAAGCGCATGAAACCGTCGTAATCTTGTAGAAAACATTGTAAAGTTGCGAGTAAAACGTTTTCTAACGATAGAAGTGCGAAGGTTATGTTAGGTTGAGTTATGTTAGTTTAAGCAAGGTAGCGTCGTGAAACCACCAAAAACGACGTCATCTAACGAGATAGTGTTGTTTTATTGCGAGTACGAAACTGCGATAGGTAAAATGTGAAAGCACACAAAACGGCATGAACAAGCCAAATACTGCGTGTTGTACCGTTACAAGTGCGAAACTGCTATGTTTTGACATTCTCGGTAAAGCGCATGCAAGTATCGTGAAACCTTAAAGAACGATGTCATTTAGCGAGATACAGCGTTCTGTACTGTAATAAGTTGGTGAGAAACTGTGAGGTCAAGCAAATATCGTAATTGTGAACGAAACAGTGTAATTGAGCGTCTTTAGATACAAGTGCGAATGTTAGGTTAGGTTGACATATCAACCGTCGTAAAACCGCATTAAACAATGTCACTTAGTGAGATGTAGTGTTTTTCAACATTACAAGTTGGGAACTGTGATATCTAATGTGAAAGCGCTTGAAACCGTCGTATTGTTGTAGAAAGCAATGTAAAGTAGCGAGTAAAACGTTTTCTAACGATAGAAGTGCGAAGGTTATGTTAGGTTGAGTTATGTTAGTTTAAGCTAGGTAGCGTCGTGAAACTACCAAAAACAACGTCATCTAACGAGATAGTGTTGTTTTATTGCGAGTACGAAACTGCGATAGGTGAAATGTTGTGAAAGCACACAAAACGGCATGAACAAGCCAAATACTGCGTGTTGTACCGTTACAAGTGCGAAACTGCTATGTTGTGATATTCTCGATAAAGCGCATGCAAGCATCGTGAAACCTTAAAGAACGATGTCATTTAGCGAGATACAGCGTTCTGTACTGCAATAAGTTGGTGAAAAACTGTGAGGTTATGCAAATATCCTAATTGTGAACGAAACAGTGTAATAGAGCGTTTTTTAATACAAGTGCGAATGTTAGGTTAGGTTAAGATATGAACCGTCGTAAAACCGCATTAAACAATGTCACTTAGTGAGATGCAGTGTTTTTCACCATTACAAGTCGGGAACTGCGATATCTAATGTGAAAGCGCTTGCAAACGTCGTTAGGTTAGGTTAGGTTAGGTTAGGTTACGTTAGGTTGGGTTAGGTTAGGTTTGGTTAGGTTAGGTTAGGTTAGGTTAGGGATGTTAGGTAAGGTTTGGTTAGGTTAGGTTAGGTTAGGTTGGGTTAGGTAAGGTTAGGTTAGGTTAAGATATGAACCGCGCTAAAACCGCATTAAACAATGTCACTTAGTGAGATGCTGTGTTTTTCACCATTACAAGTCGGGAACTGCGATATCTAATGTGAAAGCGCTTGCAACCGTCGTTAGGTTAGGTTAGGTTAGGTTAGGTTAGGTTAGGTTTTGTTAGGTTAGGTTAGGTTAGGTTAGGTTAGATTAGGTTAGGTTGAGTTGGGTTAGGTTAGGTTAGGTTAGGTTGGGTTAGGTTAGGTTAGGTTAGGTTACGTTAGGTTAGGTTAGGTTACGTTAGGTTAGGTTAGGTTAGGTTAGGTTACGTTAGGTTAGGTTAGGTTAGGTAAGGATAATTTGGTTAGGTTAGGTAAGGTTAGGTTAGGTTAGGTTGGGTTGGGTGTTGTTGGGTTGGGTTGGGTTGGGTTGGGTTAGGTTGGGTTAGGTTAGGTTAGGTTACGTTAGGTTAGGTTAGGTTAGGTTAGGTTACGTTAGGTTATGTTAGGTTAGGTTAGGTTAGGTTACGTTAGGTTAGGTTAGGTCAGGAAAGGTTAGGTTACGTTAGAATAGGTTAGGTTAGGTTAGGTTACGTTAGGTTAGGTTAAGTTAGGTTAGGTTTGGTTAGGTTAGCTTAGGTTAGGTTAGGTTGGGTTGGGTTGGGTTGGGTTACGTTAGGTTAGGTTAGGTTAGGTTGGGTTAGGTTAGTTTAGTTTAGGTTAGGTTAGGTTAGGTTAGGTTGGGTTGGGTTGGGTTAGGTTAGGTTAGGTTAGGTTAGGTAAGGTTAGGTTAGGTTAGGTTACGTTAGGTTAAGGTATGAACCGTCGTAAAACCGCATTAAACAATGTCACTTAGTGAGATGCAGTGTTTTTCACCTTTACAATTTGGGAACTGTGATATCTAATGTGAAAGCGCTTGAAACCGTCGTATTGTTGTAGAAAGCAATGTAAAGTAGCGAGTAAAACGTTTTCTAACGATAGAAGTGCGAAGGTTATGTTAGGTTGAGTTATGTTAGTTTAAGCTAGGTAGCGTCGTGAAACCACCAAAAACGACGTCATCTAACGAGATAGTGTTGTTTATTGCGAGTACGAAACTGCGATAGGTAAAATGTTGTGAAAGCACACAAAACGGCATGAACAAGCCAAATACTGCGTGTTGTACCGTTACAAGTGCGAAACTGCTATGTTGTGACATTCTCGGTAAAGCGCATGCAAGTATCGTGAAACCTTAAAGAACGATGTCATTTAGCGAGATACAGCGTTCTGTACTGTAATAAGTTGGTGAGAAACTGTGAGGTCAAGCAAATATCGTAATTGTGAACGAAACAGTGTAATTGAGCATCTTTAGATACAAGTGCGAATGTTAGGTTAGGTTGACATATCAACCATCGTAAAACCGCATTAAACAATGTCACTTAGTGAGATGTAGTGTTTTTCAACATTACAAGTCGGGAACTACGATATCTAATGTGAAAGCGCATGAAACCGTCGTAATCTTGTAGAAAACATTGTAAAGTTGCGAGTAAAACGTTTTCTAACGATAGAAGTGCGAAGGTTAGGTTAGGTTAGGTTAGTTTAGGCTAGGTAGCGTCGTGAAACTACCAAAAACGACGTCATCTAATGAGATAGTGTTGTTTTATTACGAGTATTAAACTGCGATAGGTGAAATGTTGTGAAAGCACACAAAACGGCATGAACAAGCCAAATACTGCGTGTTCTACCGTTACAAGTGCGAAACTGCTATATTGTGATATTCTCGTTAAAGCGCATGCAAGCATCGTGAAACCTTAAAGAACAATGTCATTTAGCGAGATACAGCGTTCTGTACTGCAATAAGTTGGTGAAAAACTGTGAGGTTATGCAAATATCGTAATTGTGAACGAAATAGTGTAATAGAGCGTTTTTCAATACAAGTACAAATGTTAGGTTAAGTTAAGATATGAACCGTCGTAAAACCGCATTAAACAATGTCACTTAGTGAGATGCAGTGTTTTTCACCATTACAAGTCGGGAACTGCGATATCTAATGTGAAAGCGCTTGCAAACGTCGTTAGGTTAGGTTAGGTTAGGTTAGGTTAGGTTACGTTAGGTTAGGTTTGGTTAGGTTAGGTTAGGTTAGGTTATGTTAGGTTAGGTTGGGTTAGGTTAGGTTAGGTTACGTTAGGTTAAGGTATGAACCGTCGTAAAACCGCAATAAACAATGTCACTTAGTGAGATGCAGTGTTTTTCACCATTACAAGTTGGGAACTGCGATATCTAATGTGAAAGCGCTTGAAACCTTCGTAATGTTGTAGAAAGCAATGTAAAGTAGCGAGTAAAACGTTTTCTAACGATAGAAGTGCGAAGGTTATGTTAGGTTGAGTTATGTTAGTTTAAGCTAGGTAGCGTCGTGAAACCACCAAAAACGACGTCATCTAACGAGATAGTGTTGTTTTATTGCGAGTACGAAACTGCGCTAGGTAAAATGTGAAAGCACACAAAACGGCATGAACAAGCCAAATACTGCGTGTTGTACCGTTACAAGTGCGAAACTGCTATGTTTTGACATTCTCGGTAAAGCGCATGCAAGTATCGTGAAACCTTAAAAAACGATGTCATTTAGCGAGATACAGCGTTCTGTACTGTAATAAGTTGGTGAGAAACTGTGAGGTCAAGCAAATATCGTAATTGTGAACGAAACAGTGTAATTGAGCGTCTTTAGATACAAGTGCGAATGTTAGGTTAGGTTGACATATCAACCGTCGTAAAACCGCAATAAACAGTCACTTAGTGAGATGTAGTGTTTTTCAAGATTACAAGTCGGGAACTACGATATCTAATGTGAAAGCGCATGAAACCGTCGTAATCTTGTAGAAAACATTGTAAAGTTGCGAGTAAAACGTTTTCTAACGATAGAAGTGCGAAGGTTAGGTTAGGTTAGGTTAGTTTAAGCTAGGTAGCGTCGTGAAACTACTAAAAACGACGTCATCTAACGAGATAATGTTGTTTTATAGCGAGTATTAAACTGCGATAGGTGAAATGTTGTGAAAGCACACAAAACGGCATGAACAAGCCAAATACTGCGTGTTCTACCGTTACAAGTGCGAAACTGCTATATTGTGATATTCTCGTTAAATAGCATGCAAGCATCGTGAAACCTTAAAGAACAATGTCATTTAGCGAGATACAACGTTCTGTACTGCAATAAGTTGGTGAAAAACTGTGAGGTTATGCAAATATGGTAATTGTGAACAAAACAGTGTAATAGAGCGTTTTTAGATACAAGTGCGAATGTTAGGTTAGGTTAAGATATGAACCGTCGTAAAACCGCATTAAACAATGTCAATTAGTGAGATGCAGTGTTTTTCACCATTAAAAGTCGGGAACTGCGATATCTAATGTGAAAGCGCTTGCAACCGTCGTTAGGTTAGGTTAGGTTAGGTTAGGTTAGATTAGGTTAGGTTGGGTTGAGTTGGGTTAGGTTAGGTTAGGTTAGGTTAGGTTGGGTTAGGTTAGGTTAGGTTAGGTTAGGTTACGTTAGGTTAGGTTAGGTTACGTTAGGTTAGGTTAGGTTAGGTTACGTTAGGTTAGGTTAGGTTAGGTAAGGATAATTTGGTTAGGTTAGGTAAGGTTAGGTTAGGTTAGGTTAGATTTGGTTAGGTTAGGTTAGGTTATGTTAGGTTAGGTTGGGTTAGGTTAGGTTAGGTTATGTTAGGTTAGGTTAGGTTAGGTTACGTTAGGTTAGGTTAGGTCAGGAAAGGTTAGGTTACGTTAGAATAGGTTAGGTTAGGTTAGGTTACGTTAGGCTATGTTAAGTTAGGTTAGGTTTGGTTAGGTTAGCTTAGGTTAGGTTAGGTTGGGTTGGGTTGGGTTGGGTTAGGTTAGGTTAGGTTAGGTTAGGTTGGGTTAGATTAGTTTAGGTTAGGTTAGGTTAGGTTAGGTTGGGTTGGGTTGGGTTAGGTTAGGTTAGGTTAGGTAAGGTTAGGTTAGGTTAGGTTAGGTTACGTTAGGTTAAGGTATGAACCGTCGTAAAACCGCATTAAACAATGTCACTTAGTGAGATGCAGTGTTTTTCACCTTTACAAGTTGGGAACTGTGATATCTATTGTGAAAGCGCTTGAAACCGTCGTATTGTTGTAGAAAGCAATGTAAAGTAGCGAGTAAAACGTTTTCTAACGATAGAAGTGCGAAGGTTATGTTAGGTTGAGTTATGTTAGTTTAAGCTAGGTAGCGTCGTGAAACTACCAAAAACAACGTCATCTAACGAGATAGTGTTGTTTTATTGAGAGTACGAAACTGCGATAGGTGAAATGTTGTGAAAGCACACAAAACGGCATGAACAAGCCAAATACTGCGTGTTGTACCGTTACAAGTGCGAAACTGCTATGTTGTGATATTCTCGTTAAAGCGCATGCAAGCATCGTGAAACCTTAAAGAACGATGTCATTTAGCGAGATACAGCGTTCTGTACTGCAATAAGTTGGTGAAAAACTGTGAGGTCAAGCAAATATCGTAATTGTGAACGAAACAGTGTAATTGAGCGTCTTTAGATACAAGTGCGAATGGTAGGTTAGGTTGACATATCAACCATCGTAAAACCGCATTAAACAATGTCACTTAGTGAGATGTAGTGTTTTTCAACATTACAAGTCGGGAACTACGATATCTAATGTGAAAGCGCATGAAACCGTCGTAATCTTGTAGAAAACATTGTAAAGTTGCGAGTAAAACGTTTTCTAACGATAGAAGTGCGAAGGTTATGTTAGGTTGAGTTATGTTAGTTTAAGCTAGGTAGCGTCGTGAAACCACCAAAAACGACGTCATCTAACGAGATAGTGTTGTTTATTGCGAGTACGAAACTGCGATAGGTAAAATGTTGTGAAAGCACACAAAACGGCATGAACAAGCCAAATACTGCGTGTTGTACCGTTACAAGTGCGAAACTGCTATGTTGTAAAGCGCATGCAAGTAAAGCGCATGCAAGTATCGTGAAACCTAAAGAACGATGTCATTTAGCGAGATACAGCGTTCTGTACTGTAATAAGTTGGTGAGAAACTGTGAGGTCAAGCAAATAGCGTAATTGTGAACGAAACAGTGTAATTGAGCGTCTTTAGATACAAGTGCGAATGGTAGGTTAGGTTGACATATCAACCATCGTAAAACCGCATTAAACAATGTCACTTAGTGAGATGTAGTGTTTTTCAACATTACAAGTCGGGAACTACGATATCTAATGTGAAAGCGCATGAAACCGTCGTAATCTTGTAGAAAACATTGTAAAGTTGCGAGTAAAACGTTTTCTAACGATAGAAGTGCGAAGGTTATGTTAGGTTGAGTTATGTTAGTTTAAGCTAGGTAGCGTCGTGAAACCACCAAAAACGACGTCATCTAACGAGATAGTGTTGTTTTATTGCGAGTACGAAACTGCGATAGGTAAAATGTGAAAGCACACAAAACGGCATGAACAAGCCAAATACTGCGTGTTGTACCGTTACAAGTGCGAAACTGCTATGTTTTGACATTCTCGGTAAAGCGCATGCAAGTATCGTGAAACCTTAAAGAACGATGTCATTTAGCGAGATACAGCGTTCTGTACTGTAATAGGTTGGTGCGAAACTGTGAGGTCAAGCAAATATCGTAATTGTGAACGAAACAGTGTAATTGAGCGTCTTTAGATACAAGTGCGAATGTTAGGTTAGGTTGACATATCAACCGTCGTAAAACCGCATTAAACAATGTCACTTAGTGAGATGTAGTGTTTTTCAACATTACAAGTCGGGAACTACGATATCTAATGTGAAAGCGCATGAAACCGTCGTAATCTTGTAGAAAACATTGTAAAGTTGCGAGTAAAACGTTTTCTAACGATAGAAGTGCGAAGGTTAGGTTAGGTTAGGTTAGTTTCAGCTAGGTAGCGTCGTGAAATTACCAAAAACGACGTCATCTAACGAGATAGTGTTGTTTTATAGCGAGTATTAAACTGCGATAGGTGAAATGTTGTGAAAGCACACAAAACGGCATGAACAAGCCAAATACTGCGTGTTCTACCGTTACAAGTGCGAAACTGCTATATTGTGATATTCTCGTTAAAGCGCATGCAAGCATCGTGAAACCTTAAAGAACAATGTCATTTAGCGAGATACAACGTTCTGTACTGCAATAAGTTGGTGAAAAAATGTGAGGTTATGCAAATATGGTAATTGTGAACAAAACAGTGTAATAGAGCGTTTTTAGATACAAGTGCGAATGTTAGGTTAGGTTAAGATATGAACCGTCGTAAAACCGCATTAAACAATGTCAATTAGTGAGATGCAGTGTTTTTCACCATTGAAAGTCGGGAACTGCGATATCTAATGTGAAAGCGCTTGCAAACGTCGTTAGGTTAGGTTAGGTTAGGTTAGGTTAGGTTTTGTTAGGTTAGGTTAGGTTAGGTTAGGTTAGATTAGGTTAGGTTGGGTTGAGTTGGGTTAGGTTAGGTTAGGTTAGGTTGGGTTAGGTTAGGTTAGGTTAGGTTAGGTTACGTTAGGTTAGGTTAGGTTACGTTAGGTTAGGTTAGGTTAGGTTACGTTAGGTTAGGTTAGGTTAGGTTAGGTTAGGTTGGGTTGGGTGTTGTTGGGTTGGGTTGGGTTGGGTTGGGTTAGGTTGGGTTAGGTTAGGTTAGGTTACGTTAGGTTAGGTTAGGTTAGGTTAGGTTACGTTAGGTTATGTTAGGTTAGGTTAGGTTACGTTAGGTTAGGTTAGGTCAGGTAAGGTTAGGTCAGGTAAGGTTAGGTTACGTTAGAATAGGTTAGGTTAGGTTAGGTTACGTTAGGTTAGGTTAAGTTAGGTTAGGTTAGGTTTGGTTAGGTTTGGTTAGGTTAGCTTAGGTTAGGTTAGGTTGGGTTGGGTTGGGTTGGGTTAGGTTAGGTTAGGTTAGGTTAGGTTGGGTTAGGTTAGTTTAGGTTAGGTTAGGTTAGGTTAGGTTGGGTTGGGTTGGGTTAGGTTAGGTTAGGTTAGGTAAGGTTAGGTTAGGTTAGGTTACGTTAGGTTAAGTTATGAACCGTCGTAAAACCGCATTAAACAATGTCACTTTGTGAGATGCAGTGTTTTTGACCTTTACAAGTTGGGAACTGCGATATCTAATGTGAAAGCGCATGAAACCGTCGTAATCTTGTAGAAAACATTGTAAAGTAGCGAATAAAACGTTTTCTAACGATAGAAGTGCGAAGGTTCGGTTAGTTTGAGCTAGGTAGCGTCGTGAAACCACCAAAAACGATGTCATCTAACGAGATAGTGTTGTTTTATTGCGAGTACGAAACTGCGATAGGTGTAATATTGGGAAAGCACACAAAATGGCATGAACTAGCCAGATACTGCGTCTTGTGCCGTTACAAGTGCGAAACTGCTTTAATGTGATATTCTCGTTAAAGCGCATGCAAGCATCGTGAAACCTTAAAGAACAATGTCATTTAGCGAGATACAACGTTCTGTACTGCAATAAGTTGGTGAAAAACTGTGAGGTTATGCAAATATGGTAATTGTGAACAAAACAGTGTAATAGAGCGGTTTTCAATACAAATACGAATGTTAGGTTAGGTTAAGATATGAACCGTCGTAAAACCGCATTAAACAATGTCACTTAGTGAGATGCAGTGTTTTTCACCATTACAAGTCGGGAACTGCGATATCTAATGTGAAAGCGCTTGCAAACGTCGTTAGGTTAGGTTAGGTTAGGTTAGGTTAGGTTAGGTTAGGTTAGGTTACGTTAGGTTAGGTTTGGTTAGGTTAGGTTAGGTTAGGTTATGTTAGGTTAGGTTGGGTTAGGTTACGTTAGGTTAAGGTATGAACCGTCGTAAAACCGCATTAAACAATGTCACTTAGTGAGATGCAGTGTTTTTCACCTTTACAAGTTGGGAACTGTGATATCTAATGTGAAAGCGCTTGAAACCGTCGTATTGTTGTAGAAAGCAATGTAAAGTAGCGAGTAAAACGTTTTCTAACGTTAGAAGTGCGAAGGTTATGTTAGGTTGAGTTATGTTAGTTTAAGCTAGGTAGCGTCGTGAAACTACCAAAATCAACGTCATCTAACGAGATAGTGTTGTTTTATTGCGACTACGAAACTGCGATAGGTGAAATGTTGTGAAAGCACACAAAACGGCATGAACAAGCCAAATACTGCGTGTTGTACCGTTACAAGTGCGAAACGGCTATGTTGTGATATTCTCGTTAAAGCGCATACAAGCATCGTGAAACCTTAAAGAACGATGTCATTTAGCGAGATACAGCGTTGTGTACTGCAATAAGTTGGTGAAAAACTGTGAGGTTATGCAAATATCCTAATTGTGAACGAAACAGTGTAATAGAGCGTTTTTTAATACAAGTGCGAATGTTAGGTTAGGTTAAGATATGAACCGTCGTAAAACCGCATTAAACAATGTCACTTAGTGAGATGCAGTGTTTTTCACCATTACAAGTCGGGAACTGCGATATCTAATGTGAAAGCGCTTGCAAACGTCGTTAGGTTAGGTTAGGTTAGGTTAGGTTAGGTTAGGTTACATTAGGTTAGGTTAGGTTAGGTTTGGTTAGGTTAGGTTAGGTTAGGTTAGGGATGTTAGGTAAGGTTTGGTTGGGTTAGGTTAGGTTAGGTTGGGTTAGGTAAGGTTAGGTTAGGTTAAGATATGAACCACGCTAAAACCGCATTAAACAATGTCACTTAGTGAGATGCTGTGTTTTTCACCATTACAAGTCGGGAACTGCGATATCTAATGTGAAATCGCTTGCAAACGTCGTTAGGTTAGGTTAGGTTAGGTTACGTTAGGTTAGGTTTGGTTAGGTTAGGTTAGGTTAGGTTAGGTTGGGTTAGGTTAGGTTAGGTTAGGTTAGGTTAAGATATGAACCGCGCTAAAACCGCATTAAAAATTGTCACTTAGTGAGATGCAGTGTTTTTCACCTTTACAAGTTGGGAACTGCGATATCTAATGTGAAAGCGCTTGAAACCGTCGTAATGTTGTAGAAAGCAATGTAAAGTAGCGAGTAAAACGTTTTCTAACGATAGAAGTGCGAAGGTTATGTTAGGTTGAGTTATGTTAGTTTAAGCTAGGTAGCGTCGTGAAACCACCAAAAACGACGTCATCTAACGAGATAGTGTTGTTTATTGCGAGTACGAAACTGCGATAGGTAAAATGTTGTGAAAGCACACAAAACGGCATGAACAAGCCAAATACTGCGTGTTGTACCGTTACAAGTGCGAAACTGCTATGTTGTGATATTCTCGTTAAAGCGCATGCAAGCATCGTGAAACCTTAAAGAACGATGTCATTTAGCGAGATACAGCGTTCTGTACTGCAATAAGTTGGTGAAAAACTGTGAGGTTATGCAAATATCCTAATTGTGAACGAAACAGTGTAATAGAGCGTTTTTTAATACAAGTGCGAATGTTAGGTTAGGTTAAGATATGAACCGTCGTAAAACCGCATTAAACAATGTCACTTAGTGAGATGCAATGTTTTTCACCATTACAAGTCGGGAACTGCGATATCTAATGTGAAAGCGCTTGCAAACGTCGTTAGGTTAGGTTAGGTTAGGTTAGGTTAGGTTAGGTTAGGTTAGGTTACGTTAGGTTAGGTTAGGTTAGGTTTGGTTAGGTTAGGTTAGGTTAGGTTAGGGATGTTAGGTAAGGTTTGGTTAGGTTAGGTTAGGGTAGGTTGGGTTAGGTAAGGTTAGGTTAGGTTAAGATATGAACCACGCTAAAACCGCATTAAACAATGTCACTTAGTGAGATGCTGTGTTTTTCACCATTACAAGTCGGGAACTGCGATATCTAATGTGAAAGCGCTTGCAAACGTCGTTAGGTTAGGTTAGGTTAGGTTAGGTTACGTTAGGTTAGGTTTGGTTAGGTTAGGTTAGGTTAGGTTAGGTTAGGTTAGGTTGGGTTAGGTTAGGTTAGGTTAGGTTAGGTTAAGATATGAACCGCGCTAAAACCGCATTAAACAATGTCACTTAGTGAGATGCAGTGTTTTTCACCTTTACAAGTTGGGAACTGCGATATCTAATGTGAAAGCGCTTGAAACCGTCGTAATGTTGTAGAAAGCAATGTAAAGTAGCGAGTAAAACGTTTTCTAACGATAGAAGTGCGAAGGTTATGTTAGGTTGAGTTATGTTTAAGCTAGGTAGCGTCGTGAAACCACCAAAAACGACGTCATCTAACGAGAGTGTTGTTTATTGCGAGTACGAAACTGCGATAGGTAAAATGTTGTGAAAGCACACAAAACGGCATGAACAAGCCAAATACTGCGTGTTGTACCGTTACAAGTGCGAAACTGCTATGTTGTGACATTCTCGGTAAAGCGCATGCAAGTATCGTGAAACCTTAAAGAACGATGTCATTTAGCGAGATACAGCGTTCTGTACTGTAATAAGTTGGTGAGAAACTGTGAGGTCAAGCAAATATCGTAATTGTGAACAAAACAGTGTAATTGAGCATCTTTAGATACAAGTGCGAATGTTAGGTTAGGTTGACATATCAACCATCGTAAAACCGCATTAAACAATGTCACTTAGTGAGATGTAGTGTTTTTCAACATTACAAGTCGGGAACTACGATATCTAATGTGAAAGCGCATGAAACCGTCGTAATCTTGTAGAAAACATTGTAAAGTTGCGAGTAAAACGTTTTCTAACGATAGAAGTGCGAAGGTTAGGTTAGGTTAGGTTAGTTTAGGCTAGGTAGCGTCGTGAAACTACCAAAAACGACGTCATCTAATGAGATAGTGTTGTTTTATTACGAGTATTAAACTGCGATAGGTGAAATGTTGTGAAAGCACACAAAACGGCATGAACAAGCCAAATACTGCGTGTTCTACCGTTACAAGTGCGAAACTGCTATATTGTGATATTCTCGTTAAAGCGCATGCAAGCATCGTTAAACCTTAAAGAACAATGTCATTTAGCGAGATACAGCGTTCTGTACTGCAATAAGTTGGTGAAAAACTGTGAGGTTATGCAAATATCGTAATTGTGAACGAAACAGTGTAATAGAGCGTTTTTCAATACAAGTACGAATGTTAGGTTAGGTCAAGATATGAACCGTCGTAAAACCGCATTAAACAATGTCACTTAGTGAGATGCAGTGTTTTTCACCATTACAAGTCGGGAACTGCGATATCTAATGTGAAAGCGCTTGCAAACGTCGTTAGGTTAGGTTAGGTTAGGTTAGGTTACGTTAGGTTAGGTTTGGTTAGGTTAGGTTGGGTTAGGTTAGGTTAGGTTACGTTAGGTTAAGGTATGAACCGTCGTAAAACCGCAATAAACAATGTCACTTAGTGAGATGCAGTGTTTTTCACCATTACAAGTGTGGAACTGCGATATCTAATGTGAAAGCGCTTGAAACCGTCGTAATGTTGTAGAAAGCAATGTAAAGTAGCGAGTAAAACGTTTTCTAACGATAGAAGTGCGAAGGTTATGTTAGGTTGAGTTATGTTAGTTTAAGCTAGGTAGCGTCGTGAAACCACCAAAAACGACGTCATCTAACGAGATAGTGTTGTTTTATTGCGAGTACGAAACTGCGCTAGGTAAAATGTGAAAGCACACAAAACGGCATGAACAAGCCAAATACTGCGTGTTGTACCGTTACAAGTGCGAAACTGCTATGTTTTGACATTCTCGGTAAAGCGCATGCAAGTATCGTGAAACCTTAAAAAACGATGTCATTTAGCGAGATACAGCGTTCTGTACTGTAATAAGTTGGTGAGAAACTGTGAGGTCAAGCAAATATCGTAATTGTGAACGAAACAGTGTAATTGAGCGTCTTTAGATACAAGTGCGAATGTTAGGTTAGGTTGACATATCAACCGTCGTAAAACCGCAATAAACAGTCACTTAGTGAGATGTAGTGTTTTTCAAGATTACAAGTCGGGAACTACGATATCTAATGTGAAAGCGCATGAAACCGTCGTAATCTTGTAGAAAACATTGTAAAGTTGCGAGTAAAACGTTTTCTAACGATAGAAGTGCGAAGGTTAGGTTAGGTTAGGTTAGTTTAAGCTAGGTAGCGTCGTGAAACTACTAAAAACGACGTCATCTAACGAGATAGTGTTGTTTTATAGCGAGTATTAAACTTCGATAGGTGAAATGTTGTGAAAGCACACAAAACGGCATGAACAAGCCAAATACTGCGTGTTCTACCGTTACAAGTGCGAAACTGCTATATTGTGTTATTCTCGTTAAATAGCATGCAAGCATCGTGAAACCTTAAAGAACAATGTCATTTAGCGAGATACAACGTTCTGTACTGCAATAAGTTGGTGAAAAACTGTGAGGTTATGCAAATATGGTAATTGTGAACAAAACAGTGTAATAGAGCGTTTTTAGATACAAGTGCGAATGTTAGGTTAGGTTAAGATATGAACCGTCGTAAAACCGCATTAAACAATGTCAATTAGTGAGATGCAGTGTTTTTCACCATTAAAAGTCGGGAACTGCGATATCTAATGTGAAAGCGCTTGCAACCGTCGTTAGGTTAGGTTAGGTTAGATTAGGTTAGATTAGGTTAGGTTGGGTTGAGTTGGGTTAGGTTAGGTTAGGTTAGGTTAGGTTGGGTTAGGTTAGGTTAGGTTAGGTTAGGTTACGTTAGGTTAGGTTAGGTTACGTTAGGTTAGGTTAGGTTAGGTTACGTTAGGTTAGGTTAGGTTAGGTAAGGATAATTTGGTTAGGTTAGGTAAGGTTAGGTTAGGTTAGGTTAGGTTTGGTTAGGTTAGGTTAGGTTAGGTTAGGTTAGGTTATGTTATGTTAGGTTAGGTTGGGTTAGGTTAGGTTAGGTTACGTTAGGTTAAGGTATGAACCGTCGTAAAACCGCAATAAAAAATGTCACTTAGTGAGATGCAGTGTTTTTCACCTTTACAAGTTGGGAACTGCGATATCTAATGTGAAAGCGCATGAAACCGTCGTAATCTTGTAGAAAACATTGTAAAGTAGCGAATAAAGCGTTTTCTAACGATAGAAGTGCGAAGGTTCGGTTAGTTTGAACTAGGTAGCGTCGTGAAACCACCAAAAACGACGACATCTAACGAGATAGTGTTGTTTATTGCGAGTACGAAACTGCGATAGGTAAAATGTTGTGAAAGCACACAAAACGGCATGAACAAGCCAAATACTGCGTGTTGTACCATTACAAGTGCGAAACTGCTATGTTGTGACATTCTCGGTAAAGCGCATGCAAGTATCGTGAAACCTAAAGAACGATGTCATTTAGCGAGATACAGCGTTCTGTACTGTAATAAGTTGGTGAGAAACTGTGAGGTCAAGCAAATATCGTAATTGTGAACGAAACAGTGTAATTGAGCGTCTTTAGATACAAGTGCGAATGGTAGGTTAGGTTGACATATCAACCATCGTAAAACCGCATTAAGCAATGTCACTTATTGAGATGTAGTGTTTTTCAACATTACAAGTCGGGAACTACGATATCTAATGTGAAAGCGCATGAAACCGTCGTAATCTTGTAGAAAACATTGTAAAGTTGCGAGTAAAACGTTTTCTAACGATAGAAGTGCGAAGGTTATGTTAGGTTGAGTTATGTTAGTTTAAGCTAGGTAGCGTCGTGAAACCACCAAAAACGACGTCATCTAACGAGATAGTGTTGTTTTATTGCGAGTACGAAACTGCGATAGGTAAAATGTGAAAGCACACAAAACGGCATGAACAAGCCAAATACTGCGTGTTGTACCGTTACAAGTGCGAAACTGCTATGTTTTGACATTCTCGGTAAAGCGCATGCAAGTATCGTGAAACCTTAAAGAACGATGTCATTTAGCGAGATACAGCGTTCTGTACTGTAATAAGTTGGTGCGAAACTGTGAGGTCAAGCAAATATCGTAATTGTGAACGAAACAGTGTAATTGAGCGTCTTTAGATACAAGTGCGAATGTTAGGTTAGGTTGACATATCAACCGTCGTAAAACCGCATTAAACAATGTCACTTAGTGAGATGTAGTGTTTTTCAACATTACAAGTCGGGAACTACGATATCTAATGTGAAAGCGCATGAAACCGTCGTAATCTTGTAGAAAACATTGTAAAGTTGCGAGTAAAACGTTTTCTAACGATAGAATTGCGAAGGTTAGGTTAGGTTAGGTTAGTTTCAGCTAGGTAGCGTCGTGAAACTACCAAAAACGACGTCATCTAACGAGATAGTGTTGTTTCATAGCGAGTATTAAACTGCGATAGGTGAAATGTTGTGAAAGCACACAAAACGGCATGAACAAGCCAAATACTGCGTGTTTTACCGTTACAAGTGCGAAACTGCTATATTGTGATATTCTCGTTAAAGCGCATGCAAGCATCGAGAAACCTTAAAGAACAATGTCATTTAGCGAGATACAACGTTCTGTACTGCAATAAGTTGGTGAAAAACTGTGAGGTTATGCAAATATGGTAATTGTGAACAAAACAGTGTAATAGAGCGTTTTTAGATACAAGTGCGAATGTTAGGTTAGGTTAAGATATGAACCGTCGTAAAACCGCATTAAACAATGTCAATTAGTGAGATGCAGTGTTTTTCACCATTGAAAGTCGGGAACTGCGATATCTAATGTGAAAGCGCTTGCAACCGTCGTTAGGTTAGGTTAGGTTAGGTTTTGTTAGGTTAGGTTAGGTTAGGTTAGGTTAGATTAGGTTAGGTTGGGTTGAGTTGGGTTAGGTTAGGTTAGGTTAGGTTGGGTTAGGTTAGGTTAGGTTAGGTTAGGTTACGTTAGGTTAGGTTAGGTTACGTTAGGTTAGGTTAGGTTAGGTTACGTTAGGTTAGGTTAGGTTAGGTAAGGTTAGGTTAGGTTAGGTTAGGTTGGGTTCGGTGTTGTTGGTTGGGTTGGGTTGGGTTGGGTTAGGTTGGGTTAGGTTAGGTTAGGTTACGTTAGGTTAGGTTAGGTTAGGTTAGGTTAGGTTACGTTAGGTTATGTTAGGTTAGGTTAGGTTACGTTAGGTTAGGTTAGGTCAGGTAAGGTTAGGTTACGTTAGAATAGGTTAGGTTAGGTTAGGTTACGTTAGGTTAGGTTAAGTTAGGTTAGGTTAGGTTTGGTTAGGTTTGGTTAGGTTAGCTTAGGTTAGGTTAGGTTGGGTTGGGTTGGGTTGGGTTAGGTTAGGTTAGGTTAGGTTAGGTTGGGTTAGGTTAGTTTAGGTTAGGTTAGGTTAGGTTAGGTTGGGTTGGGTTGGGTTAGGTTAGGTTAGGTTAGGTAAGGTTAGGTTAGGTTAGGTTAGGTTACGTTAGGTTAAGGTATGAACCGTCGTAAAACCGCATTAAACAATGTCACTTTGTGAGATGGAGTGTTTTTGACCTTTACAAGTTGGGAACTGCGATATCTAATGTGAAAGCGCATGAAACCGTCGTAATCTTGTAGAAAACATTGTAAAGTAGCGAATAAAACGTTTTCTAACGATAGAAGTGCGAAGGTTCGGTTAGTTTGAGCTAGGTAGCGTCGTGAAACCACCAAAAACGATGTCATCTAACGAGATAGTGTTGTTTTATTGCGAGTACGAAACTGCGATAGGTGTAATATTGGGAAAGCACACAAAATGGCATGAACTAGCCAGATACTGCGTCTTGTGCCGTTACAAGAGCGAAACTGCTTTAATGTGATATTCTCGTTAAAGCGCATGCAAGCATCGTGAAACCTTAAAGAACGATGTCATTTAGCGAGATACAGCGTTCTGTACTGCAATAAGTTGGTGAAAAACTGTGAGGTTATGCAAATATCGTAATTGTGAACGAAACAGTGTAATAGAGCGTTTTTCCATACAAGTACTAATGTTAGGTTAGGTTGAGATATGAACCGTCGTAAAACCGCATTAAACAATGTCACTTAGTGAGATGCAGTGTTTTTCACCATTACAAGTCGGGAACTGCGATATCTAATGTGAAAGCGCTTGCAAACGTCGTTAGGTTAGGTTAGGTTAGGTTGGGTTAGGTTACGTTAGGTTAGGTTTGGTTAGGTTAGGTTAGGTTAGGTTAGGTTAGGTTATGTTAGGTTAGGTTGGGTTAGGTTAGGTTGGGTTAGGTTAGGTTAGGTTAAGATATGAAGCGCGCTAAAACCGCATTAAACAATGTCACTTAGTGAGATGCAGTGTTTCTCACCTTTACAAGTTGGGAACTGCGATATCTAATGTGAAAGCGCTTGAAACCGTCGTAATGTTGTAGAAAGCAATGTAAAGTAGCGAGTAAAACGTTTTCTAACGATAGAAGTGCGAAGGTTATGTTAGGTTGAGTTATGTTAGTTTAAGCTAGGTAGTGTCGTGAAACGACCAAAAACGACGTCATCTAACGAGATAGTGTTGTTTATTGCGAGTACGAAACTGCGATAGGTAAAATGTTGTGAAAGCACACAAAACGGCATGAACAAGCCAAATACTGCGTGTTGTACCGTTACAAGTGCGAAACTGCTATGTTGTGACATTCTCGGTAAAGCGCATGCAAGTATCGTGAAACCTTAAAGAACGATGTCATTTAGCGAGATACAGCGTTCTGTACTGTAATAAGTTGGTGAGAAACTGTGAGGTCAAGCAAATATTGTAATTGTGAACGAAACAGTGTAATTGAGCGTCTTTAGATACGAGTGCGAATGTTAGGTTAGGTTGACATATCAACCATCGTAAAACCGCATTAAACAATGTCACTTAGTGAGATGTAGTGTTTTTCAACATTACAAGTCGGGAACTACGATATCTAATGTGAGAGCGCATGAAACCGTCGTAATCTTGTAGAAAACATTGTAAAGTTGCGAGTAAAACGTTTTCTAACGATAGAAGTGCGAAGGTTAGGTTAGGTTAGGTTAGGTTAGTTTAGGCTAGGTAGCGTCGTGAAACTACCAAAAACGACGTCATCTAAAGAGATAGTGTTGTTTTATTGCGAGTATTAAAGTGCGATAGGTGAAATGTTGTGAAAGCACACAAAACGGCATGAACAAGCCAAATACTGCGTGTTCTACCGTTACAAGTGCGAAACTGCTATATTGTGATATTCTCGTTAAAGCGCATGCAAGCATCGTGAAACCTTAAAGAACAATGTCATTTAGCGAGATACAGAGTTCTGTACTGCAATAAGTTGGTGAAAAACTGTGAGGTTATGCAAATATCGTAATTGTGAACGAAACAGTGTAATAGAGCGTTTTTCAATACAAATACGAATGTTAGGTTAGGTTAAGATATGAACCGTCGTAAAACCGCATTAAACAATGTCACTTAGTGAGATGCAGTGTTTTTCACCATTACAAGTCGGGAACTGCGATATCTAATGTGAAAGCGCTTGCAAACGTCGTTAGGTTAGGTTAGGTTAGGTTAGGTTAGGTTAGGTTACGTTAGGTTAGGTTTGGTTAGGTTAGGTTAGGTTAGGTTAGGTTATGTTAGGCTAGGTTGGGTTAGGTTAGGTTAGGTTACGTTAGGTTAAGGTATGAACCGTCGTAAAACCGCAATAAACAATGTCACTTCGTGAGATGCAGTGTTTTTCACCTTTACAAGTTGGGAACTGCGATATCTAATGTGAAAGCGCTTGAAACCGTCGTAATGTTGTAGAAAGCAATGTAAAGTAGCGAGTAAAACGTTTTCTAACGATAGAAGTGCGAAGGTTATGTTAGGTTGAGTTATGTTAGTTTAAGCTAGGTAGCGTCGTGAAACCACCAAAAACGACGTCATCTAACGAGATAGTGTTGTTTTATTGCGAGTACGAAACTGCGATAGGTAAAATGTGAAAGCACACAAAACGGCATGAACAAGCCAAATACTGCGTGTTGTACCGTTACAAGTGCGAAACTGCTATGTTTTGACATTCTCGGTAAAGCGCATGCAAGTATCGTGAAACCCTAAAGAACGATGTCATTTAGCGAGATACAGCGTTCTGTACTGTAATAAGCTGGTGAGAAACTGTGAGGTCAAGCAAATATCGTAATTGTGAACGAAACAGTGTAATTGAGCGTCTTTAGATACAAGTGCGAATGTTAGGTTAGGTTGACATATCAACCGTCGTAAAACCGCATTAAACAATGTCACTTAGTGAGATGTAGTGTTTTTCAACATTACAAGTCCGGAACTACGATATCTAATGTGAAAGCGCATGAAACCGTCGTAATCTTGTAGAAAACATTGTAAAGTTGCGAGTAAAACGTTTTCTAACGATAGAAGTGCGAAGGTTAGGTTAGGTTAGGTTAGTTTAAGCTAGGTAGCGTCGTGAAACTACCAAAAACGACGTCATCTAACGAGACAGTGTTGTTTTATAGCGAGTATTAAACTGCGATAGGTGAAATGTTGTGAAAGCACACAAAACGGCATGAACAAGCCAAATACTGCGTGTTCTACCGTTACAAGTGCGAAACTGCTATATTGTGATATTCTCGTTAAAGCGCATGCAAGCATCGTGAAACCTTAAAGAACAATGTCATTTAGCGAGATACAACGTTCTGTACTGCAATAAGTTGGTGAAAAACTGTGAGGTTATGCAAATATGGTAATTGTGAACAAAACAGTGTAATAGAGCGTTTTTAGATACAAGTGCGAATGTTAGGTTAGGTTAAGATATGAACCGTCGTAAAACCGCATTAAACAATGTCAATTAGTGAGATGCAGTGTTTTTCACCATTAAAAGTCGGGAACTGCGATATCTAATGTGAAAGCGCTTGCAACCGTCGTTAGGTTAGGTTAGGTTAGGTTAGGTTTTGTTAGGTTAGGTTAGGTTAGGTTAGGTTAGATTAGGTTAGGTTGGGTTGAGTTGGGTTAGGTTAGGTTAGGTTAGGTTAGGTTGGGTTAGGTTAGGTTAGGTTACGTTAGGTTAGGTTAGGTTACGTTAGGTTAGGTTAGGTTAGGTTACGTTAGGTTAGGTTAGGTTAGGTAAGGATAATTTGGTTAGGTTAGGTAAGGTTAGGTTAGGTTAGGTTAGGTTGGGTTGGGTGTTGTTGGGTTGGGTTGGGTTGGGTTAGGTTGGGTTAGGTTAGGTTAGGTTACGTTAGGTTAGGTTAGGTTACGTTAGGTTATGTTAGGTTAGGTTAGGTTAGGTTACGTTAGGTTAGGTTAGGTCAGGAAAGGTTAGGTTACGTTAGAATAGGTTAGGTTAGGTTAGGTTACGTTAGGTTAGGTTAAGTTAAGTTAGGTTAGGTTTGGTTAGGTTAGCTTAGGTTAGGTTAGGTTGGGTTGGGTTGGGTTGGGTTAGGTTAGGTTAGGTTAGGTTAGGTTGGGTTAGGTTAGTTTAGGTTAGGTTAGGTTAGGTTAGGTTGGGTTGGGTTGGGTTAGGTTAGGTTAGGTTAGGTTAGGTAAGGTTAGGTTAGGTTAGGTTAGGTTACGTTAGGTTAAGGTATGAACCGTCGTAAAACCGCATTAAACAATGTCACTTAGTGAGATGCAGTGTTTTTCACCTTTACAAGTTGGGAACTGTGATATCTAATGTGAAAGCGCTTGAAACCGTCGTATTGTTGTAGAAAGCAATGTAAAGTAGCGAGTAAAACGTTTTCTAACGATAGAAGTGCGAAGGTTATGTTAGGTTGAGTTATGTTAGTTTAAGCTAGGTAGCGTCGTGAAACTACCAAAAACAACGTCATTTAACGAGATAGTGTTGTTTTATTGCGAGTACGAAACTGCGATAGGTGAAATGTTGTGAAAGCACACAAAACGGCATGAACAAGCCAAATACTGCGTGTTGTACCGTTACAAGTGCGAAACTGCTATGTTGTGATATTCTCGTTAAAGCGCATGCAAGCATCGTGAAACCTTAAAGAACGATGTCATTTAGCGAGATACAGCGTTCTGTACTGCAATAAGTTGGTGAAAAACTGTGAGGTTATGCAAATATCCTAATTGTGAACGAAACAGTGTAATAGAGCGTTTTTTAATACAAGTGCGAATGTTAGGTTAGGTTAAGATATGAACCGTCGTAAAACCGCATTAAACAATGTCACTTGATGAGATGCAGTGGTTTTCACCATTACAAGTCGGGAACTGCGATATCTAATGTGAAAGCGCTTGCAAACGTCGTTAGGTTAGGTTAGGTTAGGTTAGGTTACGTTAGGTTAGGTTAGGTTAGGTTTGGTTAGGTTAGGTTAGGTTAGGTTAGGTTAGGGATGTTAGGTAAGGTTTGGTTAGGTTAGGTTAGGTTAGGTTGGGTTAGGTAAGGTTAGGTTAGGTTAAGATATGAACCGCGCTAAAACCGCATTAAACAATGTCACTTAGTGAGATGCTGTGTTTTTCACCATTACAAGTCGGGAACTGCGATATCTAATGTGAAAGCGCTTGCAAACGTCGTTAGGTTAGGTTAGGTTAGGTTAGGTTAGGTTAGGTTACGTTAGGTTAGGTTTGGTTAGGTTAGGTTAGGTTAGGTTATGTTAGGTTAGGTTGGGTTAGGTTAGGTTAGGTTAGGTTAGAACAGAAGATTTTATTGTGTTAAATGAAGAAGAATACATGTGCATGATATACAGAAAGAGGTCCCATAGTCAGAGACTGCAAGGGGACCTCTTGTACAATGTAGAATTGATAATGATTGTGATGTACATAGCAGGGAGACAGAGCTACAGTAAAATGCAATTGAAACAAATGAAGTAAGAATATACCCTTGTAATATCACAGAAACAAAAAGTAAGAATAACGTGCTAACTTCAATGACAAATGATTACAGAACACAACTCACAATGAACAGGAATCAAACAGGCTAGTTAGTTGACATGATATGATTTTTTAACTTCGATTTAATTTCCTTCAGGGATCGACATACTTTAATGTCGAAAGGCAAACTATTCCAAAAAGAAATTCCGGAAAAATGAATGGTTTGTTTGCCATAATTGGTGCGAACTTTTGGCAGTAGAAAGTTATTGTTAAGGGCAAACCTAGTGACATTGTTATTTGAGAGAATGGTATTGAAATGTGGAAGTTGGTTATTTATAGTTCTATACATGTAAATACCAAGGTTATATTTAACTAGCTCAGATACAGTTAATATATTGTTTTCGTGAAGTAGTGACTTAGCGTTAGAGAGATATGGGCTTGATGTGAGAATTCTTATCGCTTGGTTTTGAATTGTCTGAACTGAAGTAAGATGAGTGGTGTATGTGTTGCCCCATGAAGTAATACAGTAAGAAATGTGCGAATGAACAAAAGAAAAATACAGTGACATAAGGATTGATGGATTGAAATAAAGACGAGATTTAATCAGTAGTCGAATGCCATACGTCATTTTTTTCCTAATATATGCAACATGTCGGTGATATTTCAAGTTACTGTCGAGTTCAACGCCTAGGAATCTACAGCCGTCGCTCACAGGGATGTCATTGCGCGCAATTATAACAGGAGGGATAGAAGGCAAGGGTTCTTGTGGTGAAGAGAAGACAACAAATTTTGTCTTAGACGTGTTAATTTCTAACATGTTATTACTGCACCACCGATTGAGCTGTGCCAGATCAAAGTTTAGTTTTCCATTGTTGAGACTCACACCGCGCTGGAATTAAACACACAAATAAAAGACACACTGAAGCACAGGTAGGACACACACGAGCGCGAACTAACAACTGTTTGTTCGATGGAAATGTGACACACACATATATAGGTTGAAAGGAGAGGAGAGAAAAAGAAGAAAAAGAAAGAGCGTGAACATGCGCACTGCCCACCAAGATAAAGCGCCCATCAGTGCTAATCAAATCCAGCCTTGTCAACTATCTAAAATGTCTACGTAAAAAAGTATATTCATTGTTTGACAAATGAATAGATGGCACACTAACACATTTGTCCTCACCAAACCTGCGCATCATGAAAGCTTCAATGATTTCTCTTTCCCTTTTGTCTTCTGATCTGGATAAAACAATGGTCTTTTCAAAGTTCGGCTTACAATGACACTTCATGCAATGGGTAGCTAAGTTGCTGGGGTGACTGATTTGCTTGCAGTTATAATCATGCTCGCGTAAACGTGAGTTAAGGCACCTACCAGTTTGCCCAACGTACCAATTTCCGCAAGGCAAAGGAGTACCATATACAACATTTGTTTCACATGGAACAAATTTGTTAACATGCCTAACCGAACATATGTGGTTGTTCCCTTGGTTGCCGCTGTTTACTTGGTGACAAAGCGAAATTAATTTGTGAGGTGCCGTAAAGGTCATGGGTATGCCATGCCTACTTGCAATTTTTTTCAGTCCATGCGAAATGCCGTGAACGTAAGGCATAACAATAGGCCTCTCCTCTGACTTCTCTTTTATTCCTACGTTCGTGTTGTGCGTGCTGCCGATGGTTTTTAAAAGCCTCTCGGCCAAGGCTGTGATTAAGGCATCAGGGTAATCACTGTCCCTAAGTCTATCAATCTGCTTCATCAAACTACGTGCAACCATGTGGTCACACGACTTTTGGCAGCTGTTTAACATGCACGCATATGCAACACTTCTTTTCACAAGCTTGGAGTGACCCGAGCTGTAGCTTAACAAACTTTTATCACCTCTAACGTCATATTCCCAGCACATGTGTCCCTCACCTTGCGAAATCATGATGTCTAAAAACTTTATGCCAGAACTTGTGGGCAACTCGTAAGTGAAATCAAGACCACGAAATGTTGTTTTAAACATCGCGACAAAAACTTCGGGTTTTATGTTGGCACATTTCGACCTAGGGAAACATAATAAAAAAATCATCAACGTAGCGGAAACATGCCACAACGCCGTACCCTTGCAATCGGGGTTGCAATTCACGATCTCCTTTCGCCATGTACAAATTCGATAAGATCGGCGCCAAGCACGAGCCGATGCAGATACCGTCGTTCTGAACAAAAATGGATCCATTGAATTCCACGTACAATGACTGAAGGTAAAGGCGCAGCAAATCCAAAAAACTACGAACACTAATCCCACACTCGTTTTGAAATCTAACAACCCCGTAAGTGTCAATGCCTTCCTGCACCGTAGTAATGGCCTCAGTTTGTGGGATGTTGTAGTACATGTCCTTGACGTCTATAGATATGCACGTCACTGATTGTCCCTTCTTTAGGAATTCAATAATACCGTTTGAGTTGCTCACCCCAAAAGGGTCTTCCACTGCGATGAGTTCCAACATTCCTTTGAGAAATCTAGCTAAAATGTGCTGCCAAGTACCTTTATCTTCCACGATCATCCGGAAGGGATTGTCTTGCTTGTGCGTTTTGGTAGTGAAGAAGGGTCTCAATGTGGTCCCGTTGCAACCCTTAAGGTCCTTTTCCAGCTTCTGTAGTCCCAGTCGCTTACACAAGCTAACGGCTTTTTTGTGAACATTCTGCAACGATGCGCCATCGAGATCCACTATTGAGAAGTTCTTTTCAACCGCTTCTCTAGCCTTAACCAGGTGTCGGTCTACCGCCATAACTACAAATCTTCCCGTCTTGTCCGACAATTGTAGCGTCAAATTTTGGTCTTTTAAAAATTTTACCACGTTTTTCACATTCTCGCCTCTCGGTCTGCGCAAAGGGTGTTTGTTGACACACTTGATGCCCTCTACAATGCAAGCATTCTTCACATCTTCTGGAACCCTGCGTGCCACGTCGTGAACGAAGCTCAAAAGTTTTGAAGGTTTGCAACAGAAGGTTGAAGACAAAAGGGAAAGAGAAATCATTGAAGCTTTCATGATGCGCAGGTTTGGTGAGGACAAATGTGTTAGTGTGCCATCTATTCATTTGTCAAACAATGAATATACTTTTTTACGTAGACATTTTAGATAGTTGACAAGGCTGGATTTGATTAGCACTGATGGGCGCTTTATCTTGGTGGGCAGTGCGCATGTTCACGCTCTTTCTTTTTCTTCTTTTTCTCTCCTTTCAACCTATATATGTGTGTGTCACATTTCCATCGAACAAACAGTTGTTAGTTCGCGCTCGTGTGTGTCCTACCTGTGCTTCAGTGTGTCTTTTATTTGTGTGTTTAATTCCAGCGCGGTGTGAGTCTCAACAATGTTCAACCAACTAGCCCCCACTCTTGCCCTTCTAACCGTTAGTTTTCCAGTTAAGGAAGTAATACTGCTATCAGAGTTAAAAATTGTGGTGTCGTCGGCGTATAATATACAACTGGATGAAGAAAGGCTTTTCGGCAAATCGTTAATATAAAGTAAAAACAAAAGGGGCCCCAGAATGGACCCCTGGGGTACACCAATATTAGTTAATTTGGTTGAAGAATATGCATTAGAAATTACCACCTTCTGTGTCCTGTTGCAGAGATAACTACGCAATAATAGTAATGTTGGGCCAGTTATACCAAATGCTTCAAGTTTATTGAAAAGAATGTGATGATTGATTGAATCAAAGGCTTTAGTTAGGTCGATGAAAACACCGCCCGCATAGTAACCGTTGTCAATAGCCTTTTTTAATTGGTCAGTAAGTGAGATTAGCGCAAGGTCACTGGAGTAGCCAGAACGAAAGCCAAATTGACAAGGTGATAGTATATTAAATTTGTTTACGTAATTTGTGAGACGTGTACAGATCAGTTTTTCAATTACTTTGCTCAAAAAGGGTAAGATGCAAATGGGGCGGTAGTTATTCAATAACGAAGCATCTCCTTTTTTATGTACGGGGATTATTTTACCCTGCTTCAGTTCATGCGGAAAAACACCTGTTCTAAACATTAAATTCACAATTGAAGAGAATACATTTGATATAAGGTGAACTACCATTTTTACATGGGAGGGGTGAATGCCGTCAAGGCCAGCACTCGTCATTTGTAGGGCACCTATAACGCTAATTATTTCATCTGGAGTTGTGGGAAACAGAAAGAACGAATGGGGTAAGCGATCTAAGGCCATTTCATTTAATAAAGGTAGGGTGTGCTCGACGTTAAAGAAGAAGTTTGCAAACTGATCGGCGATGTCAGCTGGATCACTATAAGTGACATCATTATGAAGAACTGTAGCTACTTTTTCCGAACGTGGGTTCCTATTTAAAAAGGAATTAATGATGTCCCATTTTTTCCTCGTACTATTTCCGGCCTCAGTTATCTTTTGCGCATAATACTTTCTTTTAGCTTCCTTAAGCTGGGTGTTTATTAGGTTGCAAAATTTTTTATAGCGAACAAGCAAATTCGTATTAAACGGTTGCCTTTTAGTTTTTAGGTTAAGATATGAACCGCGTAAAACCGCATTAAACAATGTCACTTAGTGAGATGCAGTGTTTTTCACCTTTACAAGTTGGGAACTGCGATATCTAATGTGAAAGCGCATGAAACCGTCGTAATCTTGTAGAAAACATTGTAAAGTGGTGAGTAAAACGTTTTCTAACGATAGAAGTGCGAAGGTTAGGTTAGGTTAGGTTAGTTTAAGCTAGGTAGCGTCGTGAAACTACCAAAAACGACGTCATCTAACGAGATAGTGTTGTTTTATAGCGAGTATTAAACTGCGATAGGTGAAATGTTGTGAAAGCACACAAAACGGCATGAACAAGCCAAATACTGCGTGTTCTACCGTTACAAGTGCGAAACTGCTATATTGTGATATTCTCGTTAAAGCGCATGCAAGCATCGTGAAACTTTAAAGAACAATGTCATTTAGCGAGATACAACGTTCTGTACTGCAATAAGTTGGTGAAAAACTGTGAGGTTATGCAAATATGGTAATTATGAACAAAACAGTGTAATAGAGCGTTTTTCGATTCAAGTGCGAATGTTAGGTTAGGTTAAGATATGAACCGTCGTAAAACCGCATTAAACAATGTCACTTAGTGAGATGTAGTGTTTTTCAACATTACAAGTCGGGAACTACGATATCTAATGTGAAAGCGCATGAAACCGTCGTAATCTTGTAGAAAACATTGTAAAGTGGTGAGTAAAACGTTTTCTAACGATAGAAGTGCGAAGGTTAGGTTAGGTTAGTTTAAGCTAGGTAGCGTCGTGAAAGTACCAAAAACAACGTCATCTAACGAGATAGTGTTGTTTTATTGCGAGTACGAAACTGCGATAGGTGAAATGTTGTGAAAGCACACAAAACGGCATGAACAAGCCAAATACTGCGTGTTGTACCGTTACAAGTGCGAAACTGCTATGTTGTGATATTCTCGTTAAAGCGCCTGCAAGCATCGTGAAACCTTAAAGAACGATGTCATTTAGCGAGATACAGCGTTCTGTACTGCAATAAGTTGGTGAAAAACTGTGAAGTTATGCAAATATCCTAATTGTGAACGAAACAGTGTAATAGAGCGTTTTTTAATACAAGTGCGAATGTTAGGTTAGGTTAAGATATGAACCGTCGTAAAACCGCATTAAACAATGTCACTTAGTGAGATGCAGTGTTTTTCACCATTACAAGTCGGGAACTGCGATATCTAATGTGAAAGCGCTTGCAAACGTCGTTAGGTTAGGTTAGGTTAGGTTAGGTTAGGTTACGTTAGGTTAGGTTAGTTTAGGTTTGGTTAGGTTAGGTTAGGTTAGGTTAGGTTAGGTTAGGTTAGGGATGTTAGGTAAGGTTTGGTTAGGTTAGGTTAGGTTAGGTTGGGTTAGGTAAGGTTACGTTAGGTTAAGATATGAACCGCGCTAAAACCGCATTAAACAATGTCACTTAGTGAGATGCTGTGTTTTTCACCATTACAAGTCGGGAACTGCGATATCTAATGCGAAAGCGCTTGCAAACGTCGTTAGGTTAGGTTAGGTTAGGTTAGGTTAGGTTAGGTTAGGTTAGGTTACGTTAGGTTAGGTTTGGTTAGGTTAGGTTAGGTTAGGTTATTTTAGGTTAGGTTGGGTTAGGTTAGGTTAGGTTAGGTTAAGATATGAACCGCGCTAAAACCACATTAAACAATGTCACTTAGTGAGATGCAGTGTTTTTCACCTTTACAAGTTGGGAACTGCGATATCTAATGTGAAAGCGCATGAAACCGTCGTAATCTTGTAGAAAACATTGTAAAGTGGTGAGTAAAACGTTTTCTAACGATAGAAGTGCGAAGGTTAGGTTAGGTTAGGTTAGTTTAAGCTAGGTAGCGTCGTGAAACTACCAAAAACGACGTCATCTAACGAGATAGTGTTGTTTTATAGCGAGTATTAAACTGCGATAGGTGAAATGTTGTGAAAGCGCACAAAACGGCATGAACAAGCCAAATACTGCGTGTTCTACCGTTACAAGTGTGAAACTGCAATATTGTGATATTCTCGTTAAAGCGCATGCAAGCATCGTGAAACCTTAAAGAACAATGTCATTTAGCGAGATACAACGTTCTGTACTGCAATAAGTTGGTGAGAAACTGTGAGGTTATGCAAATATGGTAATTGTGAACAAAACAGTGTAATAGAGCGTTTTTAGATACAAGTGCGAATGTTAGGTTAGGTTAAGATATGAACTGTCGTAAAACCGCATTAAACAAATGTCAATTAGTGAGATGCAGTGTTTTTCACCATTAAAAGTCGGGAACTGCGATATCTAATGTGAAAGCGCTTGCAAACGTCGTTAGGTTAGGTTAGGTTACGCTAGGTTAGGTTTGGTTAGGTTAGGTTAGGTTAGGTTAGGTTATGTTAGGTTAGGTTGGGTTAGGTTAGGTTAGGTTACGTTAGGTTAAGGTATGAACCGTCGTAAAACCGCATTAAACAATGTCACTTAGTGAGATGCAGTGTTTTTCACCTTTACAAGTTGGGAACTGCGATATCTAATGTGAAAGCGCTTGAAACCGTCGTAATGTTGAAGAAAGCAATGTAAAGTAGCGAGTAAAACGTTTTCTAACGATAGAAGTGCGAAGGTTATGTTAGGTTGAGTTATGTTAGTTTAAGCTAGGTAGCGTCGTGAAACCACCAAAAACGACGTCATCTAACGAGATAGTGTTGTTTATTGCGAGTACGAAACTGCGATAGGTAAAATGTTGTGAAAGCACACAAAACGGCATGAACAAGCCAAATACTGCGTGTTGTACCGTTACAAGTGCGAAACTGCTATGTTGTGACATTCTCGGTAAAGCGCATGCAAGTATCGTGAAACCTTAAAGAACGATGTCATTTAGCGAGATACAGCGTTCTGTACTGTAATAAGTTGGTGAGAAACTGTGAGGTCAAGCAAATATCGTAATTGTGAACGAAACAGTGTAATTGAGCGTCTTTAGATACAAGTGCGAATGTTAGGTTAGGTTGATATATCAACCGTCGTAAAACCGCATTAAACAATGTCACTTAGTGAGATGTAGTGTTTTTCGACATTACAAGTCGGGAACTACGATATCTAATGTGAAAGCGCATGAAACCGTCGTAATCTTGTAGAAAACATTGTAAAGTTGCGAGTAAAACGTTTTCTAACGATAGAAGTGCGAAGGTTAGGTTAGGTTAGGTTAGTTTAGGCTAGGTAGCGTCGTGAAACTACCAAAAACGACGTCATCTAAAGAGATAGTGTTGTTTTATTGCGAGTATAAACTGCGATAGGTGAGATGTTGTGAAAGCACACAAAACGGCATGAACAAGCCAAATACTGCGTGTTCTACCGTTACAAGTGCGAAACTGCTATATTGTGATATTCTCGTTAAAGCGCATGCAAGCATCGTGAAACCTTAAAGAACAATGTCATTTAGCGAGATACAGCGTTCTGTACTGCAATAAGTTGGTGAAAAACTGTGAGGTTATGCAAATATCGTAATTGTGAACGAAACAGTGTAATAGAGCGTTTTTCAATACAAGTACGAATGTTAGGTTAGGTTAAGATATGAACCGTCGTAAAACCGCATTAAACAATGTCACTTAGTGAGATGCAGTGTTTTTCACCATTACAAGTCGGGAACTGCGATATCTAATGTGAAAGCGCTTGCAAACGTCGTTAGGTTAGGTTAGGTTAGGTAAGGTTACGTTAGGTTAGGTTTGGTTAGGTTAGGTTAGGTTAGGTTATGTTAGGTTAGGTTGGGTTAGGTTAGGTTAGGTTACGTTAGGTTAAGGTATGAACCGTTGTAAAACCGCAATAAACAATGTCACTTAGTGAGATGCAGTGTTTTTCACCTTTACAAGTTGGGAACTGCGATATCTAATGTGAAAGCGCTTGAAACCGTCGTAATGTTGTAGAAAGCAATGTAAAGTAGCGAGTAAAACGTTTTCTAACGATAGAAGTGCGAAGGTTAGGTTAGGTTAGGTTAGTTTAGGCTAGGTAGCGTCGTGAAACTACCAAAAACGACGTCATCTAAAGAGATAGTGTTGTTTTATTGCGAGTATTAAACTGCGATAGGTGAAATGTTGTGAAAGCACACAAAACGGCATGAACAAGCCAAATACTGCGTGTTGTACCGTTACAAGTGCGAAACTGCTATGTTTTGACATTCTCGGTAAAGCGCATGCAAGTATCGTGAAACCTTAAAGAACGATGTCATTTAGCGAGATACAGCGTTCTGTACTGTAATAAGATGGTGAGAAACTGTGAGGTCAAGCAAATATCGTAATTGTGAACGAAACAGTGTAATTGAGCGTCTTTAGATACAAGTGCGAATGTTAGGTTAGGTTGACATATCAACCGTCGTAAAACCGCATTAAACAATGTCACTTAGTGAGATGTAGTGTTTTTCAACATTACAAGTCGGGAACTACGATATCTAATGTGAAAGCGCATGAAACCGTCGTAATCTTGTAGAAAACATTGTAAAGTTGCGAGTAAAACGTTTTCTAACGATAGAAGTGCGAAGGTTAGGTTAGGTTAGGTTAGTTTAAGCTAGGTAGCGTCGTGAAACTACCAAAAACGACGTCATCTAACGAGATAGTGTTGTTTTATAGCGAGTATTAAACTGCGATAGGTGAAATGTTGTGAAAGCACACAAAACGGCATGAACAAGCCAAATACTGCGTGTTCTACCGTTACAAGTGCGAAACTGCTATATTGTGATATTCTCGTTAAAGCGCATGCAAGCATCGTGAAACCTTAAAGAACAATGTCATTTAGCGAGATACAACGTTCTGTACTGCAATAAGTTGGTGAAAAACTGTGAGGTTATGCAAATATGGTAATTGTGAACAAAACAGTGTAATAGAGCGGTTTGAGATACAAGTGCGAATGTTAGGTTAGGTTAAGATATGAACCGTCGTAAAACCGCATTAAACAATGTCACTTAGTGAGATGCAGTGTTTTTCACCATTACAAGTCGGGAACTGCGATATCTAATGTGAAAGCGCTTGCAAACGTCGTTAGGTTAGGTTAGGTTAGGTTAGGTTAGGTTACGTTAGGTTAGGTTTGGTTAGGTTAGGTTAGGTTAGGTTATGTTAGGTTAGGTTGGGTTAGGTTAGGTTAGGTTGCGTTAGGTTAAGGTATGAACCGTCGTAAAACCGCAATAAACAATGTCACTTAGTGAGATGCAGTGTTTTTCACCATTACAAGTTGGGAACTGCGATATCTAATGTGAAAGCGCTTGAAACCGTCGTAATGTTGTAGAAAGCAATGTAAAGTAGCGAGTAAAACGTTTTCTAACGATAGAAGTGCGAAGGTTATGTTAGGTTGAGTTATGTTAGTTTAAGCTAGGTAGCGTCGTGAAACTACCAAAAACAACGTCATTTAACGAGATAGTGTTGTTTTATTGCGAGTACGAAACTGCGATAGGTGAAATGTTGTGAAAGCACACAAAACGGCATGAACAAGCCAAATACTGCGTGTTGTACCGTTACAAGTGCGAAACTGCTATGTTGTGATATTCTCGTTAAAGCGCATGCAAGCATCGTGAAACCTTAAAGAACGATGTCATTTAGCGAGATACAGCGTTCTGTACTGCAATAAGTTGGTGAAAAACTGTGAGGTTATGCAAATATCCTAATTGTGAACGAAACAGTGTAATAGAGCGTTTTTTAATACAAGTGCGAATGTTAGGTTAGGTTAAGATATGAACCGTCGTAAAACCGCATTAAACAATGTCACTTGATGAGATGCAGTGTTTTTCACCATTACAAGTCGGGAACTGCGATATCTAATGTGAAAGCGCTTGCAAACGTCGTTAGGTTAGGTTAGGTTAGGTTAGGTTACGTTAGGTTAGGTTAGGTTAGGTTTGGTTAGGTTAGGTTAGGTTAGGTTAGGTTAGGTTAGGGATGTTAGGTAAGGTTTGGTTAGGTTAGGTTAGGTTAGGTTGGGTTAGGTAAGGTTAGGTTAGGTTAAGATATGAACCGCGCTAAAACCGCATTAAACAATGTCACTTAGTGAGATGCTGTGTTTTTCACCATTACAAGTCGGGAACTGCGATATCTAATGTGAAAGCGCTTGCAAACGTCGTTAGGTTAGGTTAGGTTAGGTTAGGTTAGGTTAGGTTACGTTAGGTTAGGTTTGGTTAGGTTAGGTTAGGTTAGGTTATGTTAGGTTAGGTTGGGTTAGGTTAGGTTAGGTTAGGTTAGAACAGAAGATTTTAGTGTGTTAAATGAAGAAGAATACATGTGCATGATATACAGAAAGAGGTCCCATAGTCAGAGACTGCAAGGGGACCTCTTGTACAATGTAGAATTGATAATGATTGTGATGTACATAGCAGGGAGACAGAGCTACAGTAAAATGCAATTGAAACAAATGAAGTAAGAATATACCCTTGTAATATCACAGAAACAAAAAGTAAGAATAACGTGCTAACTTCAATGACAAATGATTACAGAACACAACTCACAATGAACAGGAATCAAACAGGCTAGTTAGTTGACATGATATGATTTTTTAACTTCGATTTAATTTCCTTCAGGGATCGACATACTTTAATGTCGAAAGGCAAACTATTCCAAAAAGAAATTCCGGAAAAATGAATGGTTTGTTTGCCATAATTGGTGCGAACTTTTGGCAGTAGAAAGTTATTGTTAAGGGCAAACCTAGTGACATTGTTATTTGAGAGAATGGTATTGAAATGTGGAAGTTGGTTATTTATAGTTCTATACATGTAAATACCAAGGTTATATTTAACTAGCTCAGATACAGTTAATATATTGTTTTCGTGAAGTAGTGACTTAGCGTTAGAGAGATATGGGCTTGATGTGAGAATTCTTATCGCTTGGTTTTGAATTGTCTGAACTGAAGTAAGATGAGTGGTGTATGTGTTGCCCCATGAAGTAATACAGTAAGAAATGTGCGAATGAACAAAAGAAAAATACAGTGACATAAGGATTGATGGATTGAAATAAAGACGAGATTTAATCAGTAGTCGAATGCCATACGTCATTTTTTTCCTAATATATGCAACATGTCGGTGATATTTCAAGTTACTGTCGAGTTCAACGCCTAGGAATCTACAGCCGTCGCTCACAGGGATGTCATTGCGCGCAATTATAACAGGAGGGATAGAAGGCAAGGGTTCTTGTGGTGAAGAGAAGACAACAAATTTTGTCTTAGACGTGTTAATTTCTAACATGTTATTACTGCACCACCGATTGAGCTGTGCCAGATCAAAGTTTAGTTTTCCAGTTAAGGATGTAATACTGCTATCAGAGTTAAAAATTGTGGTGTCGTCGGCGTATAATATACAACTGGATGAAGAAAGGCTTTTCGGCAAATCGTTAATATAAAGTAAAAACAAAAGGGGCCCCAGAATGGACCCCTGGGGTACACCAATATTAGTTAATTTGGTTGAAGAATATGCATTAGAAATTACCACCTTCTGTGTCCTGTTGCAGAGATAACTACGCAATAATAGTAATGTTGGGCCAGTTATACCAAATGCTTCAAGTTTATTGAAAAGAATGTGATGATTGATTGAATCAAAGGCTTTAGTTAGGTCGATGAAAACACCGCCCGCATAGTAACCGTTGTCAATAGCCTTTTTTAATTGGTCAGTAAGTGAGATTAGCGCAAGGTCACTGGAGTAGCCAGAACGAAAGCCAAATTGACAAGGTGATAGTATATTAAATTTGTTTACGTAATTTGTGAGACGTGTACAGATCAGTTTTTCAATTACTTTGCTCAAAAAGGGTAAGATGCAAATGGGGCGGTAGTTATTCAATAACGAAGCATCTCCTTTTTTATGTACGGGGATTATTTTACCCTGCTTCAGTTCATGCGGAAAAACACCTGTTCTAAACATTAAATTCACAATTGAAGAGAATACATTTGATATAAGGTGAACTACCATTTTTACATGGGAGGGGTGAATGCCGTCAAGGCCAGCACTCGTCATTTGTAGGGCACCTATAACGCTAATTATTTCATCTGGAGTTGTGGGAAACAGAAAGAACGAATGGGGTAAGCGATCTAAGGCCATTTCATTTAATAAAGGTAGGGTGTGCTCGACGTTAAAGAAGAAGTTTGCAAACTGATCGGCGATGTCAGCTGGATCACTATAAGTGACATCATTATGAAGAACTGTAGCTACTTTTTCCGAACGTGGGTTCCTATTTAAAAAGGAATTAATGATGTCCCATTTTTTCCTCGTACTATTTCCGGCCTCAGTTATCTTTTGCGCATAATACTTTCTTTTAGCTTCCTTAAGCTGGGTGTTTATTAGGTTGCAAAATTTTTTATAGCGAACAAGCAAATTCGTATTAAACGGTTGCCTTTTAGTTTTTAGGTTAAGATATGAACCGCGCTAAAACCGCATTAAACAATGTCACTTAGTGAGATGCAGTGTTTTTCACCTTTACAAGTTGGGAACTGCGATATCTAATGTGAAAGCGCATGAAACCGTCGTAATCTTGTAGAAAACATTGTAAAGTGGTGAGTAAAACGTTTTCTAACGATAGAAGTGCGAAGGTTAGGTTAGGTTAGGTTAGTTTAAGCTAGGTAGCGTCGTGAAACTACCAAAAACGACGTCATCTAACGAGATAGTGTTGTTTTATAGCGAGTATTAAACTGCGATAGGTGAAATGTTGTGAAAGCACACAAAACGGCATGAACAAGCCAAATACTGCGTGTTCTACCGTTACAAGTGCGAAACTGCTATATTGTGATATTCTCGTTAAAGCGCATGCAAGCATCGTGAAACTTTAAAGAACAATGTCATTTAGCGAGATACAACGTTCTGTACTGCAATAAGTTGGTGAAAAACTGTGAGGTTATGCAAATATGGTAATTATGAACAAAACAGTGTAATAGAGCGTTTTTCGATTCAAGTGCGAATGTTAGGTTAGGTTAAGATATGAACCGTCGTAAAACCGCATTAAACAATGTCACTTAGTGAGATGTAGTGTTTTTCAACATTACAAGTCGGGAACTACGATATCTAATGTGAAAGCGCATGAAACCGTCGTAATCTTGTAGAAAACATTGTAAAGTGGTGAGTAAAACGTTTTCTAACGATAGAAGTGCGAAGGTTAGGTTAGGTTAGTTTAAGCTAGGTAGCGTCGTGAAAGTACCAAAAACAACGTCATCTAACGAGATAGTGTTGTTTTATTGCGAGTACGAAACTGCGATAGGTGAAATGTTGTGAAAGCACACAAAACGGCATGAACAAGCCAAATACTGCGTGTTGTACCGTTACAAGTGCGAAACTGCTATGTTGTGATATTCTCGTAAAAGCGCCTGCAAGCATCGTGAAACCTTAAAGAACGATGTCATTTAGCGAGATACAGCGTTCTGTACTGCAATAAGTTGGTGAAAAACTGTGAAGTTATGCAAATATCCTAATTGTGAACGAAACAGTGTAATAGAGCGTTTTTTAATACAAGTGCGAATGTTAGGTTAGGTTAAGATATGAACCGTCGTAAAACCGCATTAAACAATGTCACTTAGTGAGATGCAGTGTTTTTCACCATTACAAGTCGGGAACTGCGATATCTAATGTGAAAGCGCTTGCAAACGTCGTTAGGTTAGGTTAGGTTAGGTTAGGTTAGGTTACGTTAGGTTAGGTTAGTTTAGGTTTGGTTAGGTTAGGTTAGGTTAGGTTAGGTTAGGTTAGGTTAGGTTAGGGATGTTAGGTAAGGTTTGGTTAGGTTAGGTTAGGTTAGGTTGGGTTAGGTAAGGTTACGTTAGGTTAAGATATGAACCGCGCTAAAACCGCATTAAACAATGTCACTTAGTGAGATGCTGTGTTTTTCACCATTACAAGTCGGGAACTGCGATATCTAATGCGAAAGCGCTTGCAAACGTCGTTAGGTTAGGTTAGGTTAGGTTAGGTTAGGTTAGGTTAGGTTAGGTTACGTTAGGTTAGGTTTGGTTAGGTTAGGTTAGGTTAGGTTATTTTAGGTTAGGTTGGGTTAGGTTAGGTTACATGACTAAGAAATCTTAGCGCCACAGAACGGAAACAAAAGAAAGAAACGTAGACAACACGAGCGCTAACTTCAAACCAAGTTTATTAGGAAACACACATGAATATATACGAACTCAAATCACAGAAATCTCACGCCTACTTTTTTACACATATATTGTTATACAACGTCATACAAAAACAAAAAATGTAATATCAGGAAATAAACAGGTAAACGCGCATGTGTAAATGGAACCAAGAAAACTTAGAAAAAAACCTTAACGGCCCCCCGAAAAACCCTACAAACGAAAAATGTGACACCAACTGCGCATGCTTACCTCGGTGAAACTATGAAAACGTGCTCATTAGGAATGAAAATTCTTTATCGTGAAGGAGTACAGACGGATGACTCACGCACTTCTCGCCACGTTTTCGGATGAAGCAGGCCTCAACTAATTCTCGGGTTAACTGCTCTCTGTGACGGAATAGCACAGCTGTTTGATCGAACATTGGAGTACAGCCACACTGACGGCAATGTAATGCCAAGTGGGATGTCGGTGTGCCTTTCAAAGAGCTGTGGTGCTCGCGTAGACGGATATTGAGACACCGCCCAGATTGGCCCACGTAAACGTGTCCGCACGAAAAGGGCGTCTCGTATACCACCCCTTTTACACAAGACACGAAACGAATGCCATGTCTCATTGTGCACTTGCCTTTTTTACCACTTTTTTTATTTTCACGGTGCTGCAGTCTCGGGCAAATATCCTTCAGTTTACTTTTGGCTGAAAACACCACGTTGACGCCAAAGCGTGCCGCCACTCTCTTAAACCGGTGGGACACTCCGTGAATATAAGGGATTACCGAGAAAGGTCTGCTCCCTTTGCATCTTTCCGTCGCCGCCAGCTTACCACCTGCTCTTATGGTTTTAAGCAACCTTTCACTAACAGCGGCTATAACAGCATCAGGGTACCCTGCCTGCCGCAACTTAACTGCTTGTTCACACATGCTTTGTCGAATCAGGTGCGGGCATGACTTTGAGATGGCAGACCGGATACAGGAGCTGGCTATTCCATTCTTTACAAGTCTGGAGTGACCAGACTGGTAGTCAAGCAAGCCCTTTTGAGACCTTGGTTTATATCGCCAGCATAAACCATCAGGGCTAAATGCTAACTGGAGGTCTAAATACTGCAATGCATCGTTCCGGGGTACCTCACATGTGAACGTCAAACCGTGCCCTTGCTCCCTGAACACCTTCATTACATCAATCATTTTTCTGATAAAAACACACCTGTCCACGAAAACCAAGTAATCATCAACATAACGAAACACTTTGATTGCCAGATCAACAAGACTACCCTGTATAGCCCTGTCCACCTTAGCCAAAAATATTGTGCTCAGAATAGGCGCGACACACGAACCGATACATACGCCAGATTTCTGAGCAAATACTTTCCCATTCCAAGTGACGAGTGTCGCTTCCAGGTAACACCTCAGTACCTCGAGGAACCCCTCAACTGACACACCTGAACGAGAGGTGAACTCAAATTCGTCCTCTTGATTCCCAATACACTCCTTTACACTCTGCAGAAGAGGGGCTTGCGGTAAGGAGTAGTAAAGATCCTCGATGTCGAGGCTAAATGCCCTTAAGCCTCCCGAGTCGTTGTTCCTAAGAAAATCAACGAGTATATCCGAACTAGCCACTTGAAAAGGGTCAGCCACAACCAGAGATTCAAGGTTCTTTTGAAGATATCGGGACACTATTTGAAGCCAAGTGTTCCTTTCAGAAACTATTGTACGGAAGGGAATGTCAGGCTTATGAGTCTTAGCGGTAAAGAAAACATCTAGAGTATCACCCATTTCTTTCTTTACCTTATTGACCAGTTTATCTAAACTTAGGCTTTTGAGCAGTTCCACTGCTTGCTTTTTTATAAGAATTTTCATTCCTAATGAGCACGTTTTCATAGTTTCACCGAGGTAAGCATGCGCAGTTGGTGTCACATTTTTCGTTTGTAGGGTTTTTCGGGGGGCCGTTAAGGTTTTTTTTCTAAGTTTTCTTGGTTCCATTTACACATGCGCGTTTACCTGTTTATTTCCTGATATTACATTTTTTGTTTTTGTATGACGTTGTATAACAATATATGTGTAAAAAAGTAGGCGTGAGATTTCTGTGATTTGAGTTCGTATATATTCATGTGTGTTTCCTAATAAACTTGGTTTGAAGTTAGCGCTCGTGTTGTCTACGTTTCTTTCTTTTGTTTCCGTTCTGTGGCGCTAAGATTTCTTAGTCATGCATCGTTACCAACCTGCCCAACTCGCCGCACTCATTAGGTTAGGTTAGGTTAGGTTAAGATATGAACCGCGCTAAAACCACATTAAACAATGTCACTTAGTGAGATGCAGTGTTTTTCACCTTTACAAGTTGGGAACTGCGATATCTAATGTGAAAGCGCATGAAACCGTCGTAATCTTGTAGAAAACATTGTAAAGTGGTGAGTAAAACGTTTTCTAACGATAGAAGTGCGAAGGTTAGGTTAGGTTAGGTTAGTTTAAGCTAGGTAGCGTCGTGAAACTACCAAAAACGACGTCATCTAACGAGATAGTGTTGTTTTATAGCGAGTATTAAACTGCGATAGGTGAAATGTTGTGAAAGCGCACAAAACGGCATGAACAAGCCAAATACTGCGTGTTCTACCGTTACAAGTGTGAAACTGCTATATTGTGATATTCTCGTTAAAGCGCATGCAAGCATCGTGAAACCTTAAAGAACAATGTCATTTAGCGAGATACAACGTTCTGTACTGCAATAAGTTGGTGAGAAACTGTGAGGTTATGCAAATATGGTAATTGTGAACAAAACAGTGTAATAGAGCGTTTTTAGATACAAGTGCGAATGTTAGGTTAGGTTAATATATGAACTGTCGTAAAACCGCATTAAACAAATGTCAATTAGTGAGATGCAGTGTTTTTCACCATTAAAAGTCGGGAACTGCGATATCTAATGTGAAAGCGCTTGCAAACGTCGTTAGGTTAGGTTAGGTTACGCTAGGTTAGGTTTGGTTAGGTTAGGTTAGGTTAGGTTAGGTTATGTTAGGTTAGGTTGGGTTAGGTTAGGTTAGGTTACGTTAGGTTAAGGTATGAACCGTCGTAAAACCGCATTAAACAATGTCACTTAGTGAGATGCAGTGTTTTTCACCTTTACAAGTTGGGAACTGCGATATCTAATGTGAAAGCGCTTGAAACCGTCGTAATGTTGAAGAAAGCAATGTAAAGTAGCGAGTAAAACGTTTTCTAACGATAGAAGTGCGAAGGTTATGTTAGGTTGAGTTATGTTAGTTTAAGCTAGGTAGCGTCGTGAAACCACCAAAAACGACGTCATCTAACGAGATAGTGTTGTTTATTGCGAGTACGAAACTGCGATAGGTAAAATGTTGTGAAAGCACACAAAACGGCATGAACAAGCCAAATACTGCGTGTTGTACCGTTACAAGTGCGAAACTGCTATGTTGTGACATTCTCGGTAAAGCGCATGCAAGTATCGTGAAACCTTAAAGAACGATGTCATTTAGCGAGATACAGCGTTCTGTACTGTAATAAGTTGTGAGAAACTGTGAGGTCAAGCAAATATCGTAATTGTGAACGAAACAGTGTAATTGAGCGTCTTTAGATACAAGTGCGAATGTTAGGTTAGGTTGATATATCAACCGTCGTAAAACCGCATTAAACAATGTCACTTAGTGAGATGTAGTGTTTTTCGACATTACAAGTCGGGAACTACGATATCTAATGTGAAAGCGCATGAAACCGTCGTAATCTTGTAGAAAACATTGTAAAGTTGCGAGTAAAACGTTTTCTAACGATAGAAGTGCGAAGGTTAGGTTAGGTTAGGTTAGTTTAGGCTAGGTAGCGTCGTGAAACTACCAAAAACGACGTCATCTAAAGAGATAGTGTTGTTTTATTGCGAGTATAAACTGCGATAGGTGAGATGTTGTGAAAGCACACAAAACGGCATGAACAAGCCAAATACTGCGTGTTCTACCGTTACAAGTGCGAAACTGCTATATTGTGATATTCTCGTTAAAGCGCATGCAAGCATCGTGAAACCTTAAAGAACAATGTCATTTAGCGAGATACAGCGTTCTGTACTGCAATAAGTTGGTGAAAAACTGTGAGGTTATGCAAATATCGTAATTGTGAACGAAACAGTGTAATAGAGCGTTTTTCAATACAAGTACGAATGTTAGGTTAGGTTAAGATATGAACCGTCGTAAAACCGCATTAAACAATGTCACTTAGTGAGATGCAGTGTTTTTCACCATTACAAGTCGGGAACTGCGATATCTAATGTGAAAGCGCTTGTAAACGTCGTTAGGTTAGGTTAGGTTAGGTAAGGTTACGTTAGGTTAGGTTTGGTTAGGTTAGGTTATGTTAGGTTATGTTAGGTTAGGTTGGGTTAGGTTAGGTTAGGTTACGTTAGGTTAAGGTATGAACCGTTGTAAAACCGCAATAAACAATGTCACTTAGTGAGATGCAGTGTTTTTCACCTTTACAAGTTGGGAACTGCGATATCTAATGTGAAAGCGCTTGAAACCGTCGTAATGTTGTAGAAAGCAATGTAAAGTAGCGAGTAAAACGTTTTCTAACGATAGAAGTGCGAAGGTTAGGTTAGGTTAGGTTAGTTTAGGCTAGGTAGCGTCGTGAAACTACCAAAAACGACGTCATCTAAAGAGATAGTGTTGTTTTATTGCGAGTATTAAACTGCGATAGGTGAAATGTTGTGAAAGCACACAAAACGGCATGAACAAGCCAAATACTGCGTGTTCTACCGTTACAAGTGCGAAACTGCTATATTGTGATATTCTCGTTAAAGCGCATGCAAGCATCGTGAAACCTTAAAGAACAATGTCATTTAGCGAGATACAGCGTTCTGTACTGCAATAAGTTGGTGAAAAACTGTGAGGCTATGCAAATATCGTAATTGTGAACGAAACAGTGTAATAGAGCGTTTTTCAATACAAGTTCGAATGTTAGGTTAGGTTAAGATATGAACCGTCGTAAAACCGCATTAAACAATGTCACTTAGAGAGATGCAGTGTTTTTCACCATTACAAGTCGGGAACTGCGATATCTAATGTGAAAGCGCTTGCAAACGTCGTTAGGTTAGGTTAGGTTAGGTTAGGTTAGGTTAGGTTACGTTAGGTTAGGTTTGGTTAGGTTAGGTTAGGTTAGGTTAGGTTAGGTTATGTTAGGTTAGGTTGGGTTAGGTTAGGTTAGGTTACGTTAGGTTAAGGTATGAACCGTTGTAAAACCGCAATAAACAATGTCACTTAGTGAGATGCAGTGTTTTTCACCTTTACAAGTTGGGAACTGCGATATCTAATGTGAAAGCGCTTGAAACCGTCGTAATGTTGTAGAAAGCAATGTAAAGTAGCGAGTAAAACGTTTTCTAACGATAGAAGTGCGAAGGTTATGTTAGGTTGAGTTATGTTAGTTTAAGCTAGGTAGCGTCGTGAAACCACCAAAAACGACGTCATCTAACGAGATAGTGTTGTTTTATTGCGAGTACGAAACTGCGATAGGTAAAATGTGAAAGCACACAAAACGGCATGAACAAGCCAAATACTGCGTGTTGTACCGTTACAAGTGCGAAACTGCTATGTTTTGACATTCTCGGTAAAGCGCATGCAAGTATCGTGAAACCTTAAAGAACGATGTCATTTAGCGAGATACAGCGTTCTGTACTGTAATAAGATGGTGAGAAACTGTGAGGTCAAGCAAATATCGTAATTGTGAACGAAACAGTGTAATTGAGCGTCTTTAGATACAAGTGCGAATGTTAGGTTAGGTTGACATATCAACCGTCGTAAAACCGCATTAAACAATGTCACTTAGTGAGATGTAGTGTTTTTCAACATTACAAGTCGGGAACTACGATATCTAATGTGAAAGCGCATGAAACCGTCGTAATCTTGTAGAAAACATTGTAAAGTTGCGAGTAAAACGTTTTCTAACGATAGAAGTGCGAAGGTTAGGTTAGGTTAGGTTAGTTTAAGCTAGGTAGCGTCGTGAAACTACCAAAAACGACGTCATCTAACGAGATAGTGTTGTTTTATAGCGAGTATTAAACTGCGATAGGTGAAATGTTGTGAAAGCACACAAAACGGCATGAACAAGCCAAATACTGCGTGTTCTACCGTTACAAGTGCGAAACTGCTATATTGTGATATTCTCGTTAAAGCGCATGCAAGCATCGTGAAACCTTAAAGAACAATGTCATTTAGCGAGATACAACGTTCTGTACTGCAATAAGTTGGTGAAAAACTGTGAGGTTATGCAAATATGGTAATTGTGAACAAAACAGTGTAATAGAGCGGTTTTAGATACAAGTGCGAATGTTAGGTTAGGTTAAGATATGAACCGTCGTAAAACCGCATTAAACAATGTCACTTAGTGAGATGCAGTGTTTTTCACCAGTACAAGTCGGGAACTGCGATATCTAATGTGAAAGCGCTTGCAAACGTCGTTAGGTTAGGTTAGGTTAGGTTAGGTTAGGTTACGTTAGGTTAGGTTTGGTTAGGTTAGGTTAGGTTAGGTTATGTTAGGTTAGGTTGGGTTAGGTTAGGTTAGGTTACGTTAGGTTAAGGTATGAACCGTCGTAAAACCGCAATAAACAATGTCACTTAGTGAGATGCAGTGTTTTTCACCATTACAAGTTGGGAACTGCGATATCTAATGTGAAAGCGCTTGAAACCGTCGTAATGTTGTAGAAAGCAATGTAAAGTAGCGAGTAAAACGTTTTCTAACGATAGAAGTGCGAAGGTTATGTTAGGTTGAGTTATGTTAGTTTAAGCTAGGTAGCGTCGTGAAACCACCAAAAACGACGTCATCTAACGAGATAGTGTTGTTTTATTGCGAGTACGAAACTGCGCTAGGTAAAATGTGAAAGCACACAAAACGGCATGAACAAGCCAAATACTGCGTGTTGTACCGTTACAAGTGCGAAACTGCTATGTTTTGACATTCTCGGTAAAGCGCATGCAAGTATCGTGAAACCTTAAAAAACGATGTCATTTAGCGAGATACAGCGTTCTGTACTGTAATAAGTTGGTGAGAAACTGTGAGGTGAAGCAAATATCGTAATTGTGAACGAAACAGTGTAATTGAGCGTCTTTAGATACAAGTGCGAATGTTAGGTTAGGTTGACATATCAACCGTCGTAAAACCGCAATAAACAGTCACTTAGTGAGATGTAGTGTTTTTCAAGATTACAAGTCGGGAACTACGATATCTAATGTGAAAGCGCATGAAACCGTCGTAATCTTGTAGAAAACATTGTAAAGTTGCGAGTAAAACGTTTTCTAACGATAGAAGTGCGAAGGTTAGGTTAGGTTAGGTTAGTTTAAGCTAGGTAGCGTCGTGAAACTACTAAAAACGGCGTCATCTAACGAGATAGTGTTGTTTTATAGCGAGTATTAAACTGCGATAGGTGAAATGTTGTGAAAGCACACAAAACGGCATGAACAAGCCAAATACTGCGTGTTCTACCGTTACAAGTGCGAAACTGCTATACTGTGATATTCTCGTTAAATAGCATGCAAGCATCGTGAAACCTTAAAGAACAATGTCATTTAGCGAGATACAACGTTCTGTACTGCAATAAGTTGGTGAAAAACTGTGAGGTTATGCAAATATGGTAATTGTGAACAAAACAGTGTAATAGAGCGTTTTTAGATACAAGTGCGAATGTTAGGTTAGGTTAAGATATGAACCGTCGTAAAACCGCATTAAACAATGTCAATTAGTGAGATGCAGTGTTTTTCACCATTAAAAGTCGGGAACTGCGATATCTAATGTGAAAGCGCTTGCAACCGTCGTTAGGTTAGGTTAGGTTAGGTTAGATTAGGTTAGGTTGGGTTGAGTTGGGTTAGGTTAGGTTAGGTTAGGTTAGGTTAGGTTAGGTTGGGTTAGGTTAGGTTAGGTTAGGTTAGGTTACGTTAGGTTAGGTTAGGTTACGTTAGGTTAGGTTAGGTTACGTTAGGTTAGGTTAGGTTAGGTAAGGATAATTTGGTTAGGTTAGGTAAGGTTAGGTTAGGTTAGGTTAGGTTTGGTTAGGTTAGGTTAGGTTAGGTTAGGTTATGTTAGGTTAGGTTGGGTTAGGTTAGGTTAGGTTACGTTAGGTTAAGGTATGAACCGTCGTAAAACCGCAATAAACAATGTCACTTAGTGAGATGCAGTGTTTTTCACCTTTACAAGTTGGGAACTGCGATATCTAATGTGAAAGCGCATGAAACCGTCGTAATCTTGTAGAAAACATTGTAAAGTAGCGAATAAAACGTTTTCTAACGATAGAAGTGCGAAGGTTCGGTTAGTTTGAACTAGGTAGCGTCGTGAAACCACCAAAAACGACGTCATCTAACGAGATAGTGTTGTTTATTGCGAGTACGAAACTGCGATAGGTAAAATGTTGTGAAAGCACACAAAACGGCATGAACAAGCCAAATACTGCGTGTTGTACCGTTACAAGTGCGAAACTGCTATGTTGTGATATTCTCGTTAAAGCGCATGCAAGCATCGTGAAACCTTAAAGAACAATGTCATTTAGCGAGATACAGCGTTCTGTACTGCAATAAGTTGGTGAAAAACTGTGAGGTTATGCAAATATCGTAATTGTGAACGAAACAGTGTAATTGAGCGTCTTTAGATACGAGTGCGAATGTTAGGTTAGGTTGACATATCAACCATCGTAAAACCGCATTAAACAATGTCACTTAGTGAGATGTAGTGTTTTTCAACATTACAAGTCGGGAACTACGATATCTAATGTGAGAGCGCATGAAACCGTCGTAATCTTGTAGAAAACATTGTAAAGTTGCGAGTAAAACGTTTTCTAACGATAGATGTGCGAAGGTTAGGTTAGGTTAGGTTAGGTTAGTTTAGGCTAGGCAGCGTCGTGAAACTACCAAAAACGACGTCATCTAAAGAGATAGTGTTGTTTTATTGCGAGTATTAAACTGCGATAGGTGAAATGTTGTGAAAGCACACAAAACGGCATGAACAAGCCAAATACTGCGTGTTCTACCGTTACAAGTGCGAAACTGCTATATTGTGATATTCTCGTTAAAGCGCATGCAAGCATCGTGAAACCTTAAAGAACAATGTCATTTAGCGAGATACAACGTTCTGTACTGCAATAAGTTGGTGAAAAACTGTGAGGTTATGCAAATATGGTAATTGTGAACAAAACAGTGTAATAGAGCGTTTTTAGATACAAGTGCGAATGTTAGGTTAGGTTAAGATATGAACCGTCGTAAAACCGCATTAAACAATGTCAATTAGTGAGATGCAGTGTTTTTCACCATTAAAAGTCGGGAACTGCGATATCTAATGTGAAAGCGCTTGCAACCGTCGTTAGGTTAGGTTAGGTTAGGTTAGGTTAGGTTAGGTTTTGTTAGGTTAGGTTAGGTTAGGTTAGGTTAGATTAGGTTAGGTTGGGTTGAGTTGGGTTAGGTTAGGTTAGGTTAGGTTAGGTTGGGTTAGGTTAGGTTAGGTTACGTTAGGTTAGGTTACGTTAGGTTAGGTTAGGTTAGGTAAGGATAATTTGGTTAGGTTAGGTAAGGTTAGGTTAGGTTAGGTTAGGTTGGGTTGGGTGTTGTTGGGTTGGGTTGGGTTGGGTTAGGTTGGGTTAGGTTAGGTTAGGTTACGTTAGGTTAGGTTAGGTTACGTTAGGTTATGTTAGGTTAGGTTAGGTTACGTTAGGTTAGGTTAGGTCAGGAAAGGTTAGGTTACGTTAGAATAGGTTAGGTTAGGTTAGGTTACGTTAGGTTAGGTTAAGTTAGGTTAGGTTTGGTTAGGTTAGCTTAGGTTAGGTTAGGTTGGGTTGGGTTGGGTTGGGTTAGGTTAGGTTAGGTTAGGTTAGGTTGGGTTAGGTTAGTTTAGGTTAGGTTAGGTTAGGTTAGGTTGGGTTGGGTTGGGTTAGGTTAGGTTAGGTTAGGTAAGGTTAGGTTAGGTTAGGTTAGGTTACGTTAGGTTAAGGTATGAACCGTCGTAAAACCGCATTAAACAATGTCACTTAGTGAGATGCAGTGTTTTTCACCTTTACAAGTTGGGAACTGTGATATCTAATGTGAAAGCGCTTGAAACCGTCGTATTGTTGTAGAAAGCAATGTAAAGTAGCGAGTAAAACGTTTTCTAACGATAGAAGTGCGAAGGTTATGTTAGGTTGAGTTATGTTAGTTTAAGCTAGGTAGCGTCGTGAAACTACCAAAAACAACGTCATTTAACGAGATAGTGTTGTTTTATTGCGAGTACGAAACTGCGATAGGTGAAATGTTGTGAAAGCACACAAAACGGCATGAACAAGCCAAATACTGCGTGTTCTACCGTTACAAGTGCGAAACTGCTATATTGTGATATTCTCGTTAAAGCGCATGCAAGCATCGTGAAACCTTAAAGAACAATGTCATTTAGCGAGATACAACGTTCTGTACTGCAATAAGTTGGTGAAAAACTGTGAGGTTATGCAAATATGGTAATTGTGAACAAAACAGTGTAATAGAGCGTTTTTAGATACAAGTGCGAATGTTAGGTTAGGTTAAGATATGAACCGTCGTAAAACCGCATTAAACAATGTCAATTAGTGAGATGCAGTGTTTTTCACCATTAAAAGTCGGGAACTGCGATATCTAATGTGAAAGCGCTTGCAACCGTCGTTAGGTTAGGTTAGGTTAGGTTAGGTTAGGTTAGGTTTTGTTAGGTTAGGTTAGGTTAGGTTAGGTTAGATTAGGTTAGGTTGGGTTGAGTTGGGTTAGGTTAGGTTAGGTTAGGTTAGGTTGGGTTAGGTTAGGTTAGGTTACGTTAGGTTAGGTTACGTTAGGTTAGGTTAGGTTAGGTAAGGATAATTTGGTTAGGTTAGGTAAGGTTAGGTTAGGTTAGGTTAGGTTGGGTTGGGTGTTGTTGGGTTGGGTTGGGTTGGGTTAGGTTGGGTTAGGTTAGGTTAGGTTACGTTAGGTTAGGTTAGGTTACGTTAGGTTATGTTAGGTTAGGTTAGGTTACGTTAGGTTAGGTTAGGTCAGGAAAGGTTAGGTTACGTTAGAATAGGTTAGGTTAGGTTAGGTTACGTTAGGTTAGGTTAAGTTAGGTTAGGTTTGGTTAGGTTAGCTTAGGTTAGGTTAGGTTGGGTTGGGTTGGGTTGGGTTAGGTTAGGTTAGGTTAGGTTAGGTTGGGTTAGGTTAGTTTAGGTTAGGTTAGGTTAGGTTAGGTTGGGTTGGGTTGGGTTAGGTTAGGTTAGGTTAGGTAAGGTTAGGTTAGGTTAGGTTAGGTTACGTTAGGTTAAGGTATGAACCGTCGTAAAACCGCATTAAACAATGTCACTTAGTGAGATGCAGTGTTTTTCACCTTTACAAGTTGGGAACTGTGATATCTAATGTGAAAGCGCTTGAAACCGTCGTATTGTTGTAGAAAGCAATGTAAAGTAGCGAGTAAAACGTTTTCTAACGATAGAAGTGCGAAGGTTATGTTAGGTTGAGTTATGTTAGTTTAAGCTAGGTAGCGTCGTGAAACTACCAAAAACAACGTCATTTAACGAGATAGTGTTGTTTTATTGCGAGTACGAAACTGCGATAGGTGAAATGTTGTGAAAGCACACAAAACGGCATGAACAAGCCAAATACTGCGTGTTGTACCGTTACAAGTGCGAAACTGCTATGTTGTGATATTCTCGTTAAAGCGCATGCAAGCATCGTGAAACCTTAAAGAACGATGTCATTTAGCGAGATACAGCGTTCTGTACTGCAATAAGTTAGTGAAAAACTGTGAGGTTATGCAAATATCCTAATTGTGAACGAAACAGTGTAATAGAGCGTTTTTTAATACAAGTGCGAATGTTAGGTTAGGTTAAGATATGAACCGTCGTAAAACCGCATTAAACAATGTCACTTGATGAGATGCAGTGTTTTTCACCATTACAAGTCGGGAACTGCGATATCTAATGTGAAAGCGCTTGCAAACGTCGTTAGGTTAGGTTAGGTTAGGTTAGGTTACGTTAGGTTAGGTTAGGTTAGGTTTGGTTAGGTTAGGTTAGGTTAGGTTAGGTTAGGGATGTTAGGTAAGGTTTGGTTAGGTTAGGTTAGGTTAGGTTGGGTTAGGTAAGGTTAGGTTAGGTTAAGATATGAACCGCGCTAAAACCGCATTAAACAATGTCACTTAGTGAGATGCTGTGTTTTTCACCATTACAAGTCGGGAACTGCGATATCTAATGTGAAAGCGCTTGCAAACGTCGTTAGGTTAGGTTAGGTTAGGTTAGGTTAGGTTAGGTTACGTTAGGTTAGGTTTGGTTAGGTTAGGTTAGGTTAGGTTATGTTAGGTTAGGTTGGGTTAGGTTAGGTTAGGTTAGGTTAGGTTAGGTTAAGATATGAACCGCGCTAAAACCGCATTAAACAATGTCACTTAGTGAGATGCAGTGTTTTTCACCTTTACAAGTTGGGAACTGCGATATCTAATGTGAAAGCGCATGAAACCGTCGTAATCTTGTAGAAAACATTGTAAAGTGGTGAGTAAAACGTTTTCTAACGATAGAAGTGCGAAGGTTAGGTTAGGTTAGGTTAGTTTAAGCTAGGTAGCGTCGTGAAACTACCAAAAACGACGTCATCTAACGAGATAGTGTTGTTTTATAGCGAGTAATAAACTGCGATAGGTGAAATGTTGTGAAAGCACACAAAACGGCATGAACAAGCCAAATACTGCGTGTTCTACCGTTACAAGTGCGAAACTGCTATATTGTGATATTCTCGTTAAAGCGCATGCAAGCATCGTGAAACTTAAAAGAACAATGTCATTTAGCGAGATACAACGTTCTGTACTGCAATAAGTTGGTGAAAAACTGTGAGGTTATGCAAATATGGTAATTGTGAACAAAACAGTGTAATAGAGCGTTTTTCGATTCAAGTGCGAATGTTAGGTTAGGTTAAGATATGAACCGTCGTAAAACCGCATTAAACAATGTCACTTAGTGAGATGTAGTGTTTTTCAACATTACAAGTCGGGAACTACGATATCTAATGTGAAAGCGCATGAAACCGTCGTAATCTTGTAGAAAACATTGTAAAGTGGTGAGTAAAACGTTTTCTAACGATAGAAGTGCGAAGGTTAGGTTAGGTTAGTTTAAGCTAGGTAGCGTCGTGAAAGTACCAAAAACGACGTCATCTAACGAGATAGTGTTGTTTTATAGCGAGTATTAAACTGCGATAGGTGAAATGTTGTGAAAGCACACAAAACGGCATGAACAATCCAAATACTGCGTGTAGTACCGTTACAAGTGCGAAACTGCTATGTTTTGACATTCTCGGTAAAGCGCATGCAAGTATCGTGAAACCTTAAAGAACGATGTCATTTAGCGAGATACAGCGTTCTGTACTGTAATAAGTTGGTGAGAAACTGTGAGGTCAAGCAAATATCGTAATTGTGAACGAAACAGTGTAATAGAGCGTTTTTTAATACAAGTGCGAATGTTAGGTTAGGTTAAGATATGAACCGTCGTAAAACCGCATTAAACAATGTCACTTGATGAGATGCAGTGTTTTTCACCATTACAAGTCGGGAACTGCGATATCTAATGTGAAAGCGCTTGCAAACGTCGTTAGGTTAGGTTAGGTTAGGTTAGGTTACGTTAGGTTAGGTTAGGTTAGGTTTGGTTAGGTTAGGTTAGGTTAGGTTAGGTTAGGTTAGGGATGTTAGGTAAGGTTTGGTTAGGTTAGGTTAGGTTAGGTTGGGTTAGGTAAGGTTAGGTTAGGTTAAGATATGAACCGCGCTAAAACCGCATTAAACAATGTCACTTAGTGAGATGCTGTGTTTTTCACCATTACAAGTCGGGAACTGCGATATCTAATGTGAAAGCGCTTGCAAACGTCGTTAGGTTAGGTTAGGTTACGTTAGGTTAGGTTTGGTTAGGTTAGGTTAGGTTAGGTTATGTTAGGTTAGGTTGGGTTAGGTTAGGTTAGGTTAGGTTAGGTTAAGATATGAACCGCGCTAAAACCGCATTAAACAATGTCACTTAGTGAGATGCAGTGTTTTTCACCTTTACAAGTTGGGAACTGCGATATCTAATGTGAAAGCGCTTGAAACCGTCGTATTGTTGTAGAAAGCAATGTAAAGTAGCGAGTAAAACGTTTTCTAACGATAGAAGTGCGAAGGTTATGTTAGGTTGAGTTATGTTAGTTTAAGCTAGGTAGCGTCGTGAAACTACCAAAAACAACGTCATCTAACGAGATAGTGTTGTTTTATTGCGAGTACGAAACTGCGATAGGTGAAACGTTGTGAAAGCACACAAAACGGCATGAACAAGCCAAATACTGCGTGTTGTACCGTTACAAGTGCGAAACTGCTATGTTGTGATATTCTCGTTAAAGCGCATGCAAGCATCGTGAAACCTTAAAGAACGATGTCATTTAGCGAGATACAGCGTTCTGTACTGCAATAAGTTGGTGAAAAACTGTGAAGTTATGCAAATATCCTAATTGTGAACGAAACAGTGTAATAGAGCGTTTTTTAATACAAGTGCGAATGTTAGGTTAGGTTAAGATATGAACCGTCGTAAAACCGCATTAAACAATGTCACTTAGTGAGATGCAGTGTTTTTCACCATTACAAGTCGGGAACTGCGATATCTAATGTGAAAGCGCTTGCAAACGTCGTTAGGTTAGGTTAGGTTAGTTTAGGTTTGGTTAGGTTAGGTTAGGTTAGGTTAGGGATGTTAGGTAAGGTTTGGTTAGGTTAGGTTAGGTTAGGTTGGGTTAGGTAAGGCTAGGTTAGGTTAAGATATGAACCGCGCTAAAACCGCATTAAACAATGTCACTTAGTGAGATGCTGTGTTTTTCACCATTACAAGTCGGGAACTGCGATATCTAATGCGAAAGCGCTTGCAAACGTCGATAGGTTAGGTTAGGTTAGGTTACGTTAGGTTAGGTTTGGTTAGGTTAGCTTAGGTTAGGTTATTTTAGGTTAGGTTGGGTTAGGTTAGGTTAGGTTAGGTCAAGATATGAACCGCGCTAAAACCACATTAAACAATGTCACTTAGTGAGATGCAGTGTTTTTCACCTTTACAAGTTGGGAACTGCGATATCTAATGTGAAAGCGCATGAAACCGTCGTAATCTTGTAGAAAACATTGTAAAGTGGTGAGTAAAACGTTTTCTAACGATAGAAGTGCGAAGGTTAGGTTAGGTTAGGTTAGTTTAAGCTAGGTAGCGTCGTGAAACTACCAAAAACGACGTCATCTAACGAGATAGTGTTGTTTTATAGCGAGTATTAAACTGCGATAGGTGAAATGTTGTGAAAGCGCACAAAACGGCATGAACAAGCCAAATACTGCGTGTTCTACCGTTACAAGTGTGAAACTGCTATATTGTGATATTCTCGTTAAAGCGCATGCAAGCATCGTGAAACCTTAAAGAACAATGTCATTTAGCGAGATACAACGTTCTGTACTGCAATAAGTTGGTGAAAAACTGTGAGGTTATGCAAATATTGTAATTGTGAACAAAACAGTGTAATAGAGCGTTTTTAGATACAAGTGCGAATGTTAGGTTAGGTTAAGATATGAACCGTCGTAAAACCGCATTAAACAATGTCACTTAGTGAGATGTAGTGTTTTTCAACATTACAAGTCGGGAACTACGATATCTAATGTGAAAGCGCATGAAACCGTCGTAATCTTGTAGAAAACATTGTAAAGTTGCGAGTAAAACGTTTTCTAACGATAGAAGTGTGAAGGTTAGGTTAGGTTAGGTTAGTTTAGGCTAGGTAGCGTCGTGAAACTACCAAAAACGACGTCATCTAAAGAGATAGTGTTGTTTTATTGCGAGTATTAAACTGCGATAGGTGAGATGTTGTGAAAGCACACAAAACGGCATGAACAAGCCAAATACTGCGTGTTCTACCGTTACAAGTGCGAAACTGCTATATTGTGATATTCTCGTTAAAGCGCATGCAAGCATCGTGAAACCTTAAAGAACAATGTCATTTAGCGAGATACAGCGTTCTGTACTGCAATAAGTTGGTGAAAAACTGTGAGGTTATGCAAATATCGTAATTGTGAACGAAACAGTGTAATAGAGCGTTTTTCAATACAAGTACGAATGTTAGGTTAGGTTAAGATATGAACCGTCGTAAAACCGCATTAAACAATGTCACTTAGTGAGATGCAGTGTTTTTCACCATTACAAGTCGGGAACTGCGATATCTAATGTGAAAGCGCTTGCAAACGTCGTTAGGTTAGGTTAGGTTAGGTTAGGTTAGGTTACGTTAGGTTAGGTTTGGTTAGGTTAGGTTAGGTTAGGTTATGTTAGGTTAGGTTGGGTTAGGTTAGGTTAGGTTACGTTAGGTTAAGGTATGAACCGTCGTAAAACCGCAATAAACAATGTCACTTAGTGAGATGCAGTGTTTTTCACCATTACAAGTTGGGAACTGCGATATCTAATGTGAAAGCGCTTGAAACCGTCGTAATGTTGTAGAAAGCAATGTAAAGTAGCGAGTAAAACGTTTTCTAACGATAGAAGTGCGAAGGTTATGTTAGGTTGAGTTATGTTAGTTTAAGCTAGGTAGCGTCGTGAAACCACCAAAAACGACGTCATCTAACGAGATAGTGTTGTTTTATTGCGAGTACGAAACTGCGCTAGGTAAAATGTGAAAGCACACAAAACGGCATGAACAAGCCAAATACTGCGTGTTGTACCGTTACAAGTGCGAAACTGCTATGTTTTGACATTCTCGGTAAAGCGCATGCAAGTATCGTGAAACCTTAAAAAACGATGTCATTTAGCGAGATACAGCGTTCTGTACTGTAATAAGTTGGTGAGAAACTGTGAGGTCAAGCAAATATCGTAATTGTGAACGAAACAGTGTAATTGAGCGTCTTTAGATACAAGTGCGAATGTTAGGTTAGGTTGACATATCAACCGTCGTAAAACCGCAATAAACAGTCACTTAGTGAGATGTAGTGTTTTTCAAGATTACAAGTCGGGAACTACGATATCTAATGTGAAAGCGCATGAAACCGTCGTAATCTTGTAGAAAACATTGTAAAGTTGCGAGTAAAACGTTTTCTAACGATAGAAGTGCGAAGGTTAGGTTAGGTTAGGTTAGTTTAAGCTAGGTAGCGTCGTGAAACTACTAAAAACGGCGTCATCTAACGAGATAGTGTTGTTTTATAGCGAGTATTAAACTGCGATAGGTGAAATGTTGTGAAAGCACACAAAACGGCATGAACAAGCCAAATACTGCGTGTTCTACCGTTACAAGTGCGAAACTGCTATACTGTGATATTCTCGTTAAATAGCATGCAAGCATCGTGAAACCTTAAAGAACAATGTCATTTAGCGAGATACAACGTTCTGTACTGCAATAAGTTGGTGAAAAACTGTGAGGTTATGCAAATATGGTAATTGTGAACAAAACAGTGTAATAGAGCGTTTTTAGATACAAGTGCGAATGTTAGGTTAGGTTAAGATATGAACCGTCGTAAAACCGCATTAAACAATGTCAATTAGTGAGATGCAGTGTTTTTCACCATTAAAAGTCGGGAACTGCGATATCTAATGTGAAAGCGCTTGCAACCGTCGTTAGGTTAGGTTAGGTTAGGTTAGATTAGGTTAGGTTGGGTTGAGTTGGGTTAGGTTAGGTTAGGTTAGGTTAGGTTAGGTTGGGTTAGGTTAGGTTAGGTTAGGTTAGGTTACGTTAGGTTAGGTTAGGTTACGTTAGGTTAGGTTAGGTTACGTTAGGTTAGGTTAGGTTAGGTAAGGATAATTTGGTTAGGTTAGGTAAGGTTAGGTTAGGTTAGGTTAGGTTTGGTTAGGTTAGGTTAGGTTAGGTTAGGTTATGTTAGGTTAGGTTGGGTTAGGTTAGGTTAGGTTACGTTAGGTTAAGGTATGAACCGTCGTAAAACCGCAATAAACAATGTCACTTAGTGAGATGCAGTGTTTTTCACCTTTACAAGTTGGGAACTGCGATATCTAATGTGAAAGCGCATGAAACCGTCGTAATCTTGTAGAAAACATTGTAAAGTAGCGAATAAAACGTTTTCTAACGATAGAAGTGCGAAGGTTCGGTTAGTTTGAACTAGGTAGCGTCGTGAAACCACCAAAAACGACGTCATCTAACGAGATAGTGTTGTTTATTGCGAGTACGAAACTGCGATAGGTAAAATGTTGTGAAAGCACACAAAACGGCATGAACAAGCCAAATACTGCGTGTTGTACCGTTACAAGTGCGAAACTGCTATGTTGTGATATTCTCGTTAAAGCGCATGCAAGCATCGTGAAACCTTAAAGAACAATGTCATTTAGCGAGATACAGCGTTCTGTACTGCAATAAGTTGGTGAAAAACTGTGAGGTTATGCAAATATCGTAATTGTGAACGAAACAGTGTAATTGAGCGTCTTTAGATACGAGTGCGAATGTTAGGTTAGGTTGACATATCAACCATCGTAAAACCGCATTAAACAATGTCACTTAGTGAGATGTAGTGTTTTTCAACATTACAAGTCGGGAACTACGATATCTAATGTGAGAGCGCATGAAACCGTCGTAATCTTGTAGAAAACATTGTAAAGTTGCGAGTAAAACGTTTTCTAACGATAGATGTGCGAAGGTTAGGTTAGGTTAGGTTAGGTTAGTTTAGGCTAGGCAGCGTCGTGAAACTACCAAAAACGACGTCATCTAAAGAGATAGTGTTGTTTTATTGCGAGTATTAAACTGCGATAGGTGAAATGTTGTGAAAGCACACAAAACGGCATGAACAAGCCAAATACTGCGTGTTCTACCGTTACAAGTGCGAAACTGCTATATTGTGATATTCTCGTTAAAGCGCATGCAAGCATCGTGAAACCTTAAAGAACAATGTCATTTAGCGAGATACAACGTTCTGTACTGCAATAAGTTGGTGAAAAACTGTGAGGTTATGCAAATATGGTAATTGTGAACAAAACAGTGTAATAGAGCGTTTTTAGATACAAGTGCGAATGTTAGGTTAGGTTAAGATATGAACCGTCGTAAAACCGCATTAAACAATGTCAATTAGTGAGATGCAGTGTTTTTCACCATTAAAAGTCGGGAACTGCGATATCTAATGTGAAAGCGCTTGCAACCGTCGTTAGGTTAGGTTAGGTTAGGTTAGGTTAGGTTAGGTTTTGTTAGGTTAGGTTAGGTTAGGTTAGGTTAGATTAGGTTAGGTTGGGTTGAGTTGGGTTAGGTTAGGTTAGGTTAGGTTAGGTTGGGTTAGGTTAGGTTAGGTTACGTTAGGTTAGGTTACGTTAGGTTAGGTTAGGTTAGGTAAGGATAATTTGGTTAGGTTAGGTAAGGTTAGGTTAGGTTAGGTTAGGTTGGGTTGGGTGTTGTTGGGTTGGGTTGGGTTGGGTTAGGTTGGGTTAGGTTAGGTTAGGTTACGTTAGGTTAGGTTAGGTTACGTTAGGTTATGTTAGGTTAGGTTAGGTTACGTTAGGTTAGGTTAGGTCAGGAAAGGTTAGGTTACGTTAGAATAGGTTAGGTTAGGTTAGGTTACGTTAGGTTAGGTTAAGTTAGGTTAGGTTTGGTTAGGTTAGCTTAGGTTAGGTTAGGTTGGGTTGGGTTGGGTTGGGTTAGGTTAGGTTAGGTTAGGTTAGGTTGGGTTAGGTTAGTTTAGGTTAGGTTAGGTTAGGTTAGGTTGGGTTGGGTTGGGTTAGGTTAGGTTAGGTTAGGTAAGGTTAGGTTAGGTTAGGTTAGGTTACGTTAGGTTAAGGTATGAACCGTCGTAAAACCGCATTAAACAATGTCACTTAGTGAGATGCAGTGTTTTTCACCTTTACAAGTTGGGAACTGTGATATCTAATGTGAAAGCGCTTGAAACCGTCGTATTGTTGTAGAAAGCAATGTAAAGTAGCGAGTAAAACGTTTTCTAACGATAGAAGTGCGAAGGTTATGTTAGGTTGAGTTATGTTAGTTTAAGCTAGGTAGCGTCGTGAAACTACCAAAAACAACGTCATTTAACGAGATAGTGTTGTTTTATTGCGAGTACGAAACTGCGATAGGTGAAATGTTGTGAAAGCACACAAAACGGCATGAACAAGCCAAATACTGCGTGTTCTACCGTTACAAGTGCGAAACTGCTATATTGTGATATTCTCGTTAAAGCGCATGCAAGCATCGTGAAACCTTAAAGAACAATGTCATTTAGCGAGATACAACGTTCTGTACTGCAATAAGTTGGTGAAAAACTGTGAGGTTATGCAAATATGGTAATTGTGAACAAAACAGTGTAATAGAGCGTTTTTAGATACAAGTGCGAATGTTAGGTTAGGTTAAGATATGAACCGTCGTAAAACCGCATTAAACAATGTCAATTAGTGAGATGCAGTGTTTTTCACCATTAAAAGTCGGGAACTGCGATATCTAATGTGAAAGCGCTTGCAACCGTCGTTAGGTTAGGTTAGGTTAGGTTAGGTTAGGTTAGGTTTTGTTAGGTTAGGTTAGGTTAGGTTAGGTTAGATTAGGTTAGGTTGGGTTGAGTTGGGTTAGGTTAGGTTAGGTTAGGTTAGGTTGGGTTAGGTTAGGTTAGGTTACGTTAGGTTAGGTTACGTTAGGTTAGGTTAGGTTAGGTAAGGATAATTTGGTTAGGTTAGGTAAGGTTAGGTTAGGTTAGGTTAGGTTGGGTTGGGTGTTGTTGGGTTGGGTTGGGTTGGGTTAGGTTGGGTTAGGTTAGGTTAGGTTACGTTAGGTTAGGTTAGGTTACGTTAGGTTATGTTAGGTTAGGTTAGGTTACGTTAGGTTAGGTTAGGTCAGGAAAGGTTAGGTTACGTTAGAATAGGTTAGGTTAGGTTAGGTTACGTTAGGTTAGGTTAAGTTAGGTTAGGTTTGGTTAGGTTAGCTTAGGTTAGGTTAGGTTGGGTTGGGTTGGGTTGGGTTAGGTTAGGTTAGGTTAGGTTAGGTTGGGTTAGGTTAGTTTAGGTTAGGTTAGGTTAGGTTAGGTTGGGTTGGGTTGGGTTAGGTTAGGTTAGGTTAGGTAAGGTTAGGTTAGGTTAGGTTAGGTTACGTTAGGTTAAGGTATGAACCGTCGTAAAACCGCATTAAACAATGTCACTTAGTGAGATGCAGTGTTTTTCACCTTTACAAGTTGGGAACTGTGATATCTAATGTGAAAGCGCTTGAAACCGTCGTATTGTTGTAGAAAGCAATGTAAAGTAGCGAGTAAAACGTTTTCTAACGATAGAAGTGCGAAGGTTATGTTAGGTTGAGTTATGTTAGTTTAAGCTAGGTAGCGTCGTGAAACTACCAAAAACAACGTCATTTAACGAGATAGTGTTGTTTTATTGCGAGTACGAAACTGCGATAGGTGAAATGTTGTGAAAGCACACAAAACGGCATGAACAAGCCAAATACTGCGTGTTGTACCGTTACAAGTGCGAAACTGCTATGTTGTGATATTCTCGTTAAAGCGCATGCAAGCATCGTGAAACCTTAAAGAACGATGTCATTTAGCGAGATACAGCGTTCTGTACTGCAATAAGTTAGTGAAAAACTGTGAGGTTATGCAAATATCCTAATTGTGAACGAAACAGTGTAATAGAGCGTTTTTTAATACAAGTGCGAATGTTAGGTTAGGTTAAGATATGAACCGTCGTAAAACCGCATTAAACAATGTCACTTGATGAGATGCAGTGTTTTTCACCATTACAAGTCGGGAACTGCGATATCTAATGTGAAAGCGCTTGCAAACGTCGTTAGGTTAGGTTAGGTTAGGTTAGGTTACGTTAGGTTAGGTTAGGTTAGGTTTGGTTAGGTTAGGTTAGGTTAGGTTAGGTTAGGGATGTTAGGTAAGGTTTGGTTAGGTTAGGTAAGGTTAGGTTGGGTTAGGTAAGGTTAGGTTAGGTTAAGATATGAACCGCGCTAAAACCGCATTAAACAATGTCACTTAGTGAGATGCTGTGTTTTTCACCATTACAAGTCGGGAACTGCGATATCTAATGTGAAAGCGCTTGCAAACGTCGTTAGGTTAGGTTAGGTTAGGTTAGGTTAGGTTAGGTTACGTTAGGTTAGGTTTGGTTAGGTTAGGTTAGGTTAGGTTATGTTAGGTTAGGTTGGGTTAGGTTAGGTTAGGTTAGGTTAGGTTAGGTTAAGATATGAACCGCGCTAAAACCGCATTAAACAATGTCACTTAGTGAGATGCAGTGTTTTTCACCTTTACAAGTTGGGAACTGCGATATCTAATGTGAAAGCGCATGAAACCGTCGTAATCTTGTAGAAAACATTGTAAAGTGGTGAGTAAAACGTTTTCTAACGATAGAAGTGCGAAGGTTAGGTTAGGTTAGGTTAGTTTAAGCTAGGTAGCGTCGTGAAACTACCAAAAACGACGTCATCTAACGAGATAGTGTTGTTTTATAGCGAGTAATAAACTGCGATAGGTGAAATGTTGTGAAAGCACACAAAACGGCATGAACAAGCCAAATACTGCGTGTTCTACCGTTACAAGTGCGAAACTGCTATATTGTGATATTCTCGTTAAAGCGCATGCAAGCATCGTGAAACTTAAAAGAACAATGTCATTTAGCGAGATACAACGTTCTGTACTGCAATAAGTTGGTGAAAAACTGTGAGGTTATGCAAATATGGTAATTGTGAACAAAACAGTGTAATAGAGCGTTTTTCGATTCAAGTGCGAATGTTAGGTTAGGTTAAGATATGAACCGTCGTAAAACCGCATTAAACAATGTCACTTAGTGAGATGTAGTGTTTTTCACCATTACAAGTCGGGAACTGCGATATCTAATGTGAAAGCGCTTGCAAACGTCGTTAGGTTAGGTTAGGTTAGTTTAGGTTTGGTTAGGTTAGGTTAGGTTAGGTTAGGGATGTTAGGTAAGGTTTGGTTAGGTTAGGTTAGGTTAGGTTGGGTTAGGTAAGGCTAGGTTAGGTTAAGATATGAACCGCGCTAAAACCGCATTAAACAATGTCACTTAGTGAGATGCTGTGTTTTTCACCATTACAAGTCGGGAACTGCGATATCTAATGCGAAAGCGCTTGCAAACGTCGATAGGTTAGGTTAGGTTAGGTTACGTTAGGTTAGGTTTGGTTAGGTTAGCTTAGGTTAGGTTATTTTAGGTTAGGTTGGGTTAGGTTAGGTTAGGTTAGGTCAAGATATGAACCGCGCTAAAACCACATTAAACAATGTCACTTAGTGAGATGCAGTGTTTTTCACCTTTACAAGTTGGGAACTGCGATATCTAATGTGAAAGCGCTTGAAACCGTCGTAATGTTGTAGAAAGCAATGTAAAGTAGCGAGTAAAACGTTTTCTAACGATAGAAGTGCGAAGGTTATGTTAGGTTGAGTTATGTTAGTTTAAGCTAGGTAGCGTCGTGAAACCACCAAAAACGACGTCATCTAACGAGATAGTGTTGTTTTATTGCGAGTACGAAACTGCGATAGGTAAAATGTGAAAGCATACAAAACGGCATGAACAAGCCAAATACTGCGTGTTGTACCGTTACAAGTGCGAAACTGCTATGTTTTGACATTCTCCGTAAAGCGCATGCAAGTATCGTGAAACCTTAAAGAACGATGTCATTTAGCGAGATACAGCGTTCTGTACTGTAATAAGTTGGTGAGAAACTGTGAGGTCAAGCAAATATCGTAATTGTGAACGAAACAGTGTAATTGAGCGTCTTTAGATACAAGTGCGAATGTTAGGTTAGGTTGACATATCAACCGTCGTAAAACCGCATTAAACAATGTCACTTAGTGAGATGTAGTGTTTTTCAACATTACAAGTCGGGAATACGATATCTAATGTGAAAGCGCATGAAACCGTCGTAATCTTGTAGAAAACATTGTAAAGTTGCGAGTAAAACGTTTTCTAACGATAGAAGTGCGAAGGTTAGGTTAGGTTAGGTTAGTTTAAGCTAGGTAGCGTCGTGAAACTACCGAAAACGACGTCATCTAACGAGATAGTGTTTTATAGCGAGTATTAAACTGCGATAGGTGAAATGTTGTGAAAGCACACAAAACGGCATGAACAAGCCAAATACTGCGTGTTCTACCGTTACAAGTGCGAAACTGCTATATTGTGATATTCTCGTTAAAGCGCATGCAAGCATCGTGAAACCTTAAAGAACAATGTCATTTAGCGAGATACAACGTTCTGTACTGCAATAAGTTGGTGAAAAACTGTGAGGTTATGCAAATATGGTAATTGTGAACAAAACAGTGTAATAGAGCGGTTTTAGATACAAGTGCGAATGTTAGGTTAGGTTAAGATATGAACCGTCGTAAAACCGCATTAAACAATGTCAATTAGTGAGATGCAGTGTTTTTCACCATTAAAAGTCGGGAACTGCGATATCTAATGTGAAAGCGCTTGCAACCGTCGTTAGGTAGGTTAGGTTAGGTTAGGTTAGGTTTTGTTAGGTTAGGTTAGGTTAGGTTAGGTTAGATTAGGTTAGGTTGGGTTGAGTTTGGTTAGGTTAGGTTAGGTTAGGTTAGGTTGGGTTAGGTTAGGTTAGGTTAGGTTACGTTAGGTTAGGTAAGGTTACGTTAGGTTAGGTTAGGTTAGGTTAGGTTACGTTAGGTTAGGTTAGGTTAGGTAAGGATAATTTGGTTAGGTTAGGTAAGGTTAGGTTAGGTTAGGTTAGGTTGGGTTGGGTGTTGTTGGTTTGGGTTGGGTTGGGTTGGGTTGGGTTGGGTTAGGTTAGGTTAGGTTAGGTTACGCTAGGTTAGGTTAGGTTAGGTTAGGTTAGGTTACGTTAGGTTATGTTAGGTTAGGTTAGGTTACGTTAGGTTAGGTTAGGTCAGGAAAGGTTAGGTTACGTTAGAATAGGTTAGGTTAGGTTAGGTTACGTTAGGTTAGGTTAAGTTAGGTTAGGTTTGGTTAGGTTAGCTTAGGTTAGGTTAGGTTGGGTTGGGTTGGGTTGGGTTAGGTTAGGTTAGGTTAGGTTGGGTTAGGTTAGTTTAGGTTAGGTTAGGTTAGGTTAGGTTAGGTTGGGTTGGGTTGGGTTAGGTTAGGTTAGGTTAGGTAAGGTTAGGTTAGGTTAGGTTAGGTTACGTTAGGTTAAGGTATGAACCGTCGTAAAACCGCATTAAACAATGTCACTTAGTGAGATGCAGTGTTTTTCACCTTTACAAGTTGGGAACTGTGATATCTAATGTGAAAGCGCTTGAAACCGTCGTATTGTTGTAGAAAGCAAAGTAAAGTAGCGAGTAAAACGTTTTCTAACGATAGAAGTGCGAAGGTTATGTTAGGTTGAGTTATGTTAGTTTAAGCTAGGTAGCGTCTTGAAACTACCAAAAACAACGTCATCTAACGAGATAGCGTTGTTTTATTGCATGTACGTAACTGCAATAGGTGAAATGTTGTGAAAGCACACAAAACGGCTTGAACAAGCCAGATACTGCGTGTTGTACCGTTACAAGTGCGAAACTGCTATAATGTGATATTCTTGTTAAAGCGCATGCAACCATCGTGAAACCTTAAAGAACGATGTCATTTAGCGAGATACAGCGTTCTGTACTGCAATAAGTTGGTGAAAAACTGTGAGGTTATGCAAATATCGTAATTGTGAACGAAACAGTGTAATAGAGCGTTTTTCCATACAAGTGCGAATGTTAGGTTAGGTTAAGATATGAACCGTCGTAAAACCGCATTAAACAATGTCAATTAGTGAGATGCAGTGTTTTTCACCATTAAAAGTCGGGAACTGCGATATCTAATGTGAAAGCGCTTGCAACCGTCGTTAGGTTAGGTTAGGTTAGGTTAGATTAGGTTAGGTTGGGTTGAGTTGGGTTAGGTTAGGTTAGGTTAGGTTAGGTTAGGTTGGGTTAGGTTAGGTTAGGTTAGGTTAGGTTACGTTAGGTTAGGTTAGGTTACGTTAGGTTAGGTTAGGTTAGGTTACGTTAGGTTAGGTTAGGTTAGGTAAGGATAATTTGGTTAGGTTAGGTAAGGTTAGGTTAGGTTAGGTTAGGTTTGGTTAGGTTAGGTTAGGTTAGGTTAGGTTATGTTAGGTTAGGTTGGGTTAGGTTAGGTTAGGTTACGTTAGGTTAAGGTATGAACCGTCGTAAAACCGCAATAAACAATGTCACTTAGTGAGATGCAGTGTTTTTCACCTTTACAAGTTGGGAACTGCGATATCTAATGTGAAAGCGCATGAAACCGTCGTAATCTTGTAGAAAACATTGTAAAGTAGCGAATAAAACGTTTTCTAACGATAGAAGTGCGAAGGTTCGGTTAGTTTGAACTAGGTAGCGTCGTGAAACCACCAAAAACGACGTCATCTAACGAGATAGTGTTGTTTATTGCGAGTACGAAACTGCGATAGGTAAAATGTTGTGAAAGCACACAAAACGGCATGAACAAGCCAAATACTGCGTGTTGTACCGTTACAAGTGCGAAACTGCTATGTTGTGATATTCTCGTTAAAGCGCATGCAAGCATCGTGAAACCTTAAAGAACAATGTCATTTAGCGAGATACAGCGTTCTGTACTGCAATAAGTTGGTGAAAAACTGTGAGGTTATGCAAATATCGTAATTGTGAACGAAACAGTGTAATTGAGCGTCTTTAGATACGAGTGCGAATGTTAGGTTAGGTTGACATATCAACCATCGTAAAACCGCATTAAACAATGTCACTTAGTGAGATGTAGTGTTTTTCAACATTACAAGTCGGGAACTACGATATCTAATGTGAGAGCGCATGAAACCGTCGTAATCTTGTAGAAAACATTGTAAAGTTGCGAGTAAAACGTTTTCTAACGATAGATGTGCGAAGGTTAGGTTAGGTTAGGTTAGGTTAGTTTAGGCTAGGCAGCGTCGTGAAACTACCAAAAACGACGTCATCTAAAGAGATAGTGTTGTTTTATTGCGAGTATTAAACTGCGATAGGTGAAATGTTGTGAAAGCACACAAAACGGCATGAACAAGCCAAATACTGCGTGTTCTACTGTTACAAGTGCGAAACTGCTATATTGTGATATTCTCGTTAAAGCGCATGCAAGCATCGTGAAACCTTAAAGAACAATGTCATTTAGCGAGATACAGCGTTCTGTACTGCAATAAGTTGGTGAAAAACTGTGAGGTTATGCAAATATCGTAATTGTGAACGAAACAGTGTAATAGAGCGTTTTTCAATACAAATACGAATGTTAGGTTAGGTTAAGATATGAACCGTCGTAAAACCGCATTAAACAATGTCACTTAGTGAGATGCAGTGTTTTTCACCATTACAAGTCGGGAACTGCGATATCTAATGTGAAAGTTCTTGCAAACGTCGTTAGGTTAGGTTAGGTTAGGTTAGGTTAGGTTACGTTAGGTTAGGTTTGGTTAGGTTAGGTTAGGTTAGGTTATGTTAGGTTAGGTTGGGTTAGGTTAGGTTAGGTTACGTTAGGTTAAGGTATGAACCGTCGTAAAACCGCAATAAACAATGTCACTTCGTGAGATGCAGTGTTTTTCACCTTTACAAGTTGGGAACTGCGATATCTAATGTGAAAGCGCTTGAAACCGTCGTAATGTTGTAGAAAGCAATGTAAAGTAGCGAGTAAAACGTTTTCTAACGATAGACGTGCGAAGGTTATGTTAGGTTGAGTTATGTTAGTTTAAGCTAGGTAGCGTCGTGAAACCACCAAAAACGACGTCATCTAACGAGATAGTGTTGTTTTATTGCGAGTACGAAACTGCGATAGGTAAAATGTGAAAGCACACAAAACGGCATGAACAAGCCAAATACTGCGTGTTGTACCGTTACAAGTGCGAAACTGCTATGTTTTGACATTCTCGGTAAAGCGCATGCAAGTATCGTGAAACCTTAAAGAACGATGTCATTTAGCGAGATACAGCGTTCTGTACTGTAATAAGCTGGTGAGAAACTGTGAGGTCAAGCAAATATCGTAATTGTGAACGAAACAGTGTAATTGAGCGTCTTTAGATACAAGTGCGAATGTTAGGTTAGGTTGACATATCAACCGTCGTAAAACCGCATTAAACAATGTCACTTAGTGAGATGTAGTGTTTTTCAACATTACAAGTCCGGAACTACGATATCTAATGTGAAAGCGCATGAAACCGTCGTAATCTTGTAGAAAACATTGTAAAGTTGCGAGTAAAACGTTTTCTAACGATAGAAGTGCGAAGGTTAGGTTAGGTTAGGTTAGTTTAAGCTAGGTAGCGTCGTGAAACTACCAAAAACGACGTCATCTAACGAGACAGTGTTGTTTTATAGCGAGTATTAAACTGCGATAGGTGAAATGTTGTGAAAGCACACAAAACGGCATGAACAAGCCAAATACTGCGTGTTCTACCGTTACAAGTGCGAAACTGCTATATTGTGATATTCTCGTTAAAGCGCATGCAAGCATCGTGAAACCTTAAAGAACAATGTCATTTAGCGAGATACAACGTTCTGTACTGCAATAAGTTGGTGAAAAACTGTGAGGTTATGCAAATATGGTAATTGTGAACAAAACAGTGTAATAGAGCGTTTTTAGATACAAGTGCGAATGTTAGGTTAGGTTAAGATATGAACCGTCGTAAAACCGCATTAAACAATGTCAATTAGTGAGATGCAGTGTTTTTCACCATTAAAAGTCGGGAACTGCGATATCTAATGTGAAAGCGCTTGCAACCGTCGTTAGGTTAGGTTAGGTTAGGTTAGGTTAGGTTAGGTTTTGTTAGGTTAGGTTAGGTTAGGTTAGGTTAGATTAGGTTAGGTTGGGTTGAGTTGGGTTAGGTTAGGTTAGGTTAGGTTAGGTTGGGTTAGGTTAGGTTAGGTTACGTTAGGTTAGGTTACGTTAGGTTAGGTTAGGTTAGGTAAGGATAATTTGGTTAGGTTAGGTAAGGTTAGGTTAGGTTAGGTTAGGTTGGGTTGGGTGTTGTTGGGTTGGGTTGGGTTGGGTTAGGTTGGGTTAGGTTAGGTTAGGTTACGTTAGGTTAGGTTAGGTTACGTTAGGTTATGTTAGGTTAGGTTAGGTTACGTTAGGTTAGGTTAGGTCAGGAAAGGTTAGGTTACGTTAGAATAGGTTAGGTTAGGTTAGGTTACGTTAGGTTAGGTTAAGTTAGGTTAGGTTTGGTTAGGTTAGCTTAGGTTAGGTTAGGTTGGGTTGGGTTGGGTTGGGTTAGGTTAGGTTAGGTTAGGTTAGGTTGGGTTAGGTTAGTTTAGGTTAGGTTAGGTTAGGTTAGGTTGGGTTGGGTTGGGTTAGGTTAGGTTAGGTTAGGTAAGGTTAGGTTAGGTTAGGTTAGGTTACGTTAGGTTAAGGTATGAACCGTCGTAAAACCGCATTAAACAATGTCACTTAGTGAGATGCAGTGTTTTTCACCTTTACAAGTTGGGAACTGTGATATCTAATGTGAAAGCGCTTGAATTGTCGTATTGTTGTAGAAAGCAATGTAAAGTAGCGAGTAAAACGTTTTCTAACGATAGAAGTGCGAAGGTTATGTTAGGTTGAGTTATGTTAGTTTAAGCTAGGTAGCGTCGTGAAACTACCAAAAACAACGTCATTTAACGAGATAGTGTTGTTTTATTGCGAGTACGAAACTGCGATAGGTGAAATGTTGTGAAAGCACACAAAACGGCATGAACAAGCCAAATACTGCGTGTTGTACCGTTACAAGTGCGAAACTGCTATGTTGTGATATTCTCGTTAAAGCGCATGCAAGCATCGTGAAACCTTAAAGAACGATGTCATTTAGCGAGATACAGCGTTCTGTACTGCAATAAGTTAGTGAAAAACTGTGAGGTTATGCAAATATCCTAATTGTGAACGAAACAGTGTAATAGAGCGTTTTTTAATACAAGTGCGAATGTTAGGTTAGGTTAAGATATGAACCGTCGTAAAACCGCATTAAACAATGTCACTTGATGAGATGCAGTGTTTTTCACCATTACAAGTCGGGAACTGCGATATCTAATGTGAAAGCGCTTGCAAACGTCGTTAGGTTAGGTTAGGTTAGGTTAGGTTACGTTAGGTTAGGTTAGGTTAGGTTTGGTTAGGTTAGGTTAGGTTAGGTTAGGTTAGGGATGTTAGGTAAGGTTTGGTTAGGTTAGGTTAGGTTAGGTTGGGTTAGGTAAGGTTAGGTTAGGTTAAGATATGAACCGCGCTAAAACCGCATTAAACAATGTCACTTAGTGAGATGCTGTGTTTTTCACCATTACAAGTCGGGAACTGCGATATCTAATGTGAAAGCGCTTGCAAACGTCGTTAGGTTAGGTTAGGTTAGGTTAGGTTAGGTTACGTTAGGTTAGGTTTGGTTAGGTTAGGTTAGGTTAGGTTATGTTAGGTTAGGTTGGGTTAGGTTAGGTTAGGTTAGGTTAGGTTAGGTTAAGATATGAACCGCGCTAAAACCGCATTAAACAATGTCACTTAGTGAGATGCAGTGTTTTTCACCTTTACAAGTTGGGAACTGCGATATCTAATGTGAAAGCGCATGAAACCGTCGTAATCTTGTAGAAAACATTGTAAAGTGGTGAGTAAAACGTTTTCTAACGATAGAAGTGCGAAGGTTAGGTTAGGTTAGGTTAGTTTAAGCTAGGTAGCGTCGTGAAACTACCAAAAACGACGTCATCTAACGAGATAGTGTTGTTTTATAGCGAGTATTAAACTGCGATAGGTGAAATGTTGTGAAAGCACACAAAACGGCATGAACAAGCCAAATACTGCGTGTTCTACCGTTACAAGTGCGAAACTGCTATATTGTGATATTCTCGTTAAAGCGCATGCAAGCATCGTGAAACCTTAAAGAACAATGTCATTTAGCGAGATACAACGTTCTGTACTGCAATAAGTTGGTGAAAAACTGTGAGGTTATGCAAATATGGTAATTGTGAACAAAACAGTGTAATAGAGCGGTTTTAGATACAAGTGCGAATGTTAGGTTAGGTTAAGATATGAACCGTCGTAAAACCGCATTAAACAATGTCAATTAGTGAGATGCAGTGTTTTTCACCATTAAAAGTCGGGAACTGCGATATCTAATGTGAAAGCGCTTGCAACCGTCGTTAGGTAGGTTAGGTTAGGTTAGGTTAGGTTTTGTTAGGTTAGGTTAGGTTAGGTTAGGTTAGATTAGGTTAGGTTGGGTTGAGTTTGGTTAGGTTAGGTTAGGTTAGGTTAGGTTGGGTTAGGTTAGGTTAGGTTAGGTTACGTTAGGTTAGGTAAGGTTACGTTAGGTTAGGTTAGGTTAGGTTAGGTTACGTTAGGTTAGGTTAGGTAAGGATAATTTGGTTAGGTTAGGTAAGGTTAGGTTAGGTTAGGTTAGGTTGGGTTGGGTGTTGTTGGTTTGGGTTGGGTTGGGTTGGGTTGGGTTGGGTTAGGTTAGGTTAGGTTAGGTTACGTTAGGTTAGGTTAGGTTAGGTTAGGTTAGGTTACGTTAGGTTATGTTAGGTTAGGTTAGGTTACGTTAGGTTAGGTTAGGTCAGGAAAGGTTAGGTTACGTTAGAATAGGTTAGGTTAGGTTAGGTTACGTTAGGTTAGGTTAAGTTAGGTTAGGTTTGGTTAGGTTAGCTTAGGTTAGGTTAGGTTGGGTTGGGTTGGGTTGGGTTAGGTTAGGTTAGGTTAGGTTGGGTTAGGTTAGTTTAGGTTAGGTTAGGTTAGGTTAGGTTAGGTTGGGTTGGGTTGGGTTAGGTTAGGTTAGGTTAGGTAAGGTTAGGTTAGGTTAGGTTAGGTTACGTTAGGTTAAGGTATGAACCGTCGTAAAACCGCATTAAACAATGTCACTTAGTGAGATGCAGTGTTTTTCACCTTTACAAGTTGGGAACTGTGATATCTAATGTGAAAGCGCTTGAAACCGTCGTAATGTTGTAGAAAGCAATGTAAAGTAGCGAGTAAAACGTTTTCTAACGATAGACGTGCGAAGGTTATGTTAGGTTGAGTTATGTTAGTTTAAGCTAGGTAGCGTCGTGAAACCACCAAAAACGACGTCATCTAACGAGATAGTGTTGTTTTATTGCGAGTACGAAACTGCGATAGGTAAAATGTGAAAGCACACAAAACGGCATGAACAAGCCAAATACTGCGTGTTGTACCGTTACAAGTGCGAAACTGCTATGTTTTGACATTCTCGGTAAAGCGCATGCAAGTATCGTGAAACCTTAAAGAACGATGTCATTTAGCGAGATACAGCGTTCTGTACTGTAATAAGCTGGTGAGAAACTGTGAGGTCAAGCAAATATCGTAATTGTGAACGAAACAGTGTAATTGAGCGTCTTTAGATACAAGTGCGAATGTTAGGTTAGGTTGACATATCAACCGTCGTAAAACCGCATTAAACAATGTCACTTAGTGAGATGTAGTGTTTTTCAACATTACAAGTCCGGAACTACGATATCTAATGTGAAAGCGCATGAAACCGTCGTAATCTTGTAGAAAACATTGTAAAGTTGCGAGTAAAACGTTTTCTAACGATAGAAGTGCGAAGGTTAGGTTAGGTTAGGTTAGTTTAAGCTAGGTAGCGTCGTGAAACTACCAAAAACGACGTCATCTAACGAGACAGTGTTGTTTTATAGCGAGTATTAAACTGCGATAGGTGAAATGTTGTGAAAGCACACAAAACGGCATGAACAAGCCAAATACTGCGTGTTCTACCGTTACAAGTGCGAAACTGCTATAATGTGATATTCTTGTTAAAGCGCATGCAACCATCGTGAAACCTTAAAGAACGATGTCATTTAGCGAGATACAGCGTTCTGTACTGCAATAAGTTGGTGAAAAACTGTGAGGTTATGCAAATATCGTAATTGTGAACGAAACAGTGTAATAGAGCGTTTTTCCATACAAGTGCGAATGTTAGGTTAGGTTAAGATATGAACCGTCGTAAAACCGCATTAAACAATGTCAATTAGTGAGATGCAGTGTTTTTCACCATTAAAAGTCGGGAACTGCGATATCTAATGTGAAAGCGCTTGCAACCGTCGTTAGGTTAGGTTAGGTTAGGTTAGATTAGGTTAGGTTGGGTTGAGTTGGGTTAGGTTAGGTTAGGTTAGGTTAGGTTGGGTTAGGTTAGGTTAGGTTAGGTTAGGTTAGGTTACGTTAGGTTAGGTTAGGTTACGTTAGGTTAGGTTAGGTTAGGTTACGTTAGGTTAGGTTAGGTTAGGTAAGGATAATTTGGTTAGGTTAGGTAAGGTTAGGTTAGGTTAGGTTAGGTTTGGTTAGGTTAGGTTAGGTTAGGTTAGGTTATGTTAGGTTAGGTTGGGTTAGGTTAGGTTAGGTTACGTTAGGTTAAGGTATGAACCGTCGTAAAACCGCAATAAACAATGTCACTTAGTGAGATGCAGTGTTTTTCACCTTTACAAGTTGGGAACTGCGATATCTAATGTGAAAGCGCATGAAACCGTCGTAATCTTGTAGAAAACATTGTAAAGTAGCGAATAAAACGTTTTCTAACGATAGAAGTGCGAAGGTTCGGTTAGTTTGAACTAGGTAGCGTCGTGAAACCACCAAAAACGACGTCATCTAACGAGATAGTGTTGTTTATTGCGAGTACGAAACTGCGATAGGTAAAATGTTGTGAAAGCACACAAAACGGCATGAACAAGCCAAATACTGCGTGTTGTACCGTTACAAGTGCGAAACTGCTATGTTGTGATATTCTCGTTAAAGCGCATGCAAGCATCGTGAAACCTTAAAGAACAATGTCATTTAGCGAGATACAGCGTTCTGTACTGCAATAAGTTGGTGAAAAACTGTGAGGTTATGCAAATATCGTAATTGTGAACGAAACAGTGTAATTGAGCGTCTTTAGATACGAGTGCGAATGTTAGGTTAGGTTGACATATCAACCATCGTAAAACCGCATTAAACAATGTCACTTAGTGAGATGTAGTGTTTTTCAACATTACAAGTCGGGAACTACGATATCTAATGTGAGAGCGCATGAAACCGTCGTAATCTTGTAGAAAACATTGTAAAGTTGCGAGTAAAACGTTTTCTAACGATAGATGTGCGAAGGTTAGGTTAGGTTAGGTTAGGTTAGTTTAGGCTAGGCAGCGTCGTGAAACTACCAAAAACGACGTCATCTAAAGAGATAGTGTTGTTTTATTGCGAGTATTAAACTGCGATAGGTGAAATGTTGTGAAAGCACACAAAACGGCATGAACAAGCCAAATACTGCGTGTTCTACCGTTACAAGTGCGAAACTGCTATATTGTGATATTCTCGTTAAAGCGCATGCAAGCATCGTGAAACCTTAAAGAACAATGTCATTTAGCGAGATACAGCGTTCTGTACTGCAATAAGTTGGTGAAAAACTGTGAGGTTATGCAAATATCGTAATTGTGAACGAAACAGTGTAATAGAGCGTTTTTCAATACAAATACGAATGTTAGGTTAGGTTAAGATATGAACCGTCGTAAAACCGCATTAAACAATGTCACTTAGTGAGATGCAGTGTTTTTCACCATTACAAGTCGGGAACTGCGATATCTAATGTGAAAGTTCTTGCAAACGTCGTTAGGTTAGGTTAGGTTAGGTTAGGTTAGGTTACGTTAGGTTAGGTTTGGTTAGGTTAGGTTAGGTTAGGTTATGTTAGGTTAGGTTGGGTTAGGTTAGGTTAGGTTACGTTAGGTTAAGGTATGAACCGTCGTAAAACCGCAATAAACAATGTCACTTCGTGAGATGCAGTGTTTTTCACCTTTACAAGTTGGGAACTGCGATATCTAATGTGAAAGCGCTTGAAACCGTCGTAATGTTGTAGAAAGCAATGTAAAGTAGCGAGTAAAACGTTTTCTAACGATAGACGTGCGAAGGTTATGTTAGGTTGAGTTATGTTAGTTTAAGCTAGGTAGCGTCGTGAAACCACCAAAAACGACGTCATCTAACGAGATAGTGTTGTTTTATTGCGAGTACGAAACTGCGATAGGTAAAATGTGAAAGCACACAAAACGGCATGAACAAGCCAAATACTGCGTGTTGTACCGTTACAAGTGCGAAACTGCTATGTTTTGACATTCTCGGTAAAGCGCATGCAAGTATCGTGAAACCTTAAAGAACGATGTCATTTAGCGAGATACAGCGTTCTGTACTGTAATAAGCTGGTGAGAAACTGTGAGGTCAAGCAAATATCGTAATTGTGAACGAAACAGTGTAATTGAGCGTCTTTAGATACAAGTGCGAATGTTAGGTTAGGTTGACATATCAACCGTCGTAAAACCGCATTAAACAATGTCACTTAGTGAGATGTAGTGTTTTTCAACATTACAAGTCCGGAACTACGATATCTAATGTGAAAGCGCATGAAACCGTCGTAATCTTGTAGAAAACATTGTAAAGTTGCGAGTAAAACGTTTTCTAACGATAGAAGTGCGAAGGTTAGGTTAGGTTAGGTTAGTTTAAGCTAGGTAGCGTCGTGAAACTACCAAAAACGACGTCATCTAACGAGACAGTGTTGTTTTATAGCGAGTATTAAACTGCGATAGGTGAAATGTTGTGAAAGCACACAAAACGGCATGAACAAGCCAAATACTGCGTGTTCTACCGTTACAAGTGCGAAACTGCTATATTGTGATATTCTCGTTAAAGCGCATGCAAGCATCGTGAAACCTTAAAGAACAATGTCATTTAGCGAGATACAACGTTCTGTACTGCAATAAGTTGGTGAAAAACTGTGAGGTTATGCAAATATGGTAATTGTGAACAAAACAGTGTAATAGAGCGTTTTTAGATACAAGTGCGAATGTTAGGTTAGGTTAAGATATGAACCGTCGTAAAACCGCATTAAACAATGTCAATTAGTGAGATGCAGTGTTTTTCACCATTAAAAGTCGGGAACTGCGATATCTAATGTGAAAGCGCTTGCAACCGTCGTTAGGTTAGGTTAGGTTAGGTTAGGTTAGGTTAGGTTTTGTTAGGTTAGGTTAGGTTAGGTTAGGTTAGATTAGGTTAGGTTGGGTTGAGTTGGGTTAGGTTAGGTTAGGTTAGGTTAGGTTGGGTTAGGTTAGGTTAGGTTACGTTAGGTTAGGTTACGTTAGGTTAGGTTAGGTTAGGTAAGGATAATTTGGTTAGGTTAGGTAAGGTTAGGTTAGGTTAGGTTAGGTTGGGTTGGGTGTTGTTGGGTTGGGTTGGGTTGGGTTAGGTTGGGTTAGGTTAGGTTAGGTTACGTTAGGTTAGGTTAGGTTACGTTAGGTTATGTTAGGTTAGGTTAGGTTACGTTAGGTTAGGTTAGGTCAGGAAAGGTTAGGTTACGTTAGAATAGGTTAGGTTAGGTTAGGTTACGTTAGGTTAGGTTAAGTTAGGTTAGGTTTGGTTAGGTTAGCTTAGGTTAGGTTAGGTTGGGTTGGGTTGGGTTGGGTTAGGTTAGGTTAGGTTAGGTTAGGTTGGGTTAGGTTAGTTTAGGTTAGGTTAGGTTAGGTTAGGTTGGGTTGGGTTGGGTTAGGTTAGGTTAGGTTAGGTAAGGTTAGGTTAGGTTAGGTTAGGTTACGTTAGGTTAAGGTATGAACCGTCGTAAAACCGCATTAAACAATGTCACTTAGTGAGATGCAGTGTTTTTCACCTTTACAAGTTGGGAACTGTGATATCTAATGTGAAAGCGCTTGAAACCGTCGTATTGTTGTAGAAAGCAATGTAAAGTAGCGAGTAAAACGTTTTCTAACGATAGAAGTGCGAAGGTTATGTTAGGTTGAGTTATGTTAGTTTAAGCTAGGTAGCGTCGTGAAACTACCAAAAACAACGTCATTTAACGAGATAGTGTTGTTTTATTGCGAGTACGAAACTGCGATAGGTGAAATGTTGTGAAAGCACACAAAACGGCATGAACAAGCCAAATACTGCGTGTTGTACCGTTACAAGTGCGAAACTGCTATGTTGTGATATTCTCGTTAAAGCGCATGCAAGCATCGTGAAACCTTAAAGAACGATGTCATTTAGCGAGATACAGCGTTCTGTACTGCAATAAGTTAGTGAAAAACTGTGAGGTTATGCAAATATCCTAATTGTGAACGAAACAGTGTAATAGAGCGTTTTTTAATACAAGTGCGAATGTTAGGTTAGGTTAAGATATGAACCGTCGTAAAACCGCATTAAACAATGTCACTTGATGAGATGCAGTGTTTTTCACCATTACAAGTCGGGAACTGCGATATCTAATGTGAAAGCGCTTGCAAACGTCGTTAGGTTAGGTTAGGTTAGGTTAGGTTACGTTAGGTTAGGTTAGGTTAGGTTTGGTTAGGTTAGGTTAGGTTAGGTTAGGATGTTAGGTAAGGTTTGGTTAGGTTAGGTTAGGTTAGGTTGGGTTAGGTAAGGTTAGGTTAGGTTAGGTTGTTAGGTTGAGTTATGTTAGTTTAAGCTAGGTAGCGTCGTGAAACTACCAAAAACAACGTCATTATATGAACCGCGCTAAAACCGCATTAAACAATGTCACTTAGTGAGATGCTGTGTTTTTCACCATTACAAGTCGGGAACTGCGATATCTAATGTGAAAGCGCTTGCAAACGTCGTTAGGTTAGGTTAGGTTAGGTTAGGTTAGGTTACGTTAGGTTAGGTTTGGTTAGGTTAGGTTAGGTTAGGTTATGTTAGGTTAGGTTGGGTTAGGTTAGGTTAGGTTAGGTTAGGTTAGGTTAAGATATGAACCGCGCTAAAACCGCATTAAACAATGTCACTTAGTGAGATGCAGTGTTTTTCACCTTTACAAGTTGGGAACTGCGATATCTAATGTGAAAGCGCATGAAACCGTCGTAATCTTGTAGAAAACATTGTAAAGTGGTGAGTAAAACGTTTTCTAACGATAGAAGTGCGAAGGTTAGGTTAGGTTAGGTTAGTTTAAGCTAGGTAGCGTCGTGAAACTACCAAAAACGACGTCATCTAACGAGATAGTGTTGTTTTATAGCGAGTATTAAACTGCGATAGGTGAAATGTTGTGAAAGCACACAAAACGGCATGAACAAGCCAAATACTGCGCGTTCTACCGTTACAAGTGCGAAACTGCTATATTGTGATATTCTCGTTAAAGCGCATGCAAGCATCGTGAAACTTAAAAGAACAATGTCATTTAGCGAGATACAACGTTCTGTACTGCAATAAGTTGGTGAAAAACTGTGAGGTTATGCAAATATGGTAATTGTGAACAAAACAGTGTAATAGAGCGTTTTTCGATTCAAGTGCGAATGTTAGGTTAGGTTAAGATATGAACCGTCGTAAAACCGCATTAAACAATGTCACTTAGTGAGATGTAGGGTTTTTCAACATTACAAGTCGGGAACTACGATATCTAATGTGAAAGCGCATGAAACCGTCGTAATCTTGTAGAAAACATTGTAAAGTGGTGAGTAAAACGTTTTCTAACGATAGAAGTGCGAAGGTTAGGTTAGGTTAGTTTAAGCTAGGTAGCGTCGTGAAAGTACCAAAAACGACGTCATCTAACGAGATAGTGTTGTTTTATAGCGAGTATTAAACTGCGATAGGTGAAATGTTGTGAAAGCACACAAAACGGCATGAACAATCCAAATACTGCGTGTAGTACCGTTACAAGTGCGAAACTGCTATGTTTTGACATTCTCGGTAAAGCGCATGCAAGTATCGTGAAACCTTAAAGAACGATGTCATTTAGCGAGATACAGCGTTCTGTACTGTAATAAGTTGGTGAGAAACTGTGAGGTCAAGCAAATATCGTAATTGTGAACGAAACAGTGTAATAGAGCGTTTTTTAATACAAGTGCGAATGTTAGGTTAGGTTAAGATATGAACCGTCGTAAAACCGCATTAAACAATGTCACTTGATGAGATGCAGTGTTTTTCACCATTACAAGTCGGGAACTGCGATATCTAATGTGAAAGCGCTTGCAAACGTCGTTAGGTTAGGTTAGGTTAGGTTAGGTTACGTTAGGTTAGGTTAGGTTAGGTTTGGTTAGGTTAGGTTAGGTTAGGTTAGGTTAGGTTAGGTTAGGGATGTTAGGTAAGGTTTGGTTAGGTTAGGTTAGGTTAGGTTGGGTTAGGTAAGGTTAGGTTAGGTTAAGATATGAACCGCGCTAAAACCGCATTAAACAATGTCACTTAGTGAGATGCTGTGTTTTTCACCATTACAAGTCGGGAACTGCGATATCTAATGTGAAAGCGCTTGCAAACGTCGTTAGGTTAGGTTAGGTTACGTTAGGTTAGGTTTGGTTAGGTTAGGCTAGGTTAGGTTATGTTAGGTTAGGTTGGGTTAGGTTAGGTTAGGTTAGGTTAGGTTAAGATATGAACCGCGCTAAAACCGCATTAAACAATGTCACTTAGTGAGATGCAGTGTTTTTCACCTTTACAAGTTGGGAACTGCGATATCTAATGTGAAAGCGCTTGAAACCGTCGTATTGTTGTAGAAAGCAATGTAAAGTAGCGAGTAAAACGTTTTCTAACGATAGAAGTGCGAAGGTTATGTTAGGTTGAGTTATGTTAGTTTAAGCTAGGTAGCGTCGTGAAACTACCAAAAACAACGTCATCTAACGAGATAGTGTTGTTTTATTGCGAGTACGAAACTGCGATAGGTGAAATGTTGTGAAAGCACACAAAACGGCATGAACAAGCCAAATACTGCGTGTTGTACCGTTACAAGTGCGAAACTGCTATGTTGTGATATTCTCGTTAAAGCGCATGCAAGCATCGTGAAACCTTAAAGAACGATGTCATTTAGCGAGATACAGCGTTCTGTACTGCAATAAGTTGGTGAAAAACTGTGAAGTTATGCAAATATCCTAATTGTGAACGAAACAGTGTAATAGAGCGTTTTTTAATACAAGTGCGAATGTTAGGTTAGGTTAAGATATGAACCGTCGTAAAACCGCATTAAACAATGTCACTTAGTGAGATGCAGTGTTTTTCACCATTACAAGTCGGGAACTGCGATATCTAATGTGAAAGCGCTTGCAAACGTCGTTAGGTTAGGTTAGGTTAGTTTAGGTTTGGTTAGGTTAGGTTAGGTTAGGTTAGGGATGTTAGGTAAGGTTTGGTTAGGTTAGGTTAGGTTAGGTTGGGTTAGGTAAGGCTAGGTTAGGTTAAGATATGAACCGCGCTAAAACCGCATTAAACAATGTCACTTAGTGAGATGCTGTGTTTTTCACCATTACAAGTCGGGAACTGCGATATCTAATGCGAAAGCGCTTGCAAACGTCGATAGGTTAGGTTAGGTTAGGTTAGGTTAGGTTAGGTTAGGTTAGGTTACGTTAGGTTAGGTTTGGTTAGGTTAGGTTAGGTTAGGTTATTTTAGGTTAGGTTGGGTTAGGTTAGGTTAGGTTAGGTCAAGATATGAACCGCGCTAAAACCACATTAAACAATGTCACTTAGTGAGATGCAGTGTTTTTCACCTTTACAAGTTGGGAACTGCGATATCTAATGTGAAAGCGCATGAAACCGTCGTAATCTTGTAGAAAACATTGTAAAGTGGTGAGTAAAACGTTTTCTAACGATAGAAGTGCGAAGGTTAGGTTAGGTTAGTTTAAGCTAGGTAGCGTCGTGAAACTACCAAAAACGACGTCATCTAACGAGATAGTGTTGTTTTATAGCGAGTATTAAACTGCGATAGGTGAAATGTTGTGAAAGCGCACAAAACGGCATGAACAAGCCAAATACTGCGTGTTCTACCGTTACAAGTGTGAAACTGCTATATTGTGATATTCTCGTTAAAGCGCATGCAAGCATCGTGAAACCTTAAAGAACAATGTCATTTAGCGAGATACAACGTTCTGTACTGCAATAAGTTGGTGAAAAACTGTGAGGTTATGCAAATATTGTAATTGTGAACAAAACAGTGTAATAGAGCGTTTTTAGATACAAGTGCGAATGTTAGGTTAGGTTAAGATATGAACCGTCGTAAAACCGCATTAAACAATGTCACTTAGTGAGATGTAGTGTTTTTCAACATTACAAGTCGGGAACTACGATATCTAATGTGAAAGCGCATGAAACCGTCGTAATCTTGTAGAAAACATTGTAAAGTTGCGAGTAAAACGTTTTCTAACGATAGAAGTGTGAAGGTTAGGTTAGGTTAGGTTAGTTTAGGCTAGGTAGCGTCGTGAAACTACCAAAAACGACGTCATCTAAAGAGATAGTGTTGTTTTATTGCGAGTATTAAACTGCGATAGGTGAGATGTTGTGAAAGCACACAAAACGGCATGAACAAGCCAAATACTGCGTGTTCTACCGTTACAAGTGCGAAACTGCTATATTGTGATATTCTCGTTAAAGCGCATGCAAGCATCGTGAAACCTTAAAGAACAATGTCATTTAGCGAGATACAGCGTTCTGTACTGCAATAAGTTGGTGAAAAACTGTGAGGTTATGCAAATATCGTAATTGTGAACGAAACAGTGTAATAGAGCGTTTTTCAATACAAGTACGAATGTTAGGTTAGGTTAAGATATGAACCGTCGTAAAACCGCATTAAACAATGTCACTTAGTGAGATGCAGTGTTTTTCACCATTACAAGTCGGGAACTGCGATATCTAATGTGAAAGCGCTTGCAAACGTCGTTAGGTTAGGTTAGGTTAGGTTAGGTTAGGTTACGTTAGGTTAGGTTTGGTTAGGTTAGGTTAGGTTAGGTTAGGTTGGGTTAGGTTAGGTTAGGTTACGTTAGGTTAAGGTATGAACCGTCGTAAAACCGCATTAAACAATGTCACTTAGTGAGATGCAGTGTTTTTCACCTTTACAAGTTGGGAACTGCGATATCTAATGTGAAAGCGCTTGAAACCGTCGTAATGTTGTAGAAAGCAATGTAAAGTAGCGAGTAAAACGTTTTCTAACGATAGAAGTGCGAAGGTTATGTTAGGTTGAGTTATGTTAGTTTAAGCTAGGTAGCGTCGTGAAACCACCAAAAACGACGTCATCTAACGAGATAGTGTTGTTTTATTGCGAGTACGAAACTGCGATAGGTAAAATGTGAAAGCATACAAAACGGCATGAACAAGCCAAATACTGCGTGTTGTACCGTTACAAGTGCGAAACTGCTATGTTTTGACATTCTCCGTAAAGCGCATGCAAGTATCGTGAAACCTTAAAGAACGATGTCATTTAGCGAGATACAGCGTTCTGTACTGTAATAAGTTGGTGAGAAACTGTGAGGTCAAGCAAATATCGTAATTGTGAACGAAACAGTGTAATTGAGCGTCTTTAGATACAAGTGCGAATGTTAGGTTAGGTTGACATATCAACCGTCGTAAAACCGCATTAAACAATGTCACTTAGTGAGATGTAGTGTTTTTCAACATTACAAGTCGGGAATACGATATCTAATGTGAAAGCGCATGAAACCGTCGTAATCTTGTAGAAAACATTGTAAAGTTGCGAGTAAAACGTTTTCTAACGATAGAAGTGCGAAGGTTAGGTTAGGTTAGGTTAGTTTAAGCTAGGTAGCGTCGTGAAACTACCGAAAACGACGTCATCTAACGAGATAGTGTTTTATAGCGAGTATTAAACTGCGATAGGTGAAATGTTGTGAAAGCGCACAAAACGGCATGAACAAGCCAAATACTGCGTGTTCTACCGTTACAAGTGCGAAACTGCTATATTGTGATATTCTCGTTAAAGCGCATGCAAGCATCGTGAAACCTTAAAGAACAATGTCATTTAGCGAGATACAACGTTCTGTACTGCAATAAGTTGGTGAAAAACTGTGAGGTTATGCAAATATGGTAATTGTGAACAAAACAGTGTAATAGAGCGGTTTTAGATACAAGTGCGAATGTTAGGTTAGGTTAAGATATGAACCGTCGTAAAACCGCATTAAACAATGTCAATTAGTGAGATGCAGTGTTTTTCACCATTAAAAGTCGGGAACTGCGATATCTAATGTGAAAGCGCTTGCAACCGTCGTTAGGTAGGTTAGGTTAGGTTAGGTTAGGTTTTGTTAGGTTAGGTTAGGTTAGGTTAGGTTAGATTAGGTTAGGTTGGGTTGAGTTTGGTTAGGTTAGGTTAGGTTAGGTTAGGTTGGGTTAGGTTAGGTTAGGTTAGGTTACGTTAGGTTAGGTAAGGTTACGTTAGGTTAGGTTAGGTTAGGTTAGGTTACGTTAGGTTAGGTTAGGTTAGGTAAGGATAATTTGGTTAGGTTAGGTAAGGTTAGGTTAGGTTAGGTTAGGTTGGGTTGGGTGTTGTTGGTTTGGGTTGGGTTGGGTTGGGTTGGGTTGGGTTAGGTTAGGTTAGGTTAGGTTACGTTAGGTTAGGTTAGGTTAGGTTAGGTTAGGTTACGTTAGGTTATGTTAGGTTAGGTTAGGTTACGTTAGGTTAGGTTAGGTCAGGAAAGGTTAGGTTACGTTAGAATAGGTTAGGTTAGGTTAGGTTACGTTAGGTTAGGTTAAGTTAGGTTAGGTTTGGTTAGGTTAGCTTAGGTTAGGTTAGGTTGGGTTGGGTTGGGTTGGGTTAGGTTAGGTTAGGTTAGGTTGGGTTAGGTTAGTTTAGGTTAGGTTAGGTTAGGTTAGGTTAGGTTGGGTTGGGTTGGGTTAGGTTAGGTTAGGTTAGGTAAGGTTAGGTTAGGTTAGGTTAGGTTACGTTAGGTTAAGGTATGAACCGTCGTAAAACCGCATTAAACAATGTCACTTAGTGAGATGCAGTGTTTTTCACCTTTACAAGTTGGGAACTGTGATATCTAATGTGAAAGCGCTTGAAACCGTCGTATTGTTGTAGAAAGCAAAGTAAAGTAGCGAGTAAAACGTTTTCTAACGATAGAAGTGCGAAGGTTATGTTAGGTTGAGTTATGTTAGTTTAAGCTAGGTAGCGTCTTGAAACTACCAAAAACAACGTCATCTAACGAGATAGCGTTGTTTTATTGCATGTACGTAACTGCAATAGGTGAAATGTTGTGAAAGCACACAAAACGGCTTGAACAAGCCAGATACTGCGTGTTGTACCGTTACAAGTGCGAAACTGCTATAATGTGATATTCTTGTTAAAGCGCATGCAACCATCGTGAAACCTTAAAGAACGATGTCATTTAGCGAGATACAGCGTTCTGTACTGCAATAAGTTGGTGAAAAACTGTGAGGTTATGCAAATATCGTAATTGTGAAAGAAACAGTGTAATAGAGCGTTTTTCCATACAAGTACGAATGTTAGGTTAGGTTAAGATATGAACCGCGCTAAAACCGCATTAAACAATGTCACTTAGTGAGATGCTGTGTTTTTCACCATTACAAGTCGGGAACTGCGATATCTAATGTGAAAGCGCTTGCAAACGTCGTTAGGTTAGGTTAGGTTAGGTTAGGTTAGGTTAGGTTACGTTAGGTTAGGTTTGGTTAGGTTAGGTTATGTTAGGTTAGGTTGGGTTAGGTTAGGTTAGGTTAGGTTAGGTTAACATACGAACCACGCTAAAACCGCATTAAACAATGTCACTTAGTGAGATGCAGTGTTTTTCACCTTTACAAGTCGGGAACTACGATATCTAATGTGAAAGCGCATGAAACCGTCGTAATCTTGTAGAAAACATTGTAAAGTTGCGAGTAAAACGTTTTCTAACGATAGAAGTGCGAAGGTTAGGTTAGGTTAGGTTAGTTTAGGCTAGGTAGCGTCGTGAAACTACCAAAAACGACGTCATCTAAAGAGATAGTGTTGTTTTATATCGAGTATTAAACTGCGATAGGTGAAATGTTGTGAAAGCACACAAAACGGCATGAACAAGCCAAATACTGCGTGTTCTACCGTTACAAGTGCGAAACTGCTATATTGTGATATTCTCGTTAAAGCGCATGCAAGCATCGTGAAACCTTAAAGAACAATGTCATTTAGCGAGATACAGCGTTCTGTACTGCAATAAGTTGGTGAAAAACTGTGAGGCTATGCAAATATCGTAATTGTGAACGAAACAGTGTAATAGAGCGTTTTTCAATACAAGTTCGAATGTTAGGTTAGGTTAAGATATGAACCGTCGTAAAACCGCATTAAACAATGTCACTTAGAGAGATGCAGTGTTTTTCACCATTACAAGTCGGGAACTGCGATATCTAATGTGAAAGCGCTTGCAAACGTCGTTAGGTTAGGTTAGGTTATGTTAGGTTAGGTTAGGTTAGGTTACGTTAGGTTAGGTTTGGTTAGGTTAGGTTAGGTTAGGTTAGGTTATGTTAGGTTAGGTTGGGTTAGGTTAGGTTAGGTTACGTTAGGTGAAGGTATGAACCGTTGTAAAACCGCAATAAACAATGTCACTTAGTGAGATGCAGTGTTTTTCACCTTTACAAGTTGGGAACTGCGATATCTAATGTGAAAGCGCTTGAAACCGTCGTAATGTTGTAGAAAGCAATGTAAAGTAGCGAGTAAAACGTTTTCTAACGATAGAAGTGCGAAGGTTATGTTAGGTTGAGTTATGTTAGTTTAAGCTAGGTAGCGTCGTGAAACCACCAAAAACGACGTCATCTAACGAGATAGTGTTGTTTTATTGCGAGTACGAAACTGCGATAGGTAAAATGTGAAAGCACACAAAACGGCATGAACAAGCCAAATACTGCGTGTTGTACCGTTACAAGTGCGAAACTGCTATGTTTTGACATTCTCGGTAAAGCGCATGCAAGTATCGTGAAACCTTAAAGAACGATGTCATTTAGCGAGATACAGCGTTCTGTACTGTAATAAGATGGTGAGAAACTGTGAGGTCAAGCAAATATCGTAATTGTGAACGAAACAGTGTAATTGAGCGTCTTTAGATACAAGTGCGAATGTTAGGTTAGGTTGACATATCAACCGTCGTAAAACCGCATTAAACAATGTCACTTAGTGAGATGTAGTGTTTTTCAACATTACAAGTCGGGAACTACGATATCTAATGTGAAAGCGCATGAAACCGTCGTAATCTTGTAGAAAACATTGTAAAGTTGCGAGTAAAACGTTTTCTAACGATAGAAGTGCGAAGGTTAGGTTAGGTTAGGTTAGTTTAAGCTAGGTAGCGTCGTGAAACTACCAAAAACGACGTCATCTAACGAGATAGTGTTGTTTTATAGCGAGTAATAAACTGCGATAGGTGAAATGTGAAAGCGCACAAAACGGCATGAACAAGCCAAATACTGCGTGTTGTACCGTTACAAGTGCGAAACTGCTATGTTGTGATATTCTCGTTAAAGCGCATGCAAGCATCGTGAAACCTTAAAGAACGATGTCATTTAGCGAGATACAGCGTTCTGTACTGCAATAAGTTGGTGAAAAACTGTGAAGTCATGCAAATATCCTAATTGTGAACGAAACAGTGTAACAGAGCGTTTTTTAATACAAGTGCGAATGTTAGGTTAGGTTAAGATATGAACCGTCGTAAAACCGCATTAAACAATGTCACTTAGTGAGATGCAGTGTTTTTCACCATTACAAGTCGGGAACTGCGATATCTAATGTGAAAGCGCTTGCAAACGTCGTTAGGTTGGGTTAGGTTAGGTTAGGTTAGGTTACGTTAGGTTAGGTTAGTTTAGGTTTGGTTAGGTTAGGTTAGGTTAGGTTAGGTTAGGGATGTTAGGTAAGGTTTGGTTAGGTTAGGTTAGGTTAGGTTAGGTTGGGTTAGGTAAGGTTAGGTTAGGTTAAGATATGAACCGCGCTAAAACCGCATTAAACAATGTCACTTAGTGAGATGCTGTGTTTTTCACCATTACAAGTCGGGAACTGCGATATCTAATGCGAAAGCGCTTGCAAACGTCGTTAGGTTAGGTTAGGTTAGGTTAGGTTAGGTTACGTTAGGTTAGTTTAGGTTTGGTTAGGTTAGGTTAGGTTAGGTTAGGTTAGGGATGTTAGGTAAGGTTTGGTTAGGTTAGGTTAGGTTAGGTTGGGTTAGGTAAGGTTAGGTTAGGTTAAGATATGAACCGCGCTAAAACCGCATTAAACAATGTCACTTAGTGAGATGCTGTGTTTTTCACCATTACAAGTCGGGAACTGCGATATCTAATGCGAAAGCGCTTGCAAACGTCGTTAGGTTAGGTTAGGTTAGGTTAGGTTAGGTTACGTTAGGTTAGGTTTGGTTAGGTTAGGTTAGGTTAGGTTATTTTAGGTTAGGTTGGGTTAGGTTAGGTTAGGTTAGGTTAAGATATGAACCGCGCTAAAACCACATTAAACAATGTCACTTAGTGAGATGCAGTGTTTTTCACCTTTACAAGTTGGGAACTGCGATATCTAATGTGAAAGCGCATGAAACCGTCGTAATCTTGTAGAAAACATTGTAAAGTGGTGAGTAAAACGTTTTCTAACGATAGAAGTGCGAAGGTTAGGTTAGGTTAGGTTAGTTTAAGCTAGGTAGCGTCGTGAAACTACCAAAAACGACGTCATCTAACGAGATAGTGTTGTTTTATAGCGAGTATTAAACTGCGATAGGTGAAATGTTGTGAAAGCGCACAAAACGGCATGAACAAGCCAAATACTGCGTGTTCTACCGTTACAAGTGTGAAACTGCTATATTGTGATATTCTCGTTAAAGCGCATGCAAGCATCGTGAAACCTTAAAGAACAATGTCATTTAGCGAGATACAACGTTCTGTACTGCAATAAGTTGGTGAAAAACTGTGAGGTTATGCAAATATTGTAATTGTGAACAAAACAGTGTAATAGAGCGTTTTTAGATACAAGTGCGAATGTTAGGTTAGGTTAAGATATGAACCGTCGTAAAACCGCATTAAACAATGTCACTTAGTGAGATGCAGTGTTTTTCAACATTACAAGTCGGGAACTACGATATCTAATGTGAAAGCGCATGAAACCGTCGTAATCTTGTAGAAAACATTGTAAAGTGGTGAGTAAAACGTTTTCTAACGATAGAAGTGCGAAGGTTAGGTTAGGTTAGGATAGTTTAAGCTAGGTAGCGTCGTGAAACTACCAAAAAGGACGTCATCTAACGAGATAGTGTTGTTTTATAGCATTAAACTGCGATAGGTGAAATGTTGTGAAAGCACACAAAACGGCATGAACAAGCCAAATACTGCGTGTTCTACCGTTACAAGTGCGAAACTGCTATATTGTGATATTCTCGTTAAAGCGCATGCAAGCATCGTGAAACCTTAAAGAACAATGTCATTTAGCGAGATACAACGTTCTGTACTGCAATAAGTTGGTGAGAAACTGTGAGGTTATGCAAATATGGTAATTGTGAACAAAACAGTGTAATAGAGCGTTTTTAGATACAAGTGCGAATGTTAGGTAAGGTTAAGATATGAACCGTCGTAAAACCGCATTAAACAAATGTCAATTAGTGAGATGCAGTGTTTTTCACCATTAAAAGTCGGGAACTGCGATATCTAATGTGAAAGCGCTTGCAAACGTCGTTAGGTTAGGTTAGGTTACGCTAGGTTAGGTTTGCTTAGGTTAGGTTAGGTTAGGTTAGGTTATGTTAGGTTAGGTTGGGTTAGGTTAGGTTAGGTTACGTTAGGTTAAGGTATGAACCGTCGTAAAACCGCATTAAACAATGTCACTTAGTGAGATGCAGTGTTTTTCACCTTTACAAGTTGGGAACTGCGATATCTAATGTGAAAGCGCTTGAAACCGTCGTAATGTTGTAGAAAGCAATGTAAAGTTGCGAGTAAAACGTTTTCTAACGATAGAAGTGCGAAGGTTAGGTTAGGTTAGGTTAGTTTAGGCTAGGTAGCGTCGTGAAACTACCAAAAACGACGTCATCTAAAGAGATAGTGTTGTTTTATTGCGAGTATTAAACTGCGATAGGTGAGATGTTGTGAAAGCACACAAAACGGCATGAACAAGCCAAATACTGCGTGTTCTACCGTTACAAGTGCGAAACTGCTATATTGTGATATTCTCGTTAAAGCGCATGCAAGCATCGTGAAACCTTAAAGAACAATGTCATTTAGCGAGATACAGCGTTCTGTACTGCAATAAGTTGGTGAAAAACTGTGAGGTTATGCAAATATCGTAATTGTGAACGAAACAGTGTAATAGAGCGTTTTTCAATACAAGTACGAATGTTAGGTTAGGTTAAGATATGAACCGTCGTAAAACCGCATTAAACAATGTCACTTAGTGAGATGCAGTGTTTTTCACCATTACAAGTCGGGAACTGCGATATCTAATGTGAAAGCGCTTGCAAACGTCGTTAGGTTAGGTTAGGTTAGGTTAGGTTAGGTTAGGTTAGGTTACGTTAGGTTAGGTTTGGTTAGGTTAGGTTAGGTTAGGTTATGTTAGGTTAGGTTGGGTTATGTTAGGTTAGGTTACGTTAGGTTAAGGTATGAACCGTTGTAAAACCGCAATAAACAATGTCACTTAGTGAGATGCAGTGTTTTTCACCTTTACAAGTTGGGAACTGCGATATCTAATGTGAAAGCGCTTGAAACCGTCGTAATGTTGTAGAAAGCAATGTAAAGTAGCGAGTAAAACGTTTTCTAACGATAGAAGTGCGAAGGTCATGTTAAGTTGAGTTATGTTAGTTTAAGCTAGGTAGCGTCGTGAAACCACCAAAAACGACGTCATCTAACGAGATAGCGTTGTTTTATTGCATGTACGTAACTGCAATAGGTGAAATGTTGTGAAAGCACACAAAACGGCTTGAACAAGCCAGATACTGCGTGTTGTACCGTTACAAGTGCGAAACTGCTATAATGTGATATTCTTGTTAAAGCGCATGCAACCATCGTGAAACCTTAAAGAACGATGTCATTTAGCGAGATACAGCGTTCTGTACTGCAATAAGTTGGTGAAAAACTGTGAGGTTATGCAAATATCGTAATTGTGAACGAAACAGTGTAATAGAGCGTTTTTCCATACAAGTACGAATGTTAGGTTAGGTTAAGATATGAACCGCGCTAAAACCGCATTAAACAATGTCACTTAGTGAGATGCTGTGTTTTTCACCATTACAAGTCGGGAACTGCGATATCTAATGTGAAAGCGCTTGCAAACGTCGTTAGGTTAGGTTAGGTTAGGTTAGGTTAGGTTACGTTAGGTTAGGTTTGGTTAGGTTAGGTTAGGTTAGGTTATGTTAGGTTAGGTTGGGTTAGGTTAGGTTAGGTTAGGTTAGGTTAACATACGAACCGCGCTAAAACCGCATTAAACAATGTCACTTAGTGAGATGCAGTGTTTTTCACCTTTACAAGTCGGGAACTACGATATCTAATGTGAAAGCGCATGAAACCGTCGTAATCTTGTAGAAAACATTGTAAAGTTGCGAGTAAAACGTTTTCTAACGATAGAAGTGCGAAGGTTAGGTTAGGTTAGGTTAGTTTAAGCTAGGTAGCGTCGTGAAACTACTAAAAACGACGTCATCTAACGAGATAGTGTTGTTTTATAGCGAGTATTAAACTTCGATAGGTGAAATGTTGTGAAAGCACACAAAACGGCATGAACAAGCCAAATACTGCGTGTTCTACCGTTACAAGTGCGAAACTGCTATATTGTGATATTCTCGTTAAATAGCATGCAAGCATCGTGAAACCTTAAAGAACAATGTCATTTAGCGAGATACAACGTTCTGTACTGCAATAAGTTGGTGAAAAACTGTGAGGTTATGCAAATATGGTAATTGTGAACAAAACAGTGTAATAGAGCGTTTTTAGATACAAGTGCGAATGTTAGGTTAGGTTAAGATATGAACCGTCGTAAAACCGCATTAAACAATGTCAATTAGTGAGATGCAGTGTTTTTCACCATTAAAAGTCGGGAACTGCGATATCTAATGTGAAAGCGCTTGCAACCGTCGTTAGGTTAGGTTAGGTTAGGTTAGGTTAGATTAGGTTAGGTTGGGTTGAGTTGGGTTAGGTTAGGTTAGGTTAGGTTAGGTTGGGTTAGGTTAGGTTAGGTTAGGTTAGGTTACGTTAGGTTAGGTTAGGTTACGTTAGGTTAGGTTAGGTTAGGTTACGTTAGGTTAGGTTAGGTTAGGTAAGGATAATTTGGTTAGGTTAGGTAAGGTTAGGTTAGGTTAGGTTAGGTTTGGTTAGGTTAGGTTAGGTTAGGTTAGGTTAGGTTATGTTAGGTTAGGTTGGGTTAGGTTAGGTTAGGTTACGTTAGGTTAAGGTATGAACTGTCGTAAAACCGCAATAAAAAATGTCACTTAGTGAGATGCAGTGTTTTTCACCTTGACAAGTTGGGAACTGCGATATCTAATGTGAAAGCGCATGAAACCGTCGTAATCTTGTAGAAAACATTGTAAAGTAGCGAATAAAACGTTTTCTAACGATAGAAGTGCGAAGGTTCGGTTAGTTTGAACTAGGTAGCGTCGTGAAACCACCAAAAACGACGTCATCTAACGAGATAGTGTTGTTTATTGCGAGTACGAAACTGCGATAGGTAAAATGTTGTGAAAGCACACAAAACGGCATGAACAAGCCAAATACTGCGTGTTGTACCGTTACAAGTGCGAAACTGCTATGTTGTGACATTCTCGGTAAAGCGCATGCAAGTATCGTGAAACCTAAAGAACGATGTCATTTAGCGAGATACAGCGTTCTGTACTGTAATAAGTTGGTGAGAAACTGTGAGGTCAAGCAAATATCGTAATTGTGAACGAAACAGTGTAATTGAGCGTCTTTAGATACAAGTGCGAATGGTAGGTTAGGTTGACATATCAACCATCGTAAAACCGCATTAAGCAATGTCACTTATTGAGATGTAGTGTTTTTCAACATTACAAGTCGGGAACTACGATATCTAATGTGAAAGCGCATGAAACCGTCGTAATCTTGTAGAAAACATTGTAAAGTTGCGAGTAAAACGTTTTCTAACGATAGAAGTGCGAAGGTTATGTTAGGTTGAGTTATGTTAGTTTAAGCTAGGTAGCGTCGTGAAACCACCAAAAACGACGTCATCTAACGAGATAGTGTTGTTTTATTGCGAGTACGAAACTGCGATAGGTAAAATGTGAAAGCACACAAAACGGCATGAACAAGCCAAATACTGCGTGTTGTACCGTTACAAGTGCGAAACTGCTATGTTTTGACATTCTCGGTAAAGCGCATGCAAGTATCGTGAAACCTTAAAGAACGATGTCATTTAGCGAGATACAGCGTTCTGTACTGTAATAAGTTGGTGCGAAACTGTGAGGTCAAGCAAATATCGTAATTGTGAACGAAACAGTGTAATTGAGCGTCTTTAGATACAAGTGCGAATGTTAGGTTAGGTTGACATATCAACCGTCGTAAAACCGCATTAAACAATGTCACTTAGTGAGATGTAGTGTTTTTCAACATTACAAGTCGGGAACTACGATATCTAATGTGAAAGCGCATGAAACCGTCGTAATCTTGTAGAAAACATTGTAAAGTTGCGAGTAAAACGTTTTCTAACGATAGAATTGCGAAGGTTAGGTTAGGTTAGGTTAGTTTCAGCTAGGTAGCGTCGTGAAACTACCAAAAACGACGTCATCTAACGAGATAGTGTTGTTTCATAGCGAGTATTAAACTGCGATAGGTGAAATGTTGTGAAAGCACACAAAACGGCATGAACAAGCCAAATACTGCGTGTTTTACCGTTACAAGTGCGAAACTGCTATATTGTGATATTCTCGTTAAAGCGCATGCAAGCATCGTGAAACCTTAAAGAACAATGTCATTTAGCGAGATACAACGTTCTGTACTGCAATAAGTTGGTGAAAAACTGTGAGGTTATGCAAATATGGTAATTGTGAACAAAACAGTGTAATAGAGCGTTTTTAGATACAAGTGCGAATGTTAGGTTAGGTTAAGATATGAACCGTCGTAAAACCGCATTAAACAATGTCAATTAGTGAGATGCAGTGTTTTTCACCATTGAAAGTCGGGAACTGCGATATCTAATGTGAAAGCGCTTGCAACCGTCGTTAGGTTAGGTTAGGTTAGGTTAGGTTAGGTTTTGTTAGGTTAGGTTAGGTTAGGTTAGGTTAGATTAGGTTAGGTTGGGTTGAGTTGGGTTAGGTTAGGTTAGGTTGGGTTAGGTTAGGTTAGGTTAGGTTAGGTTACGTTAGGTTAGGTTAGGTTACGTTAGGTTAGGTTAGGTTAGGTTACGTTAGGTTAGGTTAGGTTAGGTAAGGTTAGGTTAGGTTAGGTTAGGTTGGGTTGGGTGTTGTTGGGTTGGGTTGGGTTGGGTTGGGTTAGGTTGGGTTAGGTTAGGTTAGGTTACGTTAGGTTAGGTTAGGTTAGGTTAGGTTAGGTTACGTTAGGTTATGTTAGGTTAGGTTAGGTTACGTTAGGTTAGGTTAGGTCAGGTAAGGTTAGGTTACGTTAGAATAGGTTAGGTTAGGTTAGGTTACGTTAGGTTAGGTTAAGTTAGGTTAGGTTAGGTTTGGTTAGGTTTGGTTAGGTTAGCTTAGGTTAGGTTAGGTTGGGTTGGGTTGGGTTGGGTTAGGTTAGGTTAGGTTAGGTTGGGTTAGGTTAGTTTAGGTTAGGTTAGGTTAGGTTAGGTTGGGTTGGGTTGGGTTAGGTTAGGTTAGGTTAGGTAAGGTTAGGATAGGTTAGGTTAGGTTACATTAGGTTAAGGTATGAACCGTCGTAAAACCGCATTAAACAATGTCACTTTGTGAGATGCAGTGTTTTTGACCTTTACAAGTTGGGAACTGCGATATCTAATGTGAAAGCGCATGAAACCGTCGTAATCTTGTAGAAAACATTGTAAAGTAGCGAATAAAACGTTTTCTAACGATAGAAGTGCGAAGGTTCGGTTAGTTTGAGCTAGGTAGCGTCGTGAAACCACCAAAAACGATGTCATCTAACGAGATAGTGTTGTTTTATTGCGAGTACGAAACTGCGATAGGTGTAATATTGGGAAAGCACACAAAATGGCATGAACTAGCCAGATACTGCGTCTTGTGCCGTTACAAGAGCGAAACTGCTTTAATGTGATATTCTCGTTAAAGCGCATGCAAGTATCGTGAAACCTTAAAGAACGATGTCATTTAGCGAGACACAGCGTTCTGTACTGCAATAAGTTGGTGAAAAACTGTGAGGTTATGCAAATATCGTAATTGTGAACGAAACAGTGTAATAGAGCGTTTTTCCATACAAGTGCGAATGTTAGGTTAGGTTAAGATATGAACCGTCGTAAAACCGCATTAAACAATGTCAATTAGTGAGATGCTGTGTTTTTCACCATTACAAGTCGGGAACTGCGATATCTAATGCGAAAGCGCTTGCAAACGTCGTTAGGTTAGGTTAGGTTAGGTTAGGTTAGGTTACGTTAGGTTAGGTTTGGTTAGGTTAGGTTAGGTTAGGTTATTTTAGGTTAGGTTGGGTTAGGTTAGGTTAGGTTAGGTTAAGATATGAACCGCGCTAAAACCACATTAAACAATGTCACTTAGTGAGATGCAGTGTTTTTCACCTTTACAAGTTGGGAACTGCGATATCTAATGTGAAAGCGCATGAAACCGTCGTAATCTTGTAGAAAACATTGTAAAGTGGTGAGTAAAACGTTTTCTAACGATAGAAGTGCGAAGGTTAGGTTAGGTTAGGTTAGTTTAAGCTAGGTAGCGTCGTGAAACTACCAAAAACGACGTCATCTAACGAGATAGTGTTGTTTTATAGCGAGTATTAAACTGCGATAGGTGAAATGTTGTGAAAGCGCACAAAACGGCATGAACAAGCCAAATACTGCGTGTTCTACCGTTACAAGTGTGAAACTGCTATATTGTGATATTCTCGTTAAAGCGCATGCAAGCATCGTGAAACCTTAAAGAACAATGTCATTTAGCGAGATACAACGTTCTGTACTGCAATAAGTTGGTGAAAAACTGTGAGGTTATGCAAATATTGTAATTGTGAACAAAACAGTGTAATAGAGCGTTTTTAGATACAAGTGCGAATGTTAGGTTAGGTTAAGATATGAACCGTCGTAAAACCGCATTAAACAATGTCACTTAGTGAGATGCAGTGTTTTTCAACATTACAAGTCGGGAACTACGATATCTAATGTGAAAGCGCATGAAACCGTCGTAATCTTGTAGAAAACATTGTAAAGTGGTGAGTAAAACGTTTTCTAACGATAGAAGTGCGAAGGTTAGGTTAGGTTAGGTTAGTTTAAGCTAGGTAGCGTCGTGAAACTACCAAAAAGGACGTCATCTAACGAGATAGTGTTGTTTTATAGCATTAAACTGCGATAGGTGAAATGTTGTGAAAGCACACAAAACGGCATGAACAAGCCAAATACTGCGTGTTCTACCGTTACAAGTGCGAAACTGCTATATTGTGATATTCTCGTTAAAGCGCATGCAAGCATCGTGAAACCTTAAAGAACAATGTCATTTAGCGAGATACAACGTTCTGTACTGCAATAAGTTGGTGAGAAACTGTGAGGTTATGCAAATATGGTAATTGTGAACAAAACAGTGTAATAGAGCGTTTTTAGATACAAGTGCGAATGTTAGGTAAGGTTAAGATATGAACCGTCGTAAAACCGCATTAAACAAATGTCAATTAGTGAGATGCAGTGTTTTTCACCATTAAAAGTCGGGAACTGCGATATCTAATGTGAAAGCGCTTGCAAACGTCGTTAGGTTAGGTTAGGTTACGCTAGGTTAGGTTTGCTTAGGTTAGGTTAGGTTAGGTTAGGTTATGTTAGGTTAGGTTGGGTTAGGTTAGGTTAGGTTACGTTAGGTTAAGGTATGAACCGTCGTAAAACCGCATTAAACAATGTCACTTAGTGAGATGCAGTGTTTTTCACCTTTACAAGTTGGGAACTGCGATATCTAATGTGAAAGCGCTTGAAACCGTCGTAATGTTGTAGAAAGCAATGTAAAGTTGCGAGTAAAACGTTTTCTAACGATAGAAGTGCGAAGGTTAGGTTAGGTTAGGTTAGTTTAGGCTAGGTAGCGTCGTGAAACTACCAAAAACGACGTCATCTAAAGAGATAGTGTTGTTTTATTGCGAGTATTAAACTGCGATAGGTGAGATGTTGTGAAAGCACACAAAACGGCATGAACAAGCCAAATACTGCGTGTTCTACCGTTACAAGTGCGAAACTGCTATATTGTGATATTCTCGTTAAAGCGCATGCAAGCATCGTGAAACCTTAAAGAACAATGTCATTTAGCGAGATACAGCGTTCTGTACTGCAATAAGTTGGTGAAAAACTGTGAGGTTATGCAAATATCGTAATTGTGAACGAAACAGTGTAATAGAGCGTTTTTCAATACAAGTACGAATGTTAGGTTAGGTTAAGATATGAACCGTCGTAAAACCGCATTAAACAATGTCACTTAGTGAGATGCAGTGTTTTTCACCATTACAAGTCGGGAACTGCGATATCTAATGTGAAAGCGCTTGCAAACGTCGTTAGGTTAGGTTAGGTTAGGTTAGGTTAGGTTACGTTAGGTTAGGTTTGGTTAGGTTAGGTTAGGTTAGGTTATGTTAGGTTAGGTTGGGTTAGGTTAGGTTAGGTTACGTTAGGTTAAGGTATGAACCGTTGTAAAACCGCAATAAACAATGTCACTTAGTGAGATGCAGTGTTTTTCACCTTTACAAGTTGGGAACTGCGATATCTAATGTGAAAGCGCTTGAAACCGTCGTAATGTTGTAGAAAGCAATGTAAAGTAGCGAGTAAAACGTTTTCTAACGATAGAAGTGCGAAGGTCATGTTAAGTTGAGTTATGTTAGTTTAAGCTAGGTAGCGTCGTGAAACCACCAAAAACGACGTCATCTAACGAGATAGCGTTGTTTTATTGCATGTACGTAACTGCAATAGGTGAAATGTTGTGAAAGCACACAAAACGGCTTGAACAAGCCAGATACTGCGTGTTGTACCGTTACAAGTGCGAAACTGCTATAATGTGATATTCTTGTTAAAGCGCATGCAACCATCGTGAAACCTTAAAGAACGATGTCATTTAGCGAGATACAGCGTTCTGTACTGCAATAAGTTGGTGAAAAACTGTGAGGTTATGCAAATATCGTAATTGTGAACGAAACAGTGTAATAGAGCGTTTTTCCATACAAGTACGAATGTTAGGTTAGGTTAAGATATCAACCGCGCTAAAACCGCATTAAACAATGTCACTTAGTGAGATGCTGTGTTTTTCACCATTACAAGTCGGGAACTGCGATATCTAATGTGAAAGCGCTTGCAAACGTCGTTAGGTTAGGTTAGGTTAGGTTACGTTAGGTTAGGTTTGGTTAGGTTAGGTTAGGTTAGGTTATGTTAGGTTAGGTTGGGTTAGGTTAGGTTAGGTTAGGTTAGGTTAACATACGAACCGCGCTAAAACCGCATTAAACAATGTCACTTAGTGAGATGCAGTGTTTTTCACCTTTACAAGTCGGGAACTACGATATCTAATGTGAAAGCGCATGAAACCGTCGTAATCTTGTAGAAAACATTGTAAAGTTGCGAGTAAAACGTTTTCTAACGATAGAAGTGCGAAGGTTAGGTTAGGTTAGGTTAGTTTAAGCTAGGTAGCGTCGTGAAACTACTAAAAACGACGTCATCTAACGAGATAGTGTTGTTTTATAGCGAGTATTAAACTTCGATAGGTGAAATGTTGTGAAAGCACACAAAACGGCATGAACAAGCCAAATACTGCGTGTTCTACCGTTACAAGTGCGAAACTGCTATATTGTGATATTCTCGTTAAATAGCATGCAAGCATCGTGAAACCTTAAAGAACAATGTCATTTAGCGAGATACAACGTTCTGTACTGCAATAAGTTGGTGAAAAACTGTGAGGTTATGCAAATATGGTAATTGTGAACAAAACAGTGTAATAGAGCGTTTTTAGATACAAGTGCGAATGTTAGGTTAGGTTAAGATATGAACCGTCGTAAAACCGCATTAAACAATGTCAATTAGTGAGATGCAGTGTTTTTCACCATTAAAAGTCGGGAACTGCGATATCTAATGTGAAAGCGCTTGCAACCGTCGTTAGGTTAGGTTAGGTTAGGTTAGGTTAGATTAGGTTAGGTTGGGTTGAGTTGGGTTAGGTTAGGTTAGGTTAGGTTAGGTTGGGTTAGGTTAGGTTAGGTTAGGTTAGGTTACGTTAGGTTAGGTTAGGTTACGTTAGGTTAGGTTAGGTTAGGTTACCTTAGGTTAGGTTAGGTTAGGTAAGGATAATTTGGTTAGGTTAGGTAAGGTTAGGTTAGGTTAGGTTAGGTTTGGTTAGGTTAGGTTAGGTTAGGTTAGGTTAGGTTATGTTAGGTTAGGTTGGGTTAGGTTAGGTTAGGTTACGTTAGGTTAAGGTATGAACTGTCGTAAAACCGCAATAAAAAATGTCACTTAGTGAGATGCAGTGTTTTTCACCTTTACAAGTTGGGAACTGCGATATCTAATGTGAAAGCGCATGAAACCGTCGTAATCTTGTAGAAAACATTGTAAAGTAGCGAATAAAACGTTTTCTAACGATAGAAGTGCGAAGGTTCGGTTAGTTTGAACTAGGTAGCGTCGTGAAACCACCAAAAACGACGTCATCTAACGAGATAGTGTTGTTTATTGCGAGTACGAAACTGCGATAGGTAAAATGTTGTGAAAGCACACAAAACGGCATGAACAAGCCAAATACTGCGTGTTGTACCGTTACAAGTGCGAAACTGCTATGTTGTGACATTCTCGGTAAAGCGCATGCAAGTATCGTGAAACCTAAAGAACGATGTCATTTAGCGAGATACAGCGTTCTGTACTGTAATAAGTTGGTGAGAAACTGTGAGGTCAAGCAAATATCGTAATTGTGAACGAAACAGTGTAATTGAGCGTCTTTAGATACAAGTGCGAATGGTAGGTTAGGTTGACATATCAACCATCGTAAAACCGCATTAAGCAATGTCACTTATTGAGATGTAGTGTTTTTCAACATTACAAGTCGGGAACTACGATATCTAATGTGAAAGCGCATGAAACCGTCGTAATCTTGTAGAAAACATTGTAAAGTTGCGAGTAAAACGTTTTCTAACGATAGAAGTGCGAAGGTTATGTTAGGTTGAGTTATGTTAGTTTAAGCTAGGTAGCGTCGTGAAACCACCAAAAACGACGTCATCTAACGAGATAGTGTTGTTTTATTGCGAGTACGAAACTGCGATAGGTAAAATGTGAAAGCACACAAAACGGCATGAACAAGCCAAATACTGCGTGTTGTACCGTTACAAGTGCGAAACTGCTATGTTTTGACATTCTCGGTAAAGCGCATGCAAGTATCGTGAAACCTTAAAGAACGATGTCATTTAGCGAGATACAGCGTTCTGTACTGTAATAAGTTGGTGCGAAACTGTGAGGTCAAGCAAATATCGTAATTGTGAACGAAACAGTGTAATTGAGCGTCTTTAGATACAAGTGCGAATGTTAGGTTAGGTTGACATATCAACCGTCGTAAAACCGCATTAAACAATGTCACTTAGTGAGATGTAGTGTTTTTCAACATTACAAGTCGGGAACTACGATATCTAATGTGAAAGCGCATGAAACCGTCGTAATCTTGTAGAAAACATTGTAAAGTTGCGAGTAAAACGTTTTCTAACGATAGAATTGCGAAGGTTAGGTTAGGTTAGGTTAGTTTCAGCTAGGTAGCGTCGTGAAACTACCAAAAACGACGTCATCTAACGAGATAGTGTTGTTTCATAGCGAGTATTAAACTGCGATAGGTGAAATGTTGTGAAAGCACACAAAACGGCATGAACAAGCCAAATACTGCGTGTTTTACCGTTACAAGTGCGAAACTGCTATATTGTGATATTCTCGTTAAAGCGCGTGCAAGCATCGTGAAACCTTAAAGAACAATGTCATTTAGCGAGATACAACGTTCTGTACTGCAATAAGTTGGTGAAAAACTGTGAGGTTATGCAAATATGGTAATTGTGAACAAAACAGTGTAATAGAGCGTTTTTAGATACAAGTGCGAATGTTAGGTTAGGTTAAGATATGAACCGTCGTAAAACCGCATTAAACAATGTCAATTAGTGAGATGCAGTGTTTTTCACCATTGAAAGTCGGGAACTGCGATATCTAATGTGAAAGCGCTTGCAACCGTCGTTAGGTTAGGTTAGGTTAGGTTAGGTTAGGTTTTGTTAGGTTAGGTTAGGTTAGGTTAGGTTAGATTAGGTTAGGTTGGGTTGAGTTGGGTTAGGTTAGGTTAGGTTGGGTTAGGTTAGGTTAGGTTAGGTTAGGTTACGTTAGGTTAGGTTAGGTTACGTTAGGTTAGGTTAGGTTAGGTTACGTTAGGTTAGGTTAGGTTAGGTAAGGTTAGGTTAGGTTAGGTTAGGTTGGGTTGGGTGTTGTTGGGTTGGGTTGGGTTGGGTTAGGTTGGGTTAGGTTAGGTTAGGTTACGTTAGGTTAGGTTAGGTTAGGTTAGGTTAGGTTAGGTTACGTTAGGTTATGTTAGGTTAGGTTAGGTTACGTTAGGTTAGGTTAGGTCAGGTAAGGTTAGGTTACGTTAGAATAGGTTAGGTTAGGTTAGGTTACGTTAGGTTAGGTTAAGTTAGGTTAGGTTTGGTTAGGTTTGGTTAGGTTAGCTTAGGTTAGGTTAGGTTGGGTTGGGTTGGGTTGGGTTAGGTTAGGTTAGGTTAGGTTGGGTTAGGTTAGTTTAGGTTAGGTTAGGTTAGGTTAGGTTGGGTTGGGTTGGGTTAGGTTAGGTTAGGTTAGGTAAGGTTAGGATAGGTTAGGTTAGGTTACATTAGGTTAAGGTATGAACCGTCGTAAAACCGCATTAAACAATGTCACTTTGTGAGATGCAGTGTTTTTGACCTTTACAAGTTGGGAACTGCGATATCTAATGTGAAAGCGCATGAAACCGTCGTAATCTTGTAGAAAACATTGTAAAGTAGCGAATAAAACGTTTTCTAACGATAGAAGTGCGAAGGTTCGGTTAGTTTGAGCTAGGTAGCGTCGTGAAACCACCAAAAACGATGTCATCTAACGAGATAGTGTTGTTTTATTGCGAGTACGAAACTGCGATAGGTGTAATATTGGGAAAGCACACAAAATGGCATGAACTAGCCAGATACTGCGTCTTGTGCCGTTACAAGAGCGAAACTGCTTTAATGTGATATTCTCGTTAAAGCGCATGCAAGTATCGTGAAACCTTAAAGAACGATGTCATTTAGCGAGATACAGCGTTCTGAACTGTAATAAGTTGGTGAGAAACTGTGAGGTCAAGCAAATATCGTAATTGTGAACGAAACAGTGTAATTGAGCGTATTTAGATACAAGTGCGAATGTTAGGTTAGGTTGAGATATCAACCGTCGTAAAACCGCATTAAACAATGTCACTTAGTGAGATGTAGTGTTTTTCATCATTACAAGTAGGGAACTACGATATCTAATGTGAAAGCGCATGAAACCGTCGTAATCTTGTAGAAAACATTGTAAAGTTGCGAGTAAAACGTTTTCTAACGATAGAAGTGCGAAGGTTAGCTTGAGTTATGTTAGTTTAAGCTATGTAGCGTCGTGAGACCACCAAAAAGGACGTCATCTAACGAGATAGTGTTGTTTTATTGCATGTACGTAACTGCAATAGGTGAAATGTTGTGAAAGTACACAAAACGGCTTGAACAAGCCAGATACTGCGTGTTGTACCGTTACAAGTGCGAAACTGCTATAATGTGATATTCTTGTTAAAGCGCATGCAAGCATCGTGAAACCTTAAAGAACGATGTCATTTAGCGAGATACAGCGTTCTGTACTGCAATAAGTTGGTGAAAAACTGTGAGGTTATGCAAATATCGTAATTGTGAACGAAACAGTGTAATAGAGCGTTTTTCCATACAAGTACTAATGTTAGGTTAGGTTAAGATATGAACCGTCGTAAAACCGCATTAAACAATGTCACTTAGTGAGATGCAGTGTTTTTCACCATTACAAGTCGGGAACTGCGATATCTAATGTGAAAGCGCTTGCAAACGTCGTTAGGTTAGGTTAGGTTAGGTTGGGTTAGGTTACGTTAGGTTAGGTTTGGTTAGGTTAGGTTAGGTTAGGTTATGTTAGGTTAGGTTGGGTTAGGTTAGGTTGGGTTAGGTTAGGTTAGGTTAAGATATGAACCGCGCTAAAACCGCATTAAACAATGTCACTTAGTGAGATGCAGTGTTTTTCACCTTTACAAGTTGGGAACTGCGATATCTAATGTGAAAGCGCTTGAAACCGTCGTAATGTTGTAGAAAGCAATGTAAAGTAGCGAGTAAAACGTTTTCTAACGATAGAAGTGCGAAGGTTATGTTAGGTTGAGTTATGTTAGTTTAAGCTAGGTAGTGTCGTGAAACCACCAAAAACGACGTCATCTAACGAGATAGTGTTGTTTATTGCGAGTACGAAACTGCGATAGGTAAAATGTTGTGAAAGCACACAAAACGGCATGAACAAGCCAAATACTGCGTGTTGTACCGTTACAAGTGCGAAACTGCTATGTTTTGACATTCTCGGTAAAGCGCATGCAAGTATCGTGAAACCTTAAAGAACGATGTCATTTAGCGAGATACAGCGTTCTGTACTGTAATAAGCTGGTGAGAAACTGTGAGGTCAAGCAAATATCGTAATTGTGAACGAAACAGTGTAATTGAGCGTCTTTAGATACAAGTGCGAATGTTAGGTTAGGTTGACATATCAACCGTCGTAAAACCGCATTAAACAATGTCACTTAGTGAGATGTAGTGTTTTTCAACATTACAAGTCCGGAACTACGATATCTAATGTGAAAGCGCATGAAACCGTCGTAATCTTGTAGAAAACATTGTAAAGTTGCGAGTAAAACGTTTTCTAACGATAGAAGTGCGAAGGTTAGGTTAGGTTAGGTTAGTTTAAGCTAGGTAGCGTCGTGAAACTACCAAAAACGACGTCATCTAACGAGACAGTGTTGTTTTATAGCGAGTATTAAACTGCGATAGGTGAAATGCTGTGAAAGCACACAAAACGGCATGAACAAGCCAAATACTGCGTGTTCTACCGTTACAAGTGCGAAACTGCTATATTGTGATATTCTCGTTAAAGCGCATGCAAGCATCGTGAAACCTTAAAGAACAATGTCATTTAGCGAGATACAACGTTCTGTACTGCAATAAGTTGGTGAAAAACTGTGAGGTTATGCAAATATGGTAATTGTGAACAAAACAGTGTAATAGAGCGTTTTTAGATACAAGTGCGAATGTTAGGTTAGGTTAAGATATGAACCGTCGTAAAACCGCGTTAAACAATGTCAATTAGTGAGATGCAGTGTTTTTCACCATTAAAAGTCGGGAACTGCGATATCTAATGTGAAAGCGCTTGCAACCGTCGTTAGGTTAGGTTAGGTTAGGTTAGGTTAGGTTAGGTTTTGTTAGGTTAGGTTAGGTTAGGTTAGATTAGGTTAGGTTGGGTTGAGTTGGGTTAGGTTAGGTTAGGTTAGGTTAGGTTACGTTAGGTTAGGTTAGGTTACGTTAGGTTAGGTTAGGTTAGGTTACGTTAGGTTAGGTTAGGTTAGGTAAGGATAATTTGGTTAGGTTAGGTAAGGTTAGGTTAGGTTAGGTTAGGTTGGGTTGGGTGTTGTTGGGTTGGGTTGGGTTGGGTTAGGTTAGGTTGGGTTAGGTTAGGTTAGGTTACGTTAGGTTAGGTTAGGTTACGTTAGGTTATGTTAGGTTAGGTTAGGTTAGGTTACGTTAGGTTAGGTTAGGTCAGGAAAGGTTAGGTTACGTTAGAATAGGTTAGGTTAGGTTAGGTTACGTTAGGTTAGGTTAAGTTAGGTTAGGTTTGGTTAGGTTAGCTTAGGTTAGGTTAGGTTGGGTTGGGTTGGGTTAGGTTAGGTTAGGTTAGGTTAGGTTGGGTTAGGTTAGTTTAGGTTAGGTTAGGTTAGGTTAGGTTGGGTTGGGTTGGGTTAGGTTAGGTTAGGTTAGGTTAGGTAAGGTTAGGTTAGGTTAGGTTAGGTTACGTTAGGTTAAGGTATGAACCGTCGTAAAACCGCATTAAACAATGTCACTTAGTGAGATGCAGTGTTTTTCACCTTTACAAGTTGGGAACTGTGATATCTAATGTGAAAGCGCTTGAAACCGTCGTATTGTTGTAGAAAGCAATGTAAAGTAGCGAGTAAAACGTTTTCTAACGATAGAAGTGCGAAGGTTATGTTAGGTTGAGTTATGTTAGTTTAAGCTAGGTAGCGTCGTGAAACTACCAAAAACAACGTCATTTAACGAGATAGTGTTGTTTTATTGCGAGTACGAAACTGCGATAGGTGAAATGTTGTGAAAGCACACAAAACGGCATGAACAAGCCAAATACTGCGTGTTGTACCGTTACAAGTGCGAAACTGCTATGTTGTGATATTCTCGTTAAAGCGCATGCAAGCATCGTGAAACCTTAAAGAACGATGTCATTTAGCGAGATACAGCGTTCTGTACTGCAATAAGTTGGTGAAAAACTGTGAGGTCATGCAAATATCCTAATTGTGAACGAAACAGTGTAATAGAGCGTTTTTTAATACAAGTGCGAATGTTAGGTTAGGTTAAGATATGAACCGTCGTAAAACCGCATTAAACAATGTCACTTGATGAGATGCAGTGTTTTTCACCATTACAAGTCGGGAACTGCGATATCTAATGTGAAAGCGCTTGCAAACGTCGTTAGGTTAGGTTAGGTTAGGTTAGGTTACGTTAGGTTAGGTTAGGTTAGGTTTGGTTAGGTTAGGTTAGGTTAGGTTAGGTTAGGGATGTTAGGTAAGGTTTGGTTAGGTTAGGTTAGGTTAGGTTGGGTTAGGTAAGGTTAGGTTAGGTTAAGATATGAACCGCGCTAAAACCGCATTAAACAATGTCACTTAGTGAGATGCTGTGTTTTTCACCATTACAAGTCGGGAACTGCGATATCTAATGTGAAAGCGCTTGCAAACGTCGTTAGGTTAGGTTAGGTTAGGTTAGGTTAGGTTAGGTTACGTTAGGTTAGGTTTGGTTAGGTTAGGTTAGGTTAGGTTATGTTAGGTTAGGTTGGGTTAGGTTAGGTTAGGTTAGGTTAGGTTAGGTTAAGATATGAACCGCGCTAAAACCGCATTAAACAATGTCACTTAGTGAGATGCAGTGTTTTTCACCTTTACAAGTTGGGAACTGCGATATCTAATGTGAAAGCGCATGAAACCGTCGTAATCTTGTAGAAAACATTGTAAAGTGGTGAGTAAAACGTTTTCTAACGATAGAAGTGCGAAGGTTAGGTTAGGTTAGGTTAGTTTAAGCTAGGTAGCGTCGTGAAACTACCAAAAACGACGTCATCTAACGAGATAGTGTTGTTTTATAGCGAGTATTAAACTGCGATAGGTGAAATGTTGTGAAAGCACACAAAACGGCATGAACAAGCCAAATACTGCGTGTTCTACCGTTACAAGTGCGAAACTGCTATATTGTGATATTCTCGTTAAAGCGCATGCAAGCATCGTGAAACTTTAAAGAACAATGTCATTTAGCGAGATACAACGTTCTGTACTGCAATAAGTTGGTGAAAAACTGTGAGGTTATGCAAATATGGTAATTATGAACAAAACAGTGTAATAGAGCGTTTTTCGATTCAAGTGCGAATGTTAGGTTAGGTTAAGATATGAACCGTCGTAAAACCGCATTAAACAATGTCACTTAGTGAGATGTAGTGTTTTTCAACATTACAAGTCGGGAACTACGATATCTAATGTGAAAGCGCATGAAACCGTCGTAATTTTGTAGAAAACATTGTAAAGTGGTGAGTAAAACGTTTTCTAACGATAGAAGTGCGAAGGTTAGGTTAGGTTAGTTTAAGCTAGGTAGCGTCGTGAAAGTACCAAAAACGACGTCATCTAACGAGATAGTGTTGTTTTATAGCGAGTAATAAACTGCGATAGGTGAAATGTTGTGAAAGCACACAAAACGGCATGAACAAGCCAAATACTGCGTGTTCTACCGTTACAAGTGCGAAACTGCTATATTGTGATATTCTCGTTAAAGCGCATGCAAGCATCGTGAAACTTTAAAGAACAATGTCATTTAGCGAGATACAACGTTCTGTACTGCAATAAGTTGGTGAGAAACTGTGAGGTCAAGCAAATATCGTAATTGTGAACGAAACAGTGTAATAGAGCGTTTTTTAATACAAGTGCGAATGTTAGGTTAGGTTTAGATATGAACCGTCGTAAAACCGCATTAAACAATGTCACTTGATGAGATGCAGTGTTTTTCACCATTACAAGTCGGGAACTGCGATATCTAATGTGAAAGCGCTTGCAAACGTCGTTAGGTTAGGTTAGGTTAGGTTAGGTTAGGTTAGGTTAGGTTACGTTAGGTTAGGTTAGGTTAGGTTAGGTTTGGTTAGGTTAGGTTAGGTTAGGTTAGGTTAGGTTAGGGATGTTAGGTAAGGTTTGGTTAGGTTAGGTTAGGTTAGGTTGGGTTAGGTAAGGTTAGGTTAGGTTAAGATATGAACCGCGCTAAAACCGCATTAAACAATGTCACTTAGTGAGACGCTGTGTTTTTCACCATTACAAGTCCGGAACTGCGATATCTAATGTGAAAGCGCTTGCAAACGTCGTTAGGTTAGGTTAGGTTAGGTTAGGTTAGGTTAGGTTACGTTAGGTTAGGTTTGGTTAGGTTAGGTTAGGTTAGGTTATGTTAGGTTAGGTTGGGTTAGGTTAGGTTAGGTTAGGTTAGGTTAAGATATGAACCGCGCTAAAACCGCATTAAACAATGTCACTTAGTGAGATGCAGTGTTTTTCACCTTTACAAGTTGGGAACTGCGATATCTAATGTGAAAGCGCTTGAAACCGTCGTATTGTTGTAGAAAGCAATGTAAAGTAGCGAGTAAAACGTTTTCTAACGATAGAAGTGCGAAGGTTAGGTTAGGTTAGGTTAGGTTAGTTTAGGCTAGGTAGCGTCGTGAAACTACCAAAAACGACGTCATCTAAAGAGATAGTGTTGTTTTATTGCGAGTATTAAACTGCGATAGGTGAAATGTTGTGAAAGCACACAAAACGGCATGAACAAGCCAAATACTGCGTGTTCTACCGTTACAAGTGCGAAACTGCTATATTGTGATATTCTCGTTAAAGCGCATGCAAGCATCGTGAAACCTTAAAGAACAATGTCATTTAGCGAGATACAGAGTTCTGTACTGCAATAAGTTGGTGAAAAACTGTGAGGTTATGCAAATATCGTAATTGTGAACGAAACAGTGTAATAGAGCGTTTTTCAATACAAATACGAATGTTAGGTTAGGTTAAGATATGAACCGTCGTAAAACCGCATTAAACAATGTCACTTAGTGAGATGCAGTGTTTTTCACCATTACAAGTCGGGAACTGCGATATCTAATGTGAAAGCGCTTGCAAACATCGTTAGGTTAGGTTAGGTTAGGTTAGGTTAGGTTAGGTTACGTTAGGTTAGGTTTGGTTAGGTTAGGTTAGGTTAGGTTAGGTTATGTTAGGTTAGGTTGGGTTAGGTTAGGTTAGGTTACGTTAGGTTAAGGTATGAACCGTCGTAAAACCGCAATAAACAATGTCACTTCGTGAGATGCAGTGTTTTTCACCTTTACAAGTTGGGAACTGCGATATCTAATGTGAAAGCGCTTGAAACCGTCGTAATGTTGTAGAAAGCAATGTAAAGTAGCGAGTAAAACGTTTTCTAACGATAGAAGTGCGAAGGTTAGGTTAGGTTAGGTTAGTTTAAGCTAGGTAGCGTCGTGAAACTACCAAAAACGACGTCATCTAACGAGACAGTGTTGTTTTATAGCGAGTATTAAACTGCGATAGGTGAAATGTTGTGAAAGCACACAAAACGGCATGAACAAGCCAAATACTGCGTGTTCTACCGTTACAAGTGCGAAACTGCTATATTGTGATATTCTCGTTAAAGCGCATGCAAGCATCGTGAAACCTTAAAGAACAATGTCATTTAGCGAAATACAACGTTCTGTACTGCAATAAGTTGGTGAAAAACTGTGAGGTTATGCAAATATGGTAATTGTGAACAAAACAGTGTAATAGAGCGTTTTTAGATACAAGTGCGAATGTTAGGTTAGGTTAAGATATGAACCGTCGTAAAACCGCGTTAAACAATGTCAATTAGTGAGATGCAGTGTTTTTCACCATTAAAAGTCGGGAACTGCGATATCTAATGTGAAAGCGCTTGCAACCGTCGTTAGGTTAGGTTAGGTTAGGTTAGGTTAGGTTAGGTTTTGTTAGGTTAGGTTAGGTTAGGTTAGGTTAGATTAGGTTAGGTTGGGTTGAGTTGGGTTAGGTTAGGTTAGGTTAGGTTAGGTTGGGTTAGGTTAGGTTAGGTTACGTTAGGTTAGGTTAGGTTACGTTAGGTTAGGTTAGGTTAGGTTACGTTAGGTTAGGTTAGGTTAGGTAAGGATAATTTGGTTAGGTTAGGTAAGGTTAGGTTAGGTTAGGTTAGGTTGGGTTGGGTGTTGTTGGGTTGGGTTGGGTTGGGTTAGGTTGGGTTAGGTTAGGTTAGGTTACGTTAGGTTAGGTTAGGTTACGTTAGGTTATGTTAGGTTAGGTTAGGTTAGGTTACGTTAGGTTAGGTTAGGTCAGGAAAGGTTAGGTTACGTTAGAATAGGTTAGGTTAGGTTAGGTTACGTTAGGTTAGGTTAAGTTAGGTTAGGTTTGGTTAGGTTAGCTTAGGTTAGGTTAGGTTGGGTTGGGTTGGGTTGGGTTAGGTTAGGTTAGGTTAGGTTAGGTTAGGTTGGGTTAGGTTAGTTTAGGTTAGGTTAGGTTAGGTTAGGTTGGGTTGGGTTGGGTTAGGTTAGGTTAGGTTAGGTTAGGTAAGGTTAGGTTAGGTTAGGTTAGGTTACGTTAGGTTAAGGTATGAACCGTCGTAAAACCGCATTAAACAATGTCACTTAGTGAGATGCAGTGTTTTTCACCTTTACAAGTTGGGAACTGTGATATCTAATGTGAAAGCGCTTGAAACCGTCGTATTGTTGTAGAAAGCAATGTAAAGTAGCGAGTAAAACGTTTTCTAACGATAGAAGTGCGAAGGTTATGTTAGGTTGAGTTATGTTAGTTTAAGCTAGGTAGCGTCGTGAAACTACCAAAAACAACGTCATTTAACGAGATAGTGTTGTTTTATTGCGAGTACGAAACTGCGATAGGTGAAATGTTGTGAAAGCACACAAAACGGCATGAACAAGCCAAATACTGCGTGTTGTACCGTTACAAGTGCGAAACTGCTATGTTGTGATATTCTCGTTAAAGCGCATGCAAGCATCGTGAAACCTTAAAGAACGATGTCATTTAGCGAGATACAGCGTTCTCTACTGCAATAAGTTGGTGAAAAACTGTGAGGTCATGCAAATATCGTAATTGTGAACGGAACAGTGTAATAGAGCGTTTTTCGATTCAAGTGCGAATGTTAGGTTAGGTTAAGATATTGACCGTCGTAAAACCGCATTAAACAATGTCACTTGATGAGATGCAGTGTTTTTCACCATTACAAGTCGGGAACTGCGATATCTAATGTGAAAGCGCTTGCAAACGTCGTTAGGTTAGGTTAGGTTAGGTTAGGTTACGTTAGGTTAGGTTAGGTTAGGTTTGGTTTGGTTAGGTTAGGTTAGGTTAGGTTAGGTTAGGGATGTTAGGTAAGGTTTGGTTAGGTTAGGTTAGGTTAGGTTGGGTTAGGTAAGGTTAGGTTAGGTTAAGATATGAACCGCGCTAAAACCGCATTAAACAATGTCACTTAGTGAGATGCTGTGTTTTTCACCATTACAAGTGGGGAACTGCGATATCTAATGTGAAAGCGCTTGCAAACGTCGTTAGGTTAGGTTAGGTTAGGTTAGGTTAGGTTAGGTTAGGTTAGGTTACGTTAGGTTAGGTTTGGTTAGGTTAGGTTAGGTTAGGTTATGTTAGGTTAGGTTGGGTTAGGTTAGGTTAGGTTAGGTTAGGTTAGGTTAAGATATGAACCGCGCTAAAACCGCATTAAACAATGTCACTTAGTGAGATGCAGTGTTTTTCACCTTTACAAGTTGGGAACTGCGATATCTAATGTGAAAGCGCATGAAACCGTCGTAATCTTGTAGAAAACATTGTAAAGTGGTGAGTAAAACGTTTTCTAACGATAGAAGTGCGAAGGTTAGGTTAGGTTAGGTTAGTTTAAGCTAGGTAGCGTCGTGAAACTACCAAAAACGACGTCATCTAACGAGATAGTGTTGTTTTATAGCGAGTATTAAACTGCGATAGGTGAAATGTTGTGAAAGCACACAAAACGGCATAAACAAGCCAAATACTGCGTGTTCTACCGTTACAAGTGCGAAACTGCTATATTGTGATATTCTCGTTAAAGCGCATGCAAGCATCGTGAAACTTTAAAGAACAATGTCATTTAGCGAGATACAACGTTCTGTACTGCAATAAGTTGGTGAAAAACTGTGAGGTTATGCAAATATGGTAATTATGAACAAAACAGTGTAATAGAGCGTTTTTCGATTCAAGTGCGAATGTTAGGTTAGGTTAAGATATGAACCGTCGTAAAACCGCATTAAACAATGTCACTTAGTGAGATGTAGTGTTTTTCAACATTACAAGTCGGGAACTACGATATCTAATGTGAAAGCGCATGAAACCGTCGTAATCTTGTAGAAAACATTGTAAAGTGGTGAGTAAAACGTTTTCTAACGATAGAAGTGCGAAGGTTAGGTTAGGTTAGTTTAAGCTAGGTAGCGTCGTGAAAGTACCAAAAACGACGTCATCTAACGAGATAGTGTTGTTTTATAGCGAGTAATAAACTGCGATAGGTGAAATGTTGTGAAAGCACACAAAACGGCATGAACAATCCAAATACTGCGTGTTGTACCGTTACAAGTGCGAAACTGCTATGTTTTGACATTCTCGGTAAAGCGCATGCAAGTATCGTGAAACCTTAAAGAACGATGTCATTTAGCGAGATACAGCTTCTGTACTGTAATAATTTGGTGAGAAACTGTGAGGTCAAGCAAATATCGTAATTGTGAACGAAACAGTGTAATAGAGCGTTTTTTAATACAAGTGCGAATGTTAGGTTAGGTTAAGATATGAACCGTCGTAAAACCGCATTAAACAATGTCACTTGATGAGATGCAGTGTTTTTCACCATTACAAGTCGGGAACTGCGATATCTAATGTGAAAGCGCTTGCAAACGTCGTTAGGTTAGGTTAGGTTAGGTTAGGTTACGTTAGGTTAGGTTAGGTTAGGTTAGGTTTGGTTAGGTTAGGTTAGGTTAGGTTAGGTTAGGTTAGGGATGTTAGGTAAGGTTTGGTTAGGTTAGGTTAGGTTAGGTTGGGTTAGGTAAGGTTAGGTTAGGTTAAGATATGAACCGCGCTAAAACCGCATTAAACAATGTCACTTAGTGAGATGCTGTGTTTTTCACCATTACAAGTCGGGAACTGCGATATCTAATGTGAAAGCGCTTGCAAACGTCGTTAGGTTAGGTTAGGTTAGGTTAGGTTAGGTTACGTTAGGTTAGGTTTTGTTAGGTTAGGTTAGGTTAGGTTATGTTAGGTTAGGTTGGGTTAGGTTAGGTTAGGTTAGGTTAGGTTAAGATATGAACCGCGCTAAAACCGCATTAAACAATGTCACTTAGTGAGATGCAGTGTTTTTCACCTTTACAAGTTGGGAACTGCGATATCTAATGTGAAAGCGCTTGAAACCGTCGTATTGTTGTAGAAAGCAATGTAAAGTAGCGAGTAAAACGTTTTCTAACGATAGAAGTGCGAAGGTTATGTTAGGTTGAGTTATGTTAGTTTAAGCTAGGTAGCGTCGTGAAACTACCAAAAACAACGTCATCTAACGAGGTAGTGTTGTTTTATTGCGAGTACGAAACTGCGATAGGTGAAATGTTGTGAAAGCACACAAAACGGCATGAACAAGCCAAATACTGCGTGTTGTACCGTTACAAGTGCGAAACTGCTATGTTGTGATATTCTCGTTAAAGCGCCTGCAAGCATCGTGAAACCTTAAAGAACGATGTCATTTAGCGAGATACAGCGTTCTGTACTGCAATAAGTTGGTGAAAAACTGTGAAGTTATGGAAATATCCTAATTGTGAACGAAACAGTGTAATAGAGCGTTTTTTAATACAAGTGCAAATGTTAGGTTAGGTTAAGATATGAACCGCGCTAAAACCGCATTAAACAATGTCACTTAGTGAGATGCTGTGTTTTTCACCATTACAAGTCGGGAACTGCGATATCTAATGCGAAAGCGCTTGCAAACGTCGTTAGGTTAGGTTAGGTTAGGTTAGGTTAGGTTAGGTTAGGTTAGGTTACGTTAGGTTAGGTTTGGTTAGGTTAGGTTAGGTTAGGTTATTTTAGGTTAGGTTGGGTTAGGTTAGGTTAGGTTAGGTTAAGATATGAACCGCGCTAAAACCACATTAAACAATGTCACTTAGTGAGATGCAGTGTTTTTCACCTTTACAAGTTGGGAACTGCGATATCTAATGTGAAAGCGCATGAAACCGTCGTAATCTTGTAGAAAACATTGTAAAGTGGTGAGTAAAACGTTTTCTAACGATAGAAGTGCGAAGGTTAGGTTAGGTTAGGTTAGTTTAAGCTAGGTAGCGTCGTGAAACTACCAAAAACGACGTCATCTAACGAGATAGTGTTGTTTTATAGCGAGTATTAAACTGCGATAGGTGAAATGTTGTGAAAGCGCACAAAACGGCATGAACAAGCCAAATACTGCGTGTTCTACCGTTACAAGTGTGAAACTGCTATATTGTGATATTCTCGTTAAAGCGCATGCAAGCATCGTGAAACCTTAAAGAACAATGTCATTTAGCGAGATACAGCGTTCTGTACTGCAATAAGTTGGTGAAAAACTGTGAGGCTATGCAAATATCGTAATTGTGAACGAAACAGTGTAATAGAGCGTTTTTCAATACAAGTTCGAATGTAAGGTTAGGTTAAGATATGAACCGTCGTAAAACCGCATTAAAATATGTCACTTAGAGAGATGCAGTGTTTTTCACCATTACAAGTCGGGAACTGCGATATCTAATGTGAAAGCGCTTGCAAACGTCGTTAGGTTAGGTTAGGTTAGGTTAGGTTACGTTAGGTTAGGTTTGGTTAGGTTAGGTTAGGTTAGGTTAGGTTATGTTAGGTTAGGTTGGGTTAGGTTAGGTTAGGTTACGTTAGGTTAAGGTATGAACCGTTGTAAAACCGCAATAAACAATGTCACTTAGTGAGATGCAGTGTTTTTCACCTTTACAAGTTGGGAACTGCGATATCTAATGTGAAAGCGCTTGAAACCGTCGTAATGTTGTAGAAAGCAATGTAAAGTAGCGAGTAAAACGTTTTCTAACGATAGAAGTGCGAAGGTTATGTTAGGTTGAGTTATGTTAGTTTAAGCTAGGTAGCGTCGTGAAACCACCAAAAACGAAGTCATCTAACGAGATAGTGTTGTTTTATTGCGAGTACGAAACTGCGATAGGTAAAATGTGAAAGCACACAAAACGGCATGAACAAGCCAAATACTGCCTGTTGTACCGTTACAAGTGCGAAACTGCTATGTTTTGACATTCTCGGTAAAGCGCATGCAAGTATCGTGAAACCTTAAAGAACGATGTCATTTAGCGAGATACAGCGTTCTGTACTGTAATAAGATGGTGAGAAACTGTGAGGTTATGCAAATATCGTAATTGTGAACGAAACAGTGTAATTGAGCGTCTTTAGATACGAGTGCGAATGTTAGGTTAGGTTGACATATCAACCATCGTAAAACCGCATTAAACAATGTAACTTAGTGAGATGTAGTGTTTTTCAACATTACAAGTCGGGAACTACGATATCTAATGTGAGAGCGCATGAAACCGTCGTAATCTTGTAGAAAACATTGTAAAGTTGCGAGTAAAACGTTTTCTAACGATAGAAGTGCGAAGGTTAGGTTAGGTTAGGTTAGGTTAGTTTAGGCTAGGTAGCGTCGTGAAACTACCAAAAACGACGTCATCTAAAGAGATAGTGTTGTTTTATTGCGAGTATTAAACTGCGATAGGTGAAATGTTGTGAAAGCACACAAAACGGCATGAAGCCAAATACTGCGTGTTCTACCGTTACAAGTGCGAAACTGCTATATTGTGATATTCTCGTTAAAGCGCATGCAAGCATCGTGAAACCTTAAAGAACAATTTCATTTAGCGAGATACAGCGTTCTGTACTGCAATAAGTTGGTGAAAAACTGTGAGGTTATGCAAATATCGTAATTGTGAACGAAACAGTGTAATAGAGCGTTTTTCAATACAAATACGAATGTTAGGTTAGGTTAAGATATGAACCGTCGTAAAACCGCATTAAACAATGTCACTTAGTGAGATGCAGTGTTTTTCACCATTACAAGTCGGGAACTGCGATATCTAATGTGAAAGTTCTTGCAAACGTCGTTAGGTTAGGTTAGGTTAGGTTAGGTTAGGTTAGGTTAGGTTACGTTAGGTTAGGTTTGGTTAGGTTAGGTTAGGTTAGGTTAGGTTATGTTAGGTTAGGTTGGGTTAGGTTAGGTTAGGTTACGTTAGGTTAAGGTATGAACCGTCGTAAAACCGCAATAAACAATGTCACTTCGTGAGATGCAGTGTTTTTCACCTTTACAAGTTGGGAACTGCGATATCTAATGTGAAAGCGCTTGAAACCGTCGTAATGTTGTAGAAAGCAATGTAAAGTAGCGAGTAAAACGTTTTCTAACGATAGACGTGCGAAGGTTATGTTAGGTTGAGTTATGTTAGTTTAAGCTAGGTAGCGTCGTGAAACCACCAAAAACGACGTCATCTAACGAGATAGTGTTGTTTTATTGCGAGTACGAAACTGCGATAGGTAAAATGTGAAAGCACACAAAACGGCATGAACAAGCCAAATACTGCGTGTTGTACCGTTACAAGTGCGAAACTGCTATGTTTTGACATTCTCGGTAAAGCGCATGCAAGTATCGTGAAACCCTAAAGAACGATGTCATTTAGCGAGATACAGCGTTCTGTACTGTAATAAGCTGGTGAGAAACTGTGAGGTCAAGCAAATATCGTAATTGTGAACGAAACAGTGTAATTGAGCGTCTTTAGATACAAGTGCGAATGTTAGGTTAGGTTGACATATCAACCGTCGTAAAACCGCATTAAACAATGTCACTTAGTGAGATGTAGTGTTTTTCAACATTACAAGTCCGGAACTACGATATCTAATGTGAAAGCACATGAAAGCGTCGTAATCTTGTAGAAAACATTGTAAAGTTGCGAGTAAAACGTTTTCTAACGATAGAAGTGCGAAGGTTAGGTTAGGTTAGGTTAGTTTAAGCTAGGTAGCGTCGTGAAACTACCAAAAACGACGTCATCTAACGAGACAGTGTTGTTTTATAGCGAGTATTAAACTGCGATAGGTGAAATGTTGTGAAAGCACACAAAACGGCATGAACAAGCCAAATACTGCGTGTTCTACCGTTACAAGTGCGAAACTGCTATATTGTGATATTCTCGTTAAAGCGCATGCAAGCATCGTGAAACCTTAAAGAACAATGTCATTTAGCGAGATACAACGTTCTGTACTGCAATAAGTTGGTGAAAAACTGTGAGGTTATGCAAATATGGTAATTGTGAACAAAACAGTGTAATAGAGCGTTTTTAGATACAAGTGCGAATGTTAGGTTAGGTTAAGATATGAACCGTCGTAAAACCGCATTAAACAATGTCAATTAGTGAGATGCAGTGTTTTTCACCATTAAAAGTCGGGAACTGCGATATCTAATGTGAAAGCGCTTGCAACCGTCGTTAGGTTAGGTTAGGTTAGGTTAGGTTAGGTTTTGTTAGGTTAGGTTAGGTTAGGTTAGGTTAGATTAGGTTAGGTTGGGTTGAGTTGGGTTAGGTTAGGTTAGGTTAGGTTAGGTTGGGTTAGGTTAGGTTAGGTTACGTTAGGTTAGGTTAGGTTACGTTAGGTTAGGTTAGGTTAGGTTACGTTAGGTTAGGTTAGGTTAGGTAAGGATAAGTTGGTTAGGTTAGGTAAGGTTAGGTTAGGTTAGGTTAGGTTGGGTTGGGTGTTGTTGGGTTGGGTTGGGTTGGGTTAGGTTGGGTTAGGTTAGGTTAGGTTACGTTAGGTTAGGTTAGGTTACGTTGGGTTATGTTAGGTTAGGTTAGGTTACGTTAGGTTAGGTTAGGTCAGGAAAGGTTAGGTTACGTTAGAATAGGTTAGGTTAGGTTAGGTTACGTTAGGTTAGGTTAAGTTAGGTTAGGTTTGGTTAGGTTAGCTTAGGTTAGGTTAGGTTGGGTTGGGTTGGGTTGGGTTAGGTTAGGTTAGGTTAGGTTAGGTTAGGTTGGGTTAGGTTAGTTTAGGTTAGGTTAGGTTAGGTTAGGTTGGGTTGGGTTGGGTTAGGTTAGGTTAGGTTAGGTTAGGTAAGGTTAGGTTAGGTTAGGTTAGATTACGTTAGGTTAAGGTATGAACCGTCGTAAAACCGCATTAAACAATGTCACTTAGTGAGATGCAGTGTTTTTCACCTTTACAAGTTGGGAACTGTGATATCTAATGTGAAAGCGCTTGAAACCGTCGTATTGTTGTAGAAAGCAATGTAAAGTAGCGAGTAAAACGTTTTCTAACGATAGAAGTGCGAAGGTTATGTTAGGTTGAGTTATGTTAGTTTAAGCTAGGTAGCGTCGTGAAACTACCAAAAACAACGTCATTTAACGAGATAGTGTTGTTTTATTGCGAGTACGAAACTGCGATAGGTGAAATGTTGTGAAAGCACACAAAACGGCATGAACAAGCCAAATACTGCGTGTTGTACCGTTACAAGTGCGAAACTGCTATGTTGTGATATTCTCGTTAAAGCGCATGCAAGCATCGTGAAACCTTAAAGAACAATTTCATTTAGCGAGATACAGCGTTCTGTACTGCAATAAGTTGGTGAAAAACTGTGAGGTTATGCAAATATCGTAATTGTGAACGAAACAGTGTAATAGAGCGTTTTTCAATACAAATACGAATGTTAGGTTAGGTTAAGATATGAACCGTCGTAAAACCGCATTAAACAATGTCACTTAGTGAGATGCAGTGTTTTTCACCATTACAAGTCGGGAACTGCGATATCTAATGTGAAAGTTCTTGCAAACGTCGTTAGGTTAGGTTAGGTTAGGTTAGGTTAGGTTAGGTTAGGTTACGTTAGGTTAGGTTTGGTTAGGTTAGGTTAGGTTAGGTTAGGTTATGTTAGGTTAGGTTGGGTTAGGTTAGGTTAGGTTACGTTAGGTTAAGGTATGAACCGTCGTAAAACCGCAATAAACAATGTCACTTCGTGAGATGCAGTGTTTTTCACCTTTACAAGTTGGGAACTGCGATATCTAATGTGAAAGCGCTTGAAACCGTCGTAATGTTGTAGAAAGCAATGAAAAGTAGCGAGTAAAACGTTTTCTAACGATAGACGTGCGAAGGTTATGTTAGGTTGAGTTATGTTAGTTTAAGCTAGGTAGCGTCGTGAAACCACCAAAAACGACGTCATCTAACGAGATAGTGTTGTTTTATTGCGAGTACGAAACTGCGATAGGTAAAATGTGAAAGCACACAAAACGGCATGAACAAGCCAAATACTGCGTGTTGTACCGTTACAAGTGCGAAACTGCTATGTTTTGACATTCTCGGTAAAGCGCATGCAAGTATCGTGAAACCCTAAAGAACGATGTCATTTAGCGAGATACAGCGTTCTGTACTGTAATAAGCTGGTGAGAAACTGTGAGGTCAAGCAAATATCGTAATTGTGAACGAAACAGTGTAATTGAGCGTCTTTAGATACAAGTGCGAATGTTAGGTTAGGTTGACATATCAACCGTCGTAAAACCGCATTAAACAATGTCACTTAGTGAGATGTAGTGTTTTTCAACATTACAAGTCCGGAACTACGATATCTAATGTGAAAGCACATGAAACCGTCGTAATCTTGTAGAAAACATTGTAAAGTTGCGAGTAAAACGTTTTCTAACGATAGAAGTGCGAAGGTTAGGTTAGGTTAGGTTAGTTTAAGCTAGGTAGCGTCGTGAAACTACCAAAAACGACGTCATCTAACGAGACAGTGTTGTTTTATAGCGAGTATTAAACTGCGATAGGTGAAATGTTGTGAAAGCACACAAAACGGCATGAACAAGCCAAATACTGCGTGTTCTACCGTTACAAGTGCGAAACTGCTATATTGTGATATTCTCGTTAAAGCGCATGCAAGCATCGTGAAACCTTAAAGAACAATGTCATTTAGCGAGATACAACGTTCTGTACTGCAATAAAATGGTGAAAAACTGTGAGGTTATGCAAATATGGTAATTGTGAACAAAACAGTGTAATAGAGCGTTTTTAGATACAAGTGCGAATGTTAGGTTAGGTTAAGATATGAACCTTCGTAAAACCGCATTAAACAATGTCAATTAGTGAGATGCAGTGTTTTTCACCATTAAAAGTCGGGAACTGCGATATCTAATGTGAAAGCGCTTGCAACCGTCGTTAGGTTAGGTTAGGTTAGGTTAGGTTAGGTTTTGTTAGGTTAGGTTAGGTTAGGTTAGGTTAGATTAGGTTAGGTTGGGTTGAGTTGGGTTAGGTTAGGTTAGGTTAGGTTAGGTTGGGTTAGGTTAGGTTAGGTTACGTTAGGTTAGGTTAGGTTACGTTAGGTTAGGTTAGGTTAGGTTACGTTAGGTTAGGTTAGGTTAGGTAAGGATAATTTGGTTAGGTTAGGTAAGGTTAGGTTAGGTTAGGTTAGGTTGGGTTGGGTGTTGGGTTGGGTTGGGTTGGGTTAGGTTGGGTTAGGTTAGGTTAGGTTACGTTAGGTTAGGTTAGGTTACGTTGGGTTATGTTAGGTTAGGTTAGGTTACGTTAGGTTAGGTTAGGTCAGGAAAGGTTAGGTTACGTTAGAATAGGTTAGGTTAGGTTAGGTTACGTTAGGTTAGGTTAAGTTAGGTTAGGTTTGGTTAGGTTAGCTTAGGTTAGGTTAGGTTGGGTTGGGTTGGGTTGGGTTAGGTTAGGTTAGGTTAGGTTAGGTTAGGTTGGGTTAGGTTAGTTTAGGTTAGGTTAGGTTAGGTTAGGTTGGGTTGGGTTGGGTTAGGTTAGGTTAGGTTAGGTTAGGTAAGGTTAGGTTAGGTTAGGTTAGATTACGTTAGGTTAAGGTATGAACCGTCGTAAAACCGCATTAAACAATGTCACTTAGTGAGATGCAGTGTTTTTCACCTTTACAAGTTGGGAACTGTGATATCTAATGTGAAAGCGCTTGAAACCGTCGTATTGTTGTAGAAAGCAATGTAAAGTAGCGAGTAAAACGTTTTCTAACGATAGAAGTGCGAAGGTTATGTTAGGTTGAGTTATGTTAGTTTAAGCTAGGTAGCGTCGTGAAACTACCAAAAACAACGTCATTTAACGAGATAGTGTTGTTTTATTGCGAGTACGAAACTGCGATAGGTGAAATGTTGTGAAAGCACACAAAACGGCATGAACAAGCCAAATACTGCGTGTTGTACCGTTACAAGTGCGAAACTGCTATGTTGTGATATTCTCGTTAAAGCGCATGCAAGCATCGTGAAACCTTAAAGAACGATGTCATTTAGCGAGATACAGCGTTCTGTACTGCAATAAGTTAGTGAAAAACTGTGAGGTTATGCAAATATCCTAATTGTGAACGAAACAGTGTAATAGAGCGTTTTTTAATACAAGTGCGAATGTTAGGTTAGGTTAAGATATGAACCGTCGTAAAACCGCATTAAACAATGTCACTTGATGAGATGCAGTGTTTTTCACCATTACAAGTCGGGAACTGCGATATCTAATGTGAAAGCGCTTGCAAACGTCGTTAGGTTAGTTTAGGTTAGGTTAGGTTACGTTAGGTTAGGTTAGGTTAGGTTTGGTTAGGTTAGGTTAGGTTAGGTTAGGTTAGGAATGTTAGGTAAGGTTTGGTTAGGTTAGGTTAGGTTAGGTTAGGTTGGGTTAGGTAAGGTTAGGTTAGGTTAAGATATGAACCGCGCTAAAACCGCATTAAACAATGTCACTTAGTGAGATGCTGTGTTTTTCACCATTACAAGTCGGGAACTGCGATATCTAATGTGAAAGCGCTTGCAAACGTCGTTAGGTTAGGTTAGGTTAGGTTAGGTTAGGTTAGGTTACGTTAGGTTAGGTTTGGTTAGGTTAGGTTAGGTTAGGTTATGTTAGGTTAGGTTGGGTTAGGTTAGGTTAGGTTAGGTTAGGTTAAGATATGAACCGCGCTAAAACCGCATTAAACAATGTCACTTAGTGAGATGCAGTGTTTTTCACCTTTACAAGTTGGGAACTGCGATATCTAATGTGAAAGCGCATGAAACCGTCGTAATCTTGTAGAAAACATTGTAAAGTGGTGAGTAAAACGTTTTCTAACGATAGAAGTGCGAAGGTTAGGTTAGGTTAGGTTAGTTTAAGCTAGGTAGCGTCGTGAAACTACCAAAAACGACGTCATCTAACGAGATAGTGTTGTTTTATAGCGAGTATTAAACTGCGATAGGTGAAATGTTGTGAAAGCACACAAAACGGCTAGAACAAGCCAAATACTGCGTGTTCTACCGTTACAAGTGCGAAACTGCTATATTGTGATATTCTCGTTAAAGCGCATGCAAGCATCGTGAAACTTTAAAGAACAATGTCATTTAGCGAGATACAACGTTCTGTACTGAAATAAGTTGGTGAAAAACTGTGAGGTTATGCAAATATGGTAATTGTGAACAAAACAGTGTAATAGAGCGTTTTTCGATTCAAGTGCGAATGTTAGGTTAGGTTAAGATATGAACCGTCGTAAAACCGCATTAAACAATGTCACTTAGTGAGATGTAGTGTTTTTCAACATTACAAGTCGGGAACTACGATATCTAATGTGAAAGCGCATGAAACCGTCGTAATCTTGTAGAAAACATTGTAAAGTGGTGAGTAAAACGTTTTCTAACGATAGAAGTGCGAAGGTTAGGTTAGGTTAGTTTAAGCTAGGTAGCGTCGTGAAAGTACCAAAAACGACGTCATCTAACGAGATAGTGTTGTTTTATAGCGAGTATTAAACTGCGATAGGTGAAATGTTGTGAAAGCACACAAAACGGCATGAACAATCCAAATACTGCGTGTTGTACCGTTACAAGTGCGAAACTGCTATGTTTTGACATTCTCGGTAAAGCGCATGCAAGTATCGTGAAACCTTAAAGAACGATGTCATTTAGCGAGATACAGCGTTCTGTACTGTAATAAGTTGGTGAGAAACTGTGAGGTCAAGCAAATATCGTAATTGTGAACGAAACAGTGTAATAGAGCGTTTTTTAATACAAGTGCGAATGTTTGGTTAGGTTAAGATATGAACCGTCGTAAAACCGCATTAAACAATGTCACTTAGTGAGATGCAGTGTTTTTCACCATTACAAGTCGGGAACTGCGATATCTAATGTGCAAGCGCTTGCAAACGTCGTTAGGTTAGGTTAGGTTAGTTTAGGTTTGGTTAGGTTAGGTTAGGTTAGGTTAGGGATGTTAAGTAAGGTTTGGTTAGGTTAGGTTAGGTTAGGTTGGGTTAGGTAAGGCTAGGTTAGGTTAAGATATGAACCGCGCTAAAACCGCATTAAACAATGTCACTTAGTGAGATGCTGTGTTTTTCACCATTACAAGTCGGGAACTGCGATATCTAATGCGAAAGCGCTTGCAAACGTCGATAGGTTAGGTTAGGTTAGGTTACGTTAGGTTAGGTTTGGTTAGGTTAGGTTAGGTTAGGTTATTTTAGGTTAGGTTGGGTTAGGTTAGGTTAGGTTAGGTCAAGATATGAACCGCGCTAAAACCACATTAAACAATGTCACTTAGTGAGATGCAGTGTTTTTCACCTTTACAAGTTGGGAACTGCGATATCTAATGTGAAAGCGCATGAAACCGTCGTAATCTTGTAGAAAACATTGTAAAGTGGTGAGTAAAACGTTTTCTAACGATAGAAGTGCGAAGGTTAGGTTAGGTTAGGTTAGTTTAAGCTAGGTAGCGTCGTGAAACTACCAAAAACGACGTCATCTAACGAGATAGTGTTGTTTTATAGCGAGTATTAAACTGCGATAGGTGAAATGTTGTGAAAGCGCACAAAACGGCATGAACAAGCCAAATACTGCGTGTTCTACCGTTACAAGTGTGAAACTGCTATATTGTGATATTCTCGTTAAAGCGCATGCAAGCATCGTGAAACCTTAAAGAACAATGTCATTTAGCGAGATACAACGTTCTGTACTGCAATAAGTTGGTGAAAAACTGTGAGGTTATGCAAATATTGTAATTGTGAACAAAACAGTGTAATAGAGCGTTTTTAGATACAAGTGCGAATGTTAGGTTAGGTTAAGATATGAACCGTCGTAAAACCGCATTAAACAATGTCAATTAGTGAGATGCAGTGTTTTTCACCATTAAAAGTCGGGAACTGCGATATCTAATGTGAAAGCGCTTGCAACCGTCGTTAGGTTAGGTTAGGTTAGGTTAGGTTAGGTTTTGTTAGGTTAGGTTAGGTTAGGTTAGGTTAGATTAGGTTAGGTTGGGTTGAGTTGGGTTAGGTTAGGTTAGGTTAGGTTGGGTTAGGTTAGGTTAGGTTACGTTAGGTTAGGTTAGGTTACGTAAGGTTAGGTTAGGTTAGGTTACGTTAGGTTAGGTTAGGTTAGGTAAGGATAATTTGGTTAGGTTAGGTAAGGTTAGGTTAGGTTAGGTTAGGTTGGGTTGGGTGTTGGGTTGGGTTGGGTTGGGTTAGGTTGGGTTAGGTTAGGTTAGGTTACGTTAGGTTAGGTTAGGTTACGTTGGGTTATGTTAGGTTAGGTTAGGTTACGTTAGGTTAGGTTAGGTCAGGAAAGGTTAGGTTACGTTAGAATAGGTTAGGTTAGGTTAGGTTACGTTAGGTTAGGTTAAGTTAGGTTAGGTTTGGTTAGGTTAGGTTAGGTTAGGTTAGGTTAGGTTAGGTTAGGTTAGGTTAGGTTAGGTTAGGTTAGGTTAGGTTAGGTTAGGTTAGGTTAGGTTAGGTAAGGTTAGGTTAGGTTAGGTTAGGTTAGGTTAGGTTAGGTTAGGTTAGGTTAGGTTAGGTTAGGTTAGGTTAGGTTAGGTTAGGTTAGGTTAGGTTAGGTTAGGTTAGGTTAGGTTAAGATATGAACCGCGCTAAAACCGCATTAAACAATGTCACTTAGTGAGATGCAGTGTTTTTCACCTTTACAAGTTGGGAACTGCGATATCTAATGTGAAAGCGCTTGAAACCGTCGTATTGTTGTAGAAAGCAATGTAAAGTAGCGAGTAAAACGTTTTCTAACGATAGAAGTGCGAAGGTTATGTTAGGTTGAGTTATGTTAGTTTAAGCTAGGTAGCGTCGTGAAACTACCAAAAACAACGTCATCTAACGAGGTAGTGTTGTTTTATTGCGAGTACGAAACTGCGATAGGTGAAATGTTGTGAAAGCACACAAAACGGCATGAACAAGCCAAATACTGCGTGTTGTACCGTTACAAGTGCGAAACTGCTATGTTGTGATATTCTCGTTAAAGCGCCTGCAAGCATCGTGAAACCTTAAAGAACGATGTCATTTAGCGAGATACAGCGTTCTGTACTGCAATAAGTTGGTGAAAAACTGTGAAGTTATGGAAATATCCTAATTGTGAACGAAACAGTGTAATAGAGCGTTTTTTAATACAAGTGCAAATGTTAGGTTAGGTTAAGATATGAACCGCGCTAAAACCGCATTAAACAATGTCACTTAGTGAGATGCTGTGTTTTTCACCATTACAAGTCGGGAACTGCGATATCTAATGCGAAAGCGCTTGCAAACGTCGTTAGGTTAGGTTAGGTTAGGTTAGGTTAGGTTAGGTTAGGTTAGGTTACGTTAGGTTAGGTTTGGTTAGGTTAGGTTAGGTTAGGTTATTTTAGGTTAGGTTGGGTTAGGTTAGGTTAGGTTAGGTTAAGATATGAACCGCGCTAAAACCACATTAAACAATGTCACTTAGTGAGATGCAGTGTTTTTCACCTTTACAAGTTGGGAACTGCGATATCTAATGTGAAAGCGCATGAAACCGTCGTAATCTTGTAGAAAACATTGTAAAGTGGTGAGTAAAACGTTTTCTAACGATAGAAGTGCGAAGGTTAGGTTAGGTTAGGTTAGTTTAAGCTAGGTAGCGTCGTGAAACTACCAAAAACGACGTCATCTAACGAGATAGTGTTGTTTTATAGCGAGTATTAAACTGCGATAGGTGAAATGTTGTGAAAGCGCACAAAACGGCATGAACAAGCCAAATACTGCGTGTTCTACCGTTACAAGTGTGAAACTGCTATATTGTGATATTCTCGTTAAAGCGCATGCAAGCATCGTGAAACCTTAAAGAACAATGTCATTTAGCGAGATACAGCGTTCTGTACTGCAATAAGTTGGTGAAAAACTGTGAGGCTATGCAAATATCGTAATTGTGAACGAAACAGTGTAATAGAGCGTTTTTCAATACAAGTTCGAATGTAAGGTTAGGTTAAGATATGAACCGTCGTAAAACCGCATTAAAATATGTCACTTAGAGAGATGCAGTGTTTTTCACCATTACAAGTCGGGAACTGCGATATCTAATGTGAAAGCGCTTGCAAACGTCGTTAGGTTAGGTTAGGTTAGGTTAGGTTAGGTTACGTTAGGTTAGGTTTGGTTAGGTTAGGTTAGGTTAGGTTAGGTTATGTTAGGTTAGGTTGGGTTAGGTTAGGTTAGGTTACGTTAGGTTAAGGTATGAACCGTTGTAAAACCGCAATAAACAATGTCACTTAGTGAGATGCAGTGTTTTTCACCTTTACAAGTTGGGAACTGCGATATCTAATGTGAAAGCGCTTGAAACCGTCGTAATGTTGTAGAAAGCAATGTAAAGTAGCGAGTAAAACGTTTTCTAACGATAGAAGTGCGAAGGTTATGTTAGGTTGAGTTATGTTAGTTTAAGCTAGGTAGCGTCGTGAAACCACCAAAAACGAAGTCATCTAACGAGATAGTGTTGTTTTATTGCGAGTACGAAACTGCGATAGGTAAAATGTGAAAGCACACAAAACGGCATGAACAAGCCAAATACTGCCTGTTGTACCGTTACAAGTGCGAAACTGCTATGTTTTGACATTCTCGGTAAAGCGCATGCAAGTATCGTGAAACCTTAAAGAACGATGTCATTTAGCGAGATACAGCGTTCTGTACTGTAATAAGATGGTGAGAAACTGTGAGGTCAAGCAAATATCGTAATTGTGAACGAAACAGTGTAATTGAGCGTCTTTAGATACAAGTGCGAATGTTAGGTTAGGTTGACATATCAACCGTCGTAAAACCGCATTAAACAATGTCACTTAGTGAGATGTAGTGTTTTTCAACATTACAAGTCGGGAACTACGATATCTAATGTGAAAGCGCATGAAACCGTCGTAATCTTGTAGAAAACATTGTAAAGTTGCGAGTAAAACGTTTTCTAACGATAGAAGTGCGAAGGTTAGGTTAGGTTAGGTTAGTTTAAGCTAGGTAGCGTCGTGAAACTACCAAAAACGACGTCATCTAACGAGATAGTGTTGTTTTATAGCGAGTATTAAACTGCGATAGGTGAAATGTTGTGAAAGCACACAAAACGGCATGAACAAGCCAAATACTGCGTGTTCTACCGTTACAAGTGCGAAACTGCTATATTGTGATATCCTCGTTAAAGCGCATGCAAGCATCGTGAAACCTTAAAGAACAATGTCATTTAGCGAGATACAACGTTCTGTACTGCAATAAGTTGGTGAAAAACTGTGAGGTTATGCAAATATGGTAATTGTGAACAAAACAGTGTAATAGAGCGGTTTTAGATACAAGTGCGAATGTTAGGTTAGGTTAAGATATGAACCGTCGTAAAACCGCATTAAACAATGTCAATTAGTGAGATGCAGTGTTTTTCACCATTAAAAGTCGGGAACTGCGACATCTAATGTGAAAGCGCTTGCAACCGTCGTTAGGTTAGGTTAGGTTAGGTTAGGTTTTGTTAGGTTAGGTTAGGTTAGGTTAGGTTAGATTAGGTTAGGTTGGGTTGAGTTGGGTTAGGTTAGGTTAGGTTAGGTTGGGTTAGGTTAGGTTAGGTTAGGTTACGTTAGGTTAGGTTAGGTTACGTTAGGTTAGGTTAGGTTAGGTTACGTTAGGTTAGGTTAGGTTAGGTAAGGATAATTTGGTTAGGTTAAGTAAGGTTAGGTTAGGTTAGGTTAGGTTGGGTTGGGTGTTGTTGGGTTGGGTTGGGTTGGGTTAGGTTGGGTTAGGTTAGGTTAGGTTACGTTAGGTTAGGTTAGGTTAGGTTAGGTTAGGTTACGTTAGGTTATGTTATGTTAGGTTAGGTTAGGTTACGTTAGGTTAGGTTAGGTCAGGAAAGGTTAGGTTACGTTAGAATAGGTTAGGTTAGGTTAGGTTACGTTAGGTTAGGTTAAGTTAGGTTAGGTTTGGTTAGGTTAGCTTAGGTTAGGTTAGGTTGGGTTGGGTTGGGTTGGGTTAGGTTAGGTTAGGTTAGGTTAGGTTGGGTTAGGTTAGTTTAGGTTAGGTTAGGTTAGGTTAGGTTAGGTTGGGTTGGGTTGGGTTAGGTTAGGTTAGGTTAGGTTAGGTAAGGTTAGGTTAGGTTAGGTTAGGTTACGTTAGGTTAAGGTATGAACCGTCGTAAAACCGCATTAAACAATGTCACTTAGTGAGATGCAGTGTTTTTCACCTTTACAAGTTGGGAACTGTGATATCTAATGTGAAAGCGCTTGAAGCCGTCGTATTGTTGTAGAAAGCAATGTAAAGTAGCGAGTAAAACGTTTTCTAACGATAGAAGTGCGAAGGTTATGTTAGGTTGAGTTATGTTAGTTTAAGCTAGGTAGCGTCGTGAAACTACCAAAAACAACGTCATCTAACGAGATAGTGTTGTTTTATTGCGAGTACGAAACTGCGATAGGTGAAATGTTGTGAAAGCACACAAAACGGCATGAACAAGCCAAATACTGCGTGTTGTACCGTTACAAGTGCGAAACTGCTATGTTGTGATATTCTCGTTAAAGCGCATGCAAGCATCGTGAAACCTTAAAGAACGATGTCATTTAGCGAGATACAGCGTTCTGTACTGCAATAAGTTGGTGAAAAACTGTGAGGTTATGCAAATATCCTAATTGTGAACGAAACAGTGTAATAGAGCGTTTTTAATACAAGTGCGAATGTTAGGTTAGGTTAAGATATGAACCGTCGTAAAACCGCATTAAACAATGTCACTTAGTGAGATGCAGTGTTTTTCACCATTACAAGTCGGGAACTGCGATATCTAATGTGAAAGCGCTTGCAAACGTCGTTAGGTTAGGTTAGGTTAGGTTAGGTTAGGTTAGGTTACGTTAGGTTAGGTTAGGTTAGGTTTGGTTAGGTTAGGTTAGGTTAGGTTAGGGATGTTAGGTAAGGTTTGGTTAGGTTAGGTTAGGTTAGGTTGGGTTAGGTAAGGTTAGGTTAGGTTAAGATATGAACCGCGCTAAAACCGCATTAAACAATGTCACTTAGTGAGATGCTGTGTTTTTCACCATTACAAGTCGGGAACTGCGATATCTAATGTGAAAGCGCTTGCAAACGTCGTTAGGTTAGGTTAGGTTAGGTTAGGTTACGTTAGGTTAGGTTTGGTTAGGTTAGGTTAGGTTAGGTTAGGTTAGGTTAGGTTGGGTTAGGTTAGGTTAGGTTAGGTTAGGTTAAGATATGAACCGCGCTAAAACCGCATTAAACAATGTCACTTAGTGAGATGCAGTGTTTTTCACCTTTACAAGTTGGGAACTGCGATATCTAATGTGAAAGCGCTTGAAACCGTCGTAATGTTGTAGAAAGCAATGTAAAGTAGCGAGTAAAACGTTTTCTAACGATAGAAGTGCGAAGGTTATGTTAGGTTGAGTTATGTTAGTTTAAGCTAGGTAGCGTCGTGAAACCACCAAAAACGACGTCATCTAACGAGATAGTGTTGTTTATTGCGAGTACGAAACTGCGATAGGTAAAATGTTGAGAAAGCACACAAAACGGCATGAACAAGCCAAATACTGCGTGTTGTACCGTTACAAGTGCGAAACTGCTATGTTGTGACATTCTCGGTAAAGCGCATGCAAGTATCGTGAAACCTTAAAAAACGATGTCATTTAGCGAGATACAGCGTTCTGTACTGTAATAAGTTGGTGAGAAACTGTGAGGTGAAGCAAATATCGTAATTGTGAACGAAACAGTGTAATTGAGCGTCTTTAGATACAAGTGCGAATGTTAGGTTAGGTTGACATATCAACCGTCGTAAAACCGCAATAAACAGTCACTTAGTGAGATGTAGTGTTTTTCAAGATTACAAGTCGGGAACTACGATATCTAATGTGAAAGCGCATGAAACCGTCGTAATCTTGTAGAAAACATTGTAAAGTTGCGAATAAAACGTTTTCTAACGATAGAAGTGCGAAGGTTAGGTTAGGTTAGGTTAGTTTAAGCTAGGTAGCGTCGTGAAACTACTAAAAACGACGTCATCTAACGAGATAGTGTTGTTTTATAGCGAGTATTAAACTGCGATAGGTGAAATGTTGTGAAAGCACACAAAACGGCATGAACAAGCCAAATACTGCGTGTTCTACCGTTACAAGTGCGAAACTGCTATATTGTGATATTCTCGTTAAATAGCATGCAAGCATCGTGAAACCTTAAAGAACAATGTCATTTAGCGAGATACAACGTTCTGTACTGCAATAAGTTGGTGAAAAACTGTGAGGTTATGCAAATATGGTAATTGTGAACAAAACAGTGTAATAGAGCGTTTTTAGATACAAGTGCGAATGTTAGGTTAGGTTAAGATATGAACCGTCGTAAAACCGCATTAAACAATGTCAATTAGTGAGATGCAGTGTTTTTCACCATTAAAAGTCGGGAACTGCGATATCTAATGTGAAAGCGCTTGCAACCGTCGTTAGGTTAGGTTAGGTTAGGTTAGGTTAGGTTAGATTAGGTTAGGTTGGGTTGAGTTGGGTTAGGTTAGGTTAGGTTAGGTTAGGTTAGGTTGGGTTAGGATAGGTTAGGTTAGGTTAGGTTACGTTAGGTTAGGTTAGGTTACGTTAGGTTAGGTTAGGTTAGGTTACGTTAGGTTAGGTTAGGTTAGGTAAGGATAATTTGGTTAGGTTAGGTAAGGTTAGGTTAGGTTAGGTTAGGTTTGGTTAGGTTAGGTTAGGTTAGGTTAGGTTATGTTAGGTTAGGTTGGGTTAGGTTAGGTTAGGTTACGTTAGGTTAAGGTATGAACCGTCGTAAAACCGCAATAAACAATGTCACTTAGTGAGATGCAGTGTTTTTCACCTTTACAAGTTGGGAACTGCGATATCTAATGTGAAAGCGCATGAAACCGTCGTAATCTTGTAGAAAACATTGTAAAGTAGCGAATAAAACGTTTTCTAACAATAGAAGTGCGAAGGTACGGTTAGTTTGAACTAGGTAGCGTCGTGAAACCACCAAAAACGACGTCATCTAACGAGATAGTGTTGTTTATTGCGAGTACGAAACTGCGATAGGTAAAATGTTGTGAAAGCACACAAAACGGCATGAACAAGCCAAATACTGCGTGTTGTACCGTTACAAGTGCGAAACTGCTATGTTGTGATATTCTCGTTAAAGCGCATGCAAGCATCGTGAAACCTTAAAGAACAATGTCATTTAGCGAGATACAGCGTTCTGTACTGCAATAAGTTGGTGAAAAACTGTGAGGTTATGCAAATATCGTAATTGTGAACGAAACAGTGTAATTGAGCGTCTTTAGATACGAGTGCGAATGTTAGGTTAGGTTGACATATCAACCATCGTAAAACCGCATTAAACAATGTAACTTAGTGAGATGTAGTGTTTTTCAACATTACAAGTCGGGAACTACGATATCTAATGTGAGAGCGCATGAAACCGTCGTAATCTTGTAGAAAACATTGTAAAGTTGCGAGTAAAACGTTTTCTAACGATAGAAGTGCGAAGGTTAGGTTAGGTTAGGTTAGGTTAGTTTAGGCTAGGTAGCGTCGTGAAACTACCAAAAACGACGTCATCTAAAGAGATAGTGTTGTTTTATTGCGAGTATTAAACTGCGATAGGTGAAATGTTGTGAAAGCACACAAAACGGCATGAAGCCAAATACTGCGTGTTCTACCGTTACAAGTGCGAAACTGCTATATTGTGATATTCTCGTTAAAGCGCATGCAAGCATCGTGAAACCTTAAAGAACAATTTCATTTAGCGAGATACAGCGTTCTGTACTGCAATAAGTTGGTGAAAAACTGTGAGGTTATGCAAATATCGTAATTGTGAACGAAACAGTGTAATAGAGCGTTTTTCAATACAAATACGAATGTTAGGTTAGGTTAAGATATGAACCGTCGTAAAACCGCATTAAACAATGTCACTTAGTGAGATGCAGTGTTTTTCACCATTACAAGTCGGGAACTGCGATATCTAATGTGAAAGTTCTTGCAAACGTCGTTAGGTTAGGTTAGGTTAGGTTAGGTTAGGTTAGGTTAGGTTACGTTAGGTTAGGTTTGGTTAGGTTAGGTTAGGTTAGGTTAGGTTATGTTAGGTTAGGTTGGGTTAGGTTAGGTTAGGTTACGTTAGGTTAAGGTATGAACCGTCGTAAAACCGCAATAAACAATGTCACTTCGTGAGATGCAGTGTTTTTCACCTTTACAAGTTGGGAACTGCGATATCTAATGTGAAAGCGCTTGAAACCGTCGTAATGTTGTAGAAAGCAATGTAAAGTAGCGAGTAAAACGTTTTCTAACGATAGACGTGCGAAGGTTATGTTAGGTTGAGTTATGTTAGTTTAAGCTAGGTAGCGTCGTGAAACCACCAAAAACGACGTCATCTAACGAGATAGTGTTGTTTTATTGCGAGTACGAAACTGCGATAGGTAAAATGTGAAAGCACACAAAACGGCATGAACAAGCCAAATACTGCGTGTTGTACCGTTACAAGTGCGAAACTGCTATGTTTTGACATTCTCGGTAAAGCGCATGCAAGTATCGTGAAACCCTAAAGAACGATGTCATTTAGCGAGATACAGCGTTCTGTACTGTAATAAGCTGGTGAGAAACTGTGAGGTCAAGCAAATATCGTAATTGTGAACGAAACAGTGTAATTGAGCGTCTTTAGATACAAGTGCGAATGTTAGGTTAGGTTGACATATCAACCGTCGTAAAACCGCATTAAACAATGTCACTTAGTGAGATGTAGTGTTTTTCAACATTACAAGTCCGGAACTACGATATCTAATGTGAAAGCACATGAAAGCGTCGTAATCTTGTAGAAAACATTGTAAAGTTGCGAGTAAAACGTTTTCTAACGATAGAAGTGCGAAGGTTAGGTTAGGTTAGGTTAGTTTAAGCTAGGTAGCGTCGTGAAACTACCAAAAACGACGTCATCTAACGAGACAGTGTTGTTTTATAGCGAGTATTAAACTGCGATAGGTGAAATGTTGTGAAAGCACACAAAACGGCATGAACAAGCCAAATACTGCGTGTTCTACCGTTACAAGTGCGAAACTGCTATATTGTGATATTCTCGTTAAAGCGCATGCAAGCATCGTGAAACCTTAAAGAACAATGTCATTTAGCGAGATACAACGTTCTGTACTGCAATAAGTTGGTGAAAAACTGTGAGGTTATGCAAATATGGTAATTGTGAACAAAACAGTGTAATAGAGCGTTTTTAGATACAAGTGCGAATGTTAGGTTAGGTTAAGATATGAACCGTCGTAAAACCGCATTAAACAATGTCAATTAGTGAGATGCAGTGTTTTTCACCATTAAAAGTCGGGAACTGCGATATCTAATGTGAAAGCGCTTGCAACCGTCGTTAGGTTAGGTTAGGTTAGGTTAGGTTAGGTTTTGTTAGGTTAGGTTAGGTTAGGTTAGGTTAGATTAGGTTAGGTTGGGTTGAGTTGGGTTAGGTTAGGTTAGGTTAGGTTAGGTTGGGTTAGGTTAGGTTAGGTTACGTTAGGTTAGGTTAGGTTACGTTAGGTTAGGTTAGGTTAGGTTACGTTAGGTTAGGTTAGGTTAGGTAAGGATAAGTTGGTTAGGTTAGGTAAGGTTAGGTTAGGTTAGGTTAGGTTGGGTTGGGTGTTGTTGGGTTGGGTTGGGTTGGGTTAGGTTGGGTTAGGTTAGGTTAGGTTACGTTAGGTTAGGTTAGGTTACGTTGGGTTATGTTAGGTTAGGTTAGGTTACGTTAGGTTAGGTTAGGTCAGGAAAGGTTAGGTTACGTTAGAATAGGTTAGGTTAGGTTAGGTTACGTTAGGTTAGGTTAAGTTAGGTTAGGTTTGGTTAGGTTAGCTTAGGTTAGGTTAGGTTGGGTTGGGTTGGGTTGGGTTAGGTTAGGTTAGGTTAGGTTAGGTTAGGTTGGGTTAGGTTAGTTTAGGTTAGGTTAGGTTAGGTTAGGTTGGGTTGGGTTGGGTTAGGTTAGGTTAGGTTAGGTTAGGTAAGGTTAGGTTAGGTTAGGTTAGATTACGTTAGGTTAAGGTATGAACCGTCGTAAAACCGCATTAAACAATGTCACTTAGTGAGATGCAGTGTTTTTCACCTTTACAAGTTGGGAACTGTGATATCTAATGTGAAAGCGCTTGAAACCGTCGTATTGTTGTAGAAAGCAATGTAAAGTAGCGAGTAAAACGTTTTCTAACGATAGAAGTGCGAAGGTTATGTTAGGTTGAGTTATGTTAGTTTAAGCTAGGTAGCGTCGTGAAACTACCAAAAACAACGTCATTTAACGAGATAGTGTTGTTTTATTGCGAGTACGAAACTGCGATAGGTGAAATGTTGTGAAAGCACACAAAACGGCATGAACAAGCCAAATACTGCGTGTTGTACCGTTACAAGTGCGAAACTGCTATGTTGTGATATTCTCGTTAAAGCGCATGCAAGCATCGTGAAACCTTAAAGAACAATTTCATTTAGCGAGATACAGCGTTCTGTACTGCAATAAGTTGGTGAAAAACTGTGAGGTTATGCAAATATCGTAATTGTGAACGAAACAGTGTAATAGAGCGTTTTTCAATACAAATACGAATGTTAGGTTAGGTTAAGATATGAACCGTCGTAAAACCGCATTAAACAATGTCACTTAGTGAGATGCAGTGTTTTTCACCATTACAAGTCGGGAACTGCGATATCTAATGTGAAAGTTCTTGCAAACGTCGTTAGGTTAGGTTAGGTTAGGTTAGGTTAGGTTAGGTTAGGTTACGTTAGGTTAGGTTTGGTTAGGTTAGGTTAGGTTAGGTTAGGTTATGTTAGGTTAGGTTGGGTTAGGTTAGGTTAGGTTACGTTAGGTTAAGGTATGAACCGTCGTAAAACCGCAATAAACAATGTCACTTCGTGAGATGCAGTGTTTTTCACCTTTACAAGTTGGGAACTGCGATATCTAATGTGAAAGCGCTTGAAACCGTCGTAATGTTGTAGAAAGCAATGAAAAGTAGCGAGTAAAACGTTTTCTAACGATAGACGTGCGAAGGTTATGTTAGGTTGAGTTATGTTAGTTTAAGCTAGGTAGCGTCGTGAAACCACCAAAAACGACGTCATCTAACGAGATAGTGTTGTTTTATTGCGAGTACGAAACTGCGATAGGTAAAATGTGAAAGCACACAAAACGGCATGAACAAGCCAAATACTGCGTGTTGTACCGTTACAAGTGCGAAACTGCTATGTTTTGACATTCTCGGTAAAGCGCATGCAAGTATCGTGAAACCCTAAAGAACGATGTCATTTAGCGAGATACAGCGTTCTGTACTGTAATAAGCTGGTGAGAAACTGTGAGGTCAAGCAAATATCGTAATTGTGAACGAAACAGTGTAATTGAGCGTCTTTAGATACAAGTGCGAATGTTAGGTTAGGTTGACATATCAACCGTCGTAAAACCGCATTAAACAATGTCACTTAGTGAGATGTAGTGTTTTTCAACATTACAAGTCCGGAACTACGATATCTAATGTGAAAGCACATGAAACCGTCGTAATCTTGTAGAAAACATTGTAAAGTTGCGAGTAAAACGTTTTCTAACGATAGAAGTGCGAAGGTTAGGTTAGGTTAGGTTAGTTTAAGCTAGGTAGCGTCGTGAAACTACCAAAAACGACGTCATCTAACGAGACAGTGTTGTTTTATAGCGAGTATTAAACTGCGATAGGTGAAATGTTGTGAAAGCACACAAAACGGCATGAACAAGCCAAATACTGCGTGTTCTACCGTTACAAGTGCGAAACTGCTATATTGTGATATTCTCGTTAAAGCGCATGCAAGCATCGTGAAACCTTAAAGAACAATGTCATTTAGCGAGATACAACGTTCTGTACTGCAATAAAATGGTGAAAAACTGTGAGGTTATGCAAATATGGTAATTGTGAACAAAACAGTGTAATAGAGCGTTTTTAGATACAAGTGCGAATGTTAGGTTAGGTTAAGATATGAACCTTCGTAAAACCGCATTAAACAATGTCAATTAGTGAGATGCAGTGTTTTTCACCATTAAAAGTCGGGAACTGCGATATCTAATGTGAAAGCGCTTGCAACCGTCGTTAGGTTAGGTTAGGTTAGGTTAGGTTAGGTTTTGTTAGGTTAGGTTAGGTTAGGTTAGGTTAGATTAGGTTAGGTTGGGTTGAGTTGGGTTAGGTTAGGTTAGGTTAGGTTAGGTTGGGTTAGGTTAGGTTAGGTTACGTTAGGTTAGGTTAGGTTACGTTAGGTTAGGTTAGGTTAGGTTACGTTAGGTTAGGTTAGGTTAGGTAAGGATAATTTGGTTAGGTTAGGTAAGGTTAGGTTAGGTTAGGTTAGGTTGGGTTGGGTGTTGGGTTGGGTTGGGTTGGGTTAGGTTGGGTTAGGTTAGGTTAGGTTACGTTAGGTTAGGTTAGGTTACGTTGGGTTATGTTAGGTTAGGTTAGGTTACGTTAGGTTAGGTTAGGTCAGGAAAGGTTAGGTTACGTTAGAATAGGTTAGGTTAGGTTAGGTTACGTTAGGTTAGGTTAAGTTAGGTTAGGTTTGGTTAGGTTAGCTTAGGTTAGGTTAGGTTGGGTTGGGTTGGGTTGGGTTAGGTTAGGTTAGGTTAGGTTAGGTTGGGTTAGGTTAGTTTAGGTTAGGTTAGGTTAGGTTAGGTTGGGTTGGGTTGGGTTAGGTTAGGTTAGGTTAGGTTAGGTAAGGTTAGGTTAGGTTAGGTTAGATTACGTTAGGTTAAGGTATGAACCGTCGTAAAACCGCATTAAACAATGTCACTTAGTGAGATGCAGTGTTTTTCACCTTTACAAGTTGGGAACTGTGATATCTAATGTGAAAGCGCTTGAAACCGTCGTATTGTTGTAGAAAGCAATGTAAAGTAGCGAGTAAAACGTTTTCTAACGATAGAAGTGCGAAGGTTATGTTAGGTTGAGTTATGTTAGTTTAAGCTAGGTAGCGTCGTGAAACTACCAAAAACAACGTCATTTAACGAGATAGTGTTGTTTTATTGCGAGTACGAAACTGCGATAGGTGAAATGTTGTGAAAGCACACAAAACGGCATGAACAAGCCAAATACTGCGTGTTGTACCGTTACAAGTGCGAAACTGCTATGTTGTGATATTCTCGTTAAAGCGCATGCAAGCATCGTGAAACCTTAAAGAACGATGTCATTTAGCGAGATACAGCGTTCTGTACTGCAATAAGTTAGTGAAAAACTGTGAGGTTATGCAAATATCCTAATTGTGAACGAAACAGTGTAATAGAGCGTTTTTTAATACAAGTGCGAATGTTAGGTTAGGTTAAGATATGAACCGTCGTAAAACCGCATTAAACAATGTCACTTGATGAGATGCAGTGTTTTTCACCATTACAAGTCGGGAACTGCGATATCTAATGTGAAAGCGCTTGCAAACGTCGTTAGGTTAGTTTAGGTTAGGTTAGGTTACGTTAGGTTAGGTTAGGTTAGGTTTGGTTAGGTTAGGTTAGGTTAGGTTAGGTTAGGAATGTTAGGTAAGGTTTGGTTAGGTTAGGTTAGGTTAGGTTGGGTTAGGTAAGGTTAGGTTAGGTTAAGATATGAACCGCGCTAAAACCGCATTAAACAATGTCACTTAGTGAGATGCTGTGTTTTTCACCATTACAAGTCGGGAACTGCGATATCTAATGTGAAAGCGCTTGCAAACGTCGTTAGGTTAGGTTAGGTTAGGTTAGGTTAGGTTAGGTTAGGTTACGTTAGGTTAGGTTTGGTTAGGTTAGGTTAGGTTAGGTTATGTTAGGTTAGGTTGGGTTAGGTTAGGTTAGGTTAGGTTAGGTTAAGATATGAACCGCGCTAAAACCGCATTAAACAATGTCACTTAGTGAGATGCAGTGTTTTTCACCTTTACAAGTTGGGAACTGCGATATCTAATGTGAAAGCGCATGAAACCGTCGTAATCTTGTAGAAAACATTGTAAAGTGGTGAGTAAAACGTTTTCTAACGATAGAAGTGCGAAGGTTAGGTTAGGTTAGGTTAGTTTAAGCTAGGTAGCGTCGTGAAACTACCAAAAACGACGTCATCTAACGAGATAGTGTTGTTTTATAGCGAGTATTAAACTGCGATAGGTGAAATGTTGTGAAAGCACACAAAACGGCTAGAACAAGCCAAATACTGCGTGTTCTACCGTTACAAGTGCGAAACTGCTATATTGTGATATTCTCGTTAAAGCGCATGCAAGCATCGTGAAACTTTAAAGAACAATGTCATTTAGCGAGATACAACGTTCTGTACTGCAATAAGTTGGTGAAAAACTGTGAGGTTATGCAAATATGGTAATTGTGAACAAAACAGTGTAATAGAGCGTTTTTCGATTCAAGTGCGAATGTTAGGTTAGGTTAAGATATGAACCGTCGTAAAACCGCATTAAACAATGTCACTTAGTGAGATGTAGTGTTTTTCAACATTACAAGTCGGGAACTACGATATCTAATGTGAAAGCGCATGAAACCGTCGTAATCTTGTAGAAAACATTGTAAAGTGGTGAGTAAAACGTTTTCTAACGATAGAAGTGCGAAGGTTAGGTTAGGTTAGTTTAAGCTAGGTAGCGTCGTGAAAGTACCAAAAACGACGTCATCTAACGAGATAGTGTTGTTTTATAGCGAGTATTAAACTGCGATAGGTGAAATGTTGTGAAAGCACACAAAACGGCATGAACAATCCAAATACTGCGTGTTGTACCGTTACAAGTGCGAAACTGCTATGTTTTGACATTCTCGGTAAAGCGCATGCAAGTATCGTGAAACCTTAAAGAACGATGTCATTTAGCGAGATACAGCGTTCTGTACTGTAATAAGTTGGTGAGAAACTGTGAGGTCAAGCAAATATCGTAATTGTGAACGAAACAGTGTAATAGAGCGTTTTTTAATACAAGTGCGAATGTTAGGTTAGGTTAAGATATGAACCGTCGTAAAACCGCATTAAACAATGTCACTTAGTGAGATGCAGTGTTTTTCACCATTACAAGTCGGGAACTGCGATATCTAATGTGCAAGCGCTTGCAAACGTCGTTAGGTTAGGTTAGGTTAGTTTAGGTTTGGTTAGGTTAGGTTAGGTTAGGTTAGGGATGTTAAGTAAGGTTTGGTTAGGTTAGGTTAGGTTAGGTTGGGTTAGGTAAGGCTAGGTTAGGTTAAGATATGAACCGCGCTAAAACCGCATTAAACAATGTCACTTAGTGAGATGCTGTGTTTTTCACCATTACAAGTCGGGAACTGCGATATCTAATGCGAAAGCGCTTGCAAACGTCGATAGGTTAGGTTAGGTTAGGTTAGGTTACGTTAGGTTAGGTTTGGTTAGGTTAGGTTAGGTTAGGTTATTTTAGGTTAGGTTGGGTTAGGTTAGGTTAGGTTAGGTCAAGATATGAACCGCGCTAAAACCACATTAAACAATGTCACTTAGTGAGATGCAGTGTTTTTCACCTTTACAAGTTGGGAACTGCGATATCTAATGTGAAAGCGCATGAAACCGTCGTAATCTTGTAGAAAACATTGTAAAGTGGTGAGTAAAACGTTTTCTAACGATAGAAGTGCGAAGGTTAGGTTAGGTTAGGTTAGTTTAAGCTAGGTAGCGTCGTGAAACTACCAAAAACGACGTCATCTAACGAGATAGTGTTGTTTTATAGCGAGTATTAAACTGCGATAGGTGAAATGTTGTGAAAGCGCACAAAACGGCATGAACAAGCCAAATACTGCGTGTTCTACCGTTACAAGTGTGAAACTGCTATATTGTGATATTCTCGTTAAAGCGCATGCAAGCATCGTGAAACCTTAAAGAACAATGTCATTTAGCGAGATACAACGTTCTGTACTGCAATAAGTTGGTGAAAAACTGTGAGGTTATGCAAATATTGTAATTGTGAACAAAACAGTGTAATAGAGCGTTTTTAGATACAAGTGCGAATGTTAGGTTAGGTTAAGATATGAACCGTCGTAAAACCGCATTAAACAATGTCAATTAGTGAGATGCAGTGTTTTTCACCATTAAAAGTCGGGAACTGCGATATCTAATGTGAAAGCGCTTGCAACCGTCGTTAGGTTAGGTTAGGTTAGGTTAGGTTAGGTTTTGTTAGGTTAGGTTAGGTTAGGTTAGGTTAGATTAGGTTAGGTTGGGTTGAGTTGGGTTAGGTTAGGTTAGGTTAGGTTGGGTTAGGTTAGGTTAGGTTACGTTAGGTTAGGTTAGGTTACGTTAGGTTAGGTTAGGTTAGGTTACGTTAGGTTAGGTTAGGTTAGGTAAGGATAATTTGGTTAGGTTAGGTAAGGTTAGGTTAGGTTAGGTTAGGTTGGGTTGGGTGTTGGGTTGGGTTGGGTTGGGTTAGGTTGGGTTAGGTTAGGTTAGGTTACGTTAGGTTAGGTTAGGTTACGTTGGGTTATGTTAGGTTAGGTTAGGTTACGTTAGGTTAGGTTAGGTCAGGAAAGGTTAGGTTACGTTAGAATAGGTTAGGTTAGGTTAGGTTACGTTAGGTTAGGTTAAGTTAGGTTAGGTTTGGTTAGGTTAGCTTAGGTTAGGTTAGGTTGGGTTGGGTTGGGTTGGGTTAGGTTAGGTTAGGTTAGGTTAGGTTAGGTTGGGTTAGGTTAGTTTAGGTTAGGTTAGGTTAGGTTAGGTTGGGTTGGGTTGGGTTAGGTTAGGTTAGGTTAGGTTAGGTAAGGTTAGGTTAGGTTAGGTTAGATTACGTTAGGTTAAGGTATGAACCGTCGTAAAACCGCATTAAACAATGTCACTTAGTGAGATGCAGTGTTTTTCACCTTTACAAGTTGGGAACTGTGATATCTAATGTGAAAGCGCTTGAAACCGTCGTATTGTTGTAGAAAGCAATGTAAAGTAGCGAGTAAAACGTTTTCTAACGATAGAAGTGCGAAGGTTATGTTAGGTTGAGTTATGTTAGTTTAAGCTAGGTAGCGTCGTGAAACTACCAAAAACAACGTCATTTAACGAGATAGTGTTGTTTTATTGCGAGTACGAAACTGCGATAGGTGAAATGTTGTGAAAGCACACAAAACGGCATGAACAAGCCAAATACTGCGTGTTGTACCGTTACAAGTGCGAAACTGCTATGTTGTGATATTCTCGTTAAAGCGCATGCAAGCATCGTGAAACCTTAAAGAACGATGTCATTTAGCGAGATACAGCGTTCTGTACTGCAATAAGTTAGTGAAAAACTGTGAGGTTATGCAAATATCCTAATTGTGAACGAAACAGTGTAATAGAGCGTTTTTTAATACAAGTGCGAATGTTAGGTTAGGTTAAGATATGAACCGTCGTAAAACCGCATTAAACAATGTCACTTGATGAGATGCAGTGTTTTTCACCATTACAAGTCGGGAACTGCGATATCTAATGTGAAAGCGCTTGCAAACGTCGTTAGGTTAGTTTAGGTTAGGTTAGGTTACGTTAGGTTAGGTTAGGTTAGGTTTGGTTAGGTTAGGTTAGGTTAGGTTAGGTTAGGAATGTTAGGTAAGGTTTGGTTAGGTTAGGTTAGGTTAGGTTGGGTTAGGTAAGGTTAGGTTAGGTTAAGATATGAACCGCGCTAAAACCGCATTAAACAATGTCACTTAGTGAGATGCTGTGTTTTTCACCATTACAAGTCGGGAACTGCGATATCTAATGTGAAAGCGCTTGCAAACGTCGTTAGGTTAGGTTAGGTTAGGTTAGGTTAGGTTAGGTTAGGTTAGGTTACGTTAGGTTAGGTTTGGTTAGGTTAGGTTAGGTTAGGTTATGTTAGGTTAGGTTGGGTTAGGTTAGGTTAGGTTAGGTTAGGTTAAGATATGAACCGCGCTAAAACCGCATTAAACAATGTCACTTAGTGAGATGCAGTGTTTTTCACCTTTACAAGTTGGGAACTGCGATATCTAATGTGAAAGCGCATGAAACCGTCGTAATCTTGTAGAAAACATTGTAAAGTGGTGAGTAAAACGTTTTCTAACGATAGAAGTGCGAAGGTTAGGTTAGGTTAGGTTAGTTTAAGCTAGGTAGCGTCGTGAAACTACCAAAAACGACGTCATCTAACGAGATAGTGTTGTTTTATAGCGAGTATTAAACTGCGATAGGTGAAATGTTGTGAAAGCACACAAAACGGCATGAACAAGCCAAATACTGCGTGTTCTACCGTTACAAGTGCGAAACTGCTATATTGTGATATTCTCGTTAAAGCGCATGCAAGCATCGTGAAACTTTAAAGAACAATGTCATTTAGCGAGATACAACGTTCTGTACTGCAATAAGTTGGTGAAAAACTGTGAGGTTATGCAAATATGGTAATTGTGAACAAAACAGTGTAATAGAGCGTTTTTCGATTCAAGTGCGAATGTTAGGTTAGGTTAAGATATGAACCGTCGTAAAACCGCATTAAACAATGTCACTTAGTGAGATGTAGTGTTTTTCAACATTACAAGTCGGGAACTACGATATCTAATGTGAAAGCGCATGAAACCGTCGTAATCTTGTAGAAAACATTGTAAAGTGGTGAGTAAAACGTTTTCTAACGATAGAAGTGCGAAGGTTAGGTTAGGTTAGTTTAAGCTAGGTAGCGTCGTGAAAGTACCAAAAACGACGTCATCTAACGAGATAGTGTTGTTTTATAGCGAGTATTAAACTGCGATAGGTGAAATGTTGTGAAAGCACACAAAACGGCATGAACAATCCAAATACTGCGTGTTGTACCGTTACAAGTGCGAAACTGCTATGTTTTGACATTCTCGGTAAAGCGCATGCAAGTATCGTGAAACCTTAAAGAACGATGTCATTTAGCGAGATACAGCGTTCTGTACTGTAATAAGTTGGTGAGAAACTGTGAGGTCAAGCAAATATCGTAATTGTGAACGAAACAGTGTAATAGAGCGTTTTTTAATACAAGTGCGAATGTTAGGTTAGGTTAAGATATGAACCGTCGTAAAACTGCATTAAACAATGTCACTTGATGAGATGCAGTGTTTTTCACCATTACAAGTCGGGAACTGCGATATCTAATGTGAAAGCGCTTGCAAACGTCGTTAGGTTAGGTTAGGTTAGGTTAGGTTAGGTTACGTTAGGTTAGGTTAGGTTAGGTTTGGTTAGGTTAGGTTAGGTTAGGTTAGGTTAGGTTAGGGATGTTAGGTAAGGTTTGGTTAGGTTAGGTTAGGTTAGGTTGGGTTAGGTAAGGTTAGGTTAGGTTAGGTTAGGTTAGGTTAGGTTACGTTAGGTTAGGTTTGGTTAGGTTAGGTTAGGTTTGGTTATGTTAGGTTAGGTTGGGTTAGGTTAGGTTAGGTTAGGTTAGGTTAGGTTAGGTTAAGATATGAACCGCGCTAAAACCGCATTAAACAATGTCACTTAGTGAGATGCTGTGTTTTTCACCATTACAAGTCGGGAACTGCGATATCTAATGTGAAAGCGCTTGCAAACGTCGTTAGGTTAGGTTAGGTTAGGTTAGGTTAGGTTAGGTTACGTTAGGTTAGGTTTGGTTAGGTTAGGTTAGGTTAGGTTATGTTAGGTTAGGTTGGGTTAGGTTAGGTTAGGTTAGGTTAGGTTAAGATATGAACCGCGCTAAAACCGCATTAAACAATGTCACTTAGTGAGATGCAGTGTTTTTCACCTTTACAAGTTGGGAACTGCGATATCTAATGTGAAAGCGCTTGAAACCGTCGTATTGTTGTAGAAAGCAATGTAAAGTAGCGAGTAAAACGTTTTCTAACGATAGAAGTGCGAAGGTTATGTTAGGTTGAGTTATGTTAGTTTAAGCTAGGTAGCGTCGTGAAACTACCAAAAACAACGTCATCTAACGAGATAGTGTTGTTTTATTGCGAGTACGAAACTGCGATAGGTGAAATGTTGTGAAAGCACACAAAACGGCATGAACAAGCCAAATACTGCGTGTTGTACCGTTACAAGTGCGAAACTGCTATGTTGTGATATTCTCGTTAAAGCGCATGCAAGCATCGTGAAACCTTAAAGAACGATGTCATTTAGCGAGATACAGCGTTCTGTACTGCAATAAGTTGGTGAAAAACTGTGAAGTTATGCAAATATCCTAATTTTGAACGAAACAGTGTAATAGAGCGTTTTTTTAATACAAGTGCGAATGTTAGGTTAGGTTAAGATATGAACCGTCGTAAAACCGCATTAAACAATGTCACTTAGTGAGATGCAGTGTTTTTCACCATTACAAGTCGGGAACTGCGATATCTAATGTGAAAGCGCTTGCAAACGTCGTTAGGTTAGGTTAGGTTAGTTTAGGTTTGGTTAGGTTAGGTTAGGTTAGGTTAGGGATGTTAAGTAAGGTTTGGTTAGGTTAGGTTAGGTTAGGTTGGGTTAGGTAAGGCTAGGTTAGGTTAAGATATGAACCGCGCTAAAACCGCATTAAACAATGTCACTTAGTGAGATGCTGTGTTTTTCACCATTACAAGTCGGGAACTGCGATATCTAATGCGAAAGCGCTTGCAAACGTCGATAGGTTAGGTTAGGTTAGGTTAGGTTACGTTAGGTTAGGTTTGGTTAGGTTAGGTTAGGTTAGGTTATTTTAGGTTAGGTTGGGTTAGGTTAGGTTAGGTTAGGTCAAGATATGAACCGCGCTAAAACCACATTAAACAATGTCACTTAGTGAGATGCAGTGTTTTTCACCTTTACAAGTTGGGAACTGCGATATCTAATGTGAAAGCGCATGAAACCGTCGTAATCTTGTAGAAAACATTGTAAAGTGGTGAGTAAAACGTTTTCTAACGATAGAAGTGCGAAGGTTAGGTTAGGTTAGGTTAGTTTAAGCTAGGTAGCGTCGTGAAACTACCAAAAACGACGTCATCTAACGAGATAGTGTTGTTTTATAGCGAGTATTAAACTGCGATAGGTGAAATGTTGTGAAAGCGCACAAAACGGCATGAACAAGCCAAATACTGCGTGTTCTACCGTTACAAGTGCGAAACTGCTATATTGTGATATCCTCGTTAAAGCGCATGCAAGCATCGTGAAACCTTAAAGAACAATGTCATTTAGCGAGATACAACGTTCTGTACTGCAATAAGTTGGTGAAAAACTGTGAGGTTATGCAAATATTGTAATTGTGAACAAAACAGTGTAATAGAGCGTTTTTAGATACAAGTGCGAATGTTAGGTTAGGTTAAGATATGAACCGTCGTAAAACCGCATTAAACAATGTCACTTAGTGAGATGTAGTGTTTTTCAACATTACAAGTCGGGAACTACGATATCTAATGTGAAAGCGCATGAAACCGTCGTAATCTTGTAGAAAACATTGTAAAGTTGCGAGTAAAACGTTTTCTAACGATAGAAGTGTGAAGGTTAGGTTAGGTTAGGTTAGTTTAGGCTAGGTAGCGTCGTGATACTACCAAAAACGACGTCATCTAAAGAGATAGTGTTGTTTTATTGCGAGTATTAAACTGCGATAGGTGAGATGTTGTGAAAGCACACAAAACGGCATGAACAAGCCAAATACTGCGTGTTCTACCGTTACAAGTGCGAAACTGCTATATTGTGATATTCTCGTTAAAGCGCATGCAAGCATCGTGAAACCTTAAAGAACAATGTCATTTAGCGAGATACAGCGTTCTGTACTGCAATAAGTTGGTGAAAAACTGTGAGGTTATGCAAATATCGTAATTGTGAACGAAACAGTGTAATAGAGCGTTTTTCAATACAAGTACGAATGTTAGGTTAGGTTAAGATATGAACCGTCGTAAAACCGCATTAAACAATGTCACTTAGTGAGATGCAGTGTTTTTCACCATTACAAGTCGGGAACTGCGATATCTAATGTGAAAGCGCTTGCAAACGTCGTTAGGTTAGGTTATGTTAGGTTAGGTTAGGTTAGGTTACGTTAGGTTAGGTTTGGTTAGGTTAGGTTAGGTTAGGTTATGTTAGGTTAGGTTGGGTTAGGTTAGGTTAGGTTACGTTAGGTTAAGGTATGAACCGTTGTAAAACCGCAATAAACAATGTCACTTAGTGAGATGCAGTGTTTTTCACCTTTACAAGTTGGGAACTGCGATATCTAATGTGAAAGCGCTTGAAACCGTCGTAATGTTGTAGAAAGCAATGTAAAGTAGCGAGTAAAACGTTTTCTAACGATAGAAGTGCGAAGGTTATGTTAGGTTGAGTTACGTTAGTTTAAGCTAGGTAGCGTCGTGAAACCACCAAAAACGACGTCATCTAACGAGATAGTGTTGTTTTATTGCGAGTACGAAACTGCGATAGGTAAAATGTGAAAGCATACAAAACGGCATGAACAAGCCAAATACTGCGTGTTGTACCGTTACAAGTGCGAAACTGCTATGTTTTGACATTCTCCGTAAAGCGCATGCAAGTATCGTGAAACCTTAAAGAACGATGTCATTTAGCGAGATACAGCGTTCTGTACTGTAATAAGTTGGTGAGAAACTGTGAGGTCAAGCAAATATCGTAATTGTGAACGAAACAGTGTAATTGAGCGTCTTTAGATACAAGTGCGAATGTTAGGTTAGGTTGACATATCAACCGTCGTAAAACCGCATTAAACAATGTCACTTAGTGAGATGTAGTGTTTTTCAACATTACAAGTCGGGAATACGATATCTAATGTGAAAGCGCATGAAACCGTCGTAATCTTGTAGAAAACATTGTAAAGTTGCGAGTAAAACGTTTTCTAACGATAGAAGTGCGAAGGTTAGGTTAGGTTAGGTTAGTTTAAGCTAGGTAGCGTCGTGAAACTACCGAAAACGACGTCATCTAACGAGATAGTGTTGTTTTATAGCGAGTATTAAACTGCGATAGGTGAAATGTTGTGAAAGCACACAAAACGGCATGAACAAGCCAAATACTGCGTGTTCTACCGTTACAAGTGCGAAACTGCTATATTGTGATATTCTCGTTAAAGCGCATGCAAGCATCGTGAAACCTTAAAGAACAATGTCATTTAGCGAGATACAACGTTCTGTACTGCAATAAGTTGGTGAAAAACTGTGAGGTTATGCAAATATGGTAATTGTGAACAAAACAGTGTAATAGAGCGGTTTTAGATACAAGTGCGAATGTTAGGTTAGGTTAAGATATGAACCGTCGTAAAACCGCATTAAACAATGTCAATTAGTGAGATGCAGTGTTTTTCACCATTAAAAGTCGGGAACTGCGATATCTAATGTGAAAGCGCTTGCAACCGTCGTTAGGTAGGTTAGGTTAGGTTAGGTTAGGTTTTGTTAGGTTAGGTTAGGTTAGGTTAGGTTAGGTTAGATTAGGTTAGGTTGGGTTGAGTTGGGTTAGGTTAGGTTAGGTTAGGTTAGGTCGGGTTAGGTTAGGTTAGGTTAGGTTACGTTAGGTTAGGTAAGGTTACGTTAGGTTAGGTTAGGTTAGGTTAGGTTACGTTAGGTTAGGTTAGGTTAGGTAAGGATAATTTGGTTAGGTTAGGTAAGGTTAGGTTAGGTTAGGTTAGGTTGGGTTGGGTGTTGTTGGTTTGGGTTGGGTTGGGTTGGGTTGGGTTGGGTTAGGTTAGGTTAGGTTAGGTTAGGTTACGTTAGGTTAGGTTAGGTTAGGTTAGGTTACGTTAGGTTATGTTAGGTTAGGTTAGGTTAGGTTACGTTAGGTTAGGTTAGGTCAGGAAAGGTAAGGTTACGTTAGAATAGGTTAGGTTAGGTTAGGTTACGTTAGGTTAGGTTAAGTTAGGTTAGGTTTGGTTAGGTTAGCTTATGTTAGGTTAGGTTGGGTTGGGTTGGGTTGGGTTAGGTTAGGTTAGGTTAGGTTGGGTTAGGTTAGTTTAGGTTAGGTTAGGTTAGGTTAGGTTGGGTTGGGTTGGGTTAGGTTAGGTTAGGTTAGGTTAGGTAAGGTTAGGTTAGGTTAGGTTAGGTTACGTTAGGTTAAGGTATGAACCGTCGTAAAACCGCATTAAACAATGTCACTTAGTGAGATGCAGTGTTTTTCACCTTTACAAGTTGGGAACTGTGATATCTAATGTGAAAGCGCTTGAAACCGTCGTATTGTTGTAGAAAGCAAAGTAAAGTAGCGAGTAAAACGTTTTCTAACGATAGAAGTGCGAAGGTTATGTTAGGTTGAGTTATGTTAGTTTAAGCTAGGTAGCGTCTTGAAACTACCAAAAACAACGTCATCTAACGAGATAGCGTTGTTTTATTGCATGTACGTAACTGCAATAGGTGAAATGTTGTGAAAGCACACAAAACGGCTTGAACAAGCCAGATACTGCGTGTTGTACCGTTACAAGTGCGAAACTGCTATAATGTGATATTCTTGTTAAAGCGCATGCAACCATCGTGAAACCTTAAAGAACGATGTCATTTAGCGAGATACAGCGTTCTGTACTGCAATAAGTTGGTGAAAAACTGTGAGGTTATGCAAATATCGTAATTTTGAACGAAACAGTGTAATAGAGCGTTTTTCCATACAAGTACGAATGTTAGGTTAGGTTAAGATATGAACCGCGCTAAAACCGCATTAAACAATGTCACTTAGTGAGATGCTGTGTTTTTCACCATTACAAGTCGGGAACTGCGATATCTAATGTGAAAGCGCTTGCAAACGTCGTTAGGTTAGGTTAGGTTAGGTTAGGTTACGTTAGGTTAGGTTTGGTTAGGTTAGGTTAGGTTAGGTTATGTTAGGTTAGGTTGGGTTAGGTTAGGTTAGGTTAGGTTAGGTTAACATACGAACCGCGCTAAAACCGCATTAAACAATGTCACTTAGTGAGATGCAGTGTTTTTCACCTTTACAAGTCGGGAACTACGATATCTAATGTGAAAGCGCATGAAACCGTCGTAATCTTGTAGAAAACATTGTAAAGTTGCGAGTAAAACGTTTTCTAACGATAGAAGTGCGAAGGTTAGGTTAGGTTAGGTTAGTTTAGGCTAGGTAGCGTCGTGAAACTACCAAAAACGACATCATCTAAAGAGATAGTGTTGTTTTATTGCGAGTATTAAACTGCGATAGGTGAAATGTTGTGAAAGCACACAAAACGGCATGAACAAGCCAAATACTGCGTGTTCTACCGTTACAAGTGCGAAACTGCTATATTGTGATATTCTCGTTAAAGCGCATGCAAGCATCGTGAAACCTTAAAGAACAATGTCATTTAGCGAGATACAGCGTTCTGTACTGCAATAAGTTGGTGAAAAACTGTGAGGCTATGCAAATATCGTAATTGTGAACGAAACAGTGTAATAGAGCGTTTTTCAATACAAGTTCGAATGTTAGGTTAGGTTAAGATATGAACCGTCGTAAAACCGCATTAAACAATGTCACTTAGAGAGATGCAGTGTTTTTCACCATTACAAGTCGGGAACTGCGATATCTAATGTGAAAGCGCTTGCAAACGTCGTTAGGTTAGGTTAGGTTAGGTTAGGTTAGGTTAGGTTAGGTTAGGTTAGGTTGGGTTAGGTAAGGTTAGGTTAGGTTAAGATATGAACCGCGCTAAAACCGCATTAAACAATGTCACTTAGTGAGATGCTGTGTTTTTCACCATTACAAGTCGGGAACTGCGATATCTAATGCGAAAGCGCTTGCAAACGTCGTTAGGTTAGGTTAGGTTAGGTTAGGTTAGGTTAGGTTACGTTAGGTTAGGTTTGGTTAGGTTAGGTTAGGTTAGGTTATTTTAGGTTAGGTTGGGTTAGGTTAGGTTAGGTTAGGTTAAGATATGAACCGCGCTAAAACCACATTAAACAATGTCACTTAGTGAGATGCAGTGTTTTTCACCTTTACAAGTTGGGAACTGCGATATCTAATGTGAAAGCGCATGAAACCGTCGTAATCTTGTAGAAAACATTGTAAAGTGGTGAGTAAAACGTTTTCTAACGATAGAAGTGCGAAGGTTAGGTTAGGTTAGGTTAGTTTAAGCTAGGTAGCGTCGTGAAACTACCAAAAACGACGTCATCTAACGAGATAGTGTTGTTTTATAGCGAGTATTAAACTGCGATAGGTGAAATGTTGTGAAAGCGCACAAAACGGCATGAACAAGCCAAATACTGCGTGTTCTACCGTTACAAGTGTGAAACTGCTATATTGTGATATTCTCGTTAAAGCGCATGCAAGCATCTAAAACCTTAAAGAACAATGTCATTTAGCGAGATACAACGTTCTGTACTGCAATAAGTTGGTGAAAAACTGTGAGGTTATGCAAATATTGTAATTGTGAACAAAACAGTGTAATAGAGCGTTTTTAGATACAAGTGCGAATGTTAGGTTAGGTTAAGATATGAACCGTCGTAAAACCGCATTAAACAATGTCACTTAGTGAGATGCAGTGTTTTTCAACATTACAAGTCGGGAACTACGATATCTAATGTGAAAGCGCATGAAACCGTCGTAATCTTGTAGAAAACATTGTAAAGTGGTGAGTAAAACGTTTTCTAACGATAGAAGTGCGAAGGTTAGGTTAGGTTAGGTTAGTTTAAGCTAGGTAGCGTCGTGAAACTACCAAAAAGGACGTCATCTAACGAGATAGTGTTGTTTTATAGCGAGTATTAAACTGCGATTGGTGAAATGTTGTGAAAGCACACAAAACGGCATGAACAAGCCAAATACTGCGTGTTCTACCGTTACAAGTGCGAAACTGCTATATTGTGATATTCTCGTTAAAGCGCATGCAAGCATCGTGAAACCTTAAAGAACAATGTCATTTAGCGAGATACAACGTTCTGTACTGCAATAAGTTGGTGAAAAACTGTGAGGTTATGCAAATATGGTAATTGTGAACAAAACAGTGTAATAGAGCGGTTTTAGATACAAGTGCGAATGTTAGGTTAGGTTAAGATATGAACCGTCGTAAAACCGCATTAAACAATGTCAATTAGTGAGATGCAGTGTTTTTCACCATTAAAAGTCGGGAACTGCGATATCTAATGTGAAAGCGCTTGCAACCGTCGTTAGGTAGGTTAGGTTAGGTTAGGTTAGGTTTTGTTAGGTTAGGTTAGGTTAGGTTAGGTTAGATTAGGTTAGGTTAGGTTGGGTTGAGTTGGGTTAGGTTAGGTTAGGTTAGGTTGGGTTAGGTTAGGTTAGGTTAGGTTACGTTAGGTTAGGTAAGGTTACGTTAGGTTAGGTTAGGTTAGGTTAGGTTACGTTAGGTTAGGTTAGGTTAGGTAAGGATAATTTGGTTAGGTTAGGTAAGGTTAGGTTAGGTTAGGTTAGGTTGGGTTGGGTGTTGTTGGTTTGGGTTGGGTTGGGTTGGGTTGGGTTGGGTTAGGTTAGGTTAGGTTAGGTTAGGTTACGTTAGGTTAGGTTAGGTTAGGTTAGGTTACGTTAGGTTATGTTAGGTTAGGTTAGGTTAGGTTACGTTAGGTTAGGTTAGGTCAGGAAAGGTTAGGTTACGTTAGAATAGGTTAGGTTAGGTTAGGTTACGTTAGGTTAGGTTAAGTTAGGTTAGGTTTGGTTAGGTTAGCTTATGTTAGGTTAGGTTGGGTTGGGTTGGGTTGGGTTAGGTTAGGTTAGGTTAGGTTGGGTTAGGTTAGTTTAGGTTAGGTTAGGTTAGGTTAGGTTGGGTTGGGTTGGGTTAGGTTAGGTTAGGTTAGGTAAGGGTAGGTTAGGTTAGGTTAGGTTACGTTAGGTTAAGGTATGAACCGTCGTAAAACCGCATTAAACAATGTCACTTAGTGAGATGCAGTGTTTTTCACCTTTACAAGTTGGGAACTGTGATATCTAATGTGAAAGCGCTTGAAACCGTCGTATTGTTGTAGAAAGCAAAGTAAAGTAGCGAGTAAAACGTTTTCTAACGATAGAAGTGCGAAGGTTATGTTAGGTTGAGTTATGTTAGTTTAAGCTAGGTAGCGTCTTGAAACTACCAAAAACAACGTCATCTAACGAGATAGCGTTGTTTTATTGCATGTACGTAACTGCAATAGGTGAAATGTTGTGAAAGCACACAAAACGGCTTGAACAAGCCAGATACTGCGTGTTGTACCGTTACAAGTGCGAAACTGCTATAATGTGATATTCTTGTTAAAGCGCATGCAACCATCGTGAAACCTTAAAGAACGATGTCATTTAGCGAGATACAGCGTTCTGTACTGCAATAAGTTGGTGAAAAACTGTGAGGTTATGCAAATATCGTAATTGTGAACGAAACAGTGTAATAGAGCGTTTTTCCATACAAGTACGAATGTTAGGTTAGGTTAAGATATGAACCGCGCTAAAACCGCATTAAACAATGTCACTTAGTGAGATGCTGTGTTTTTCACCATTACAAGTCGGGAACTGCGATATCTAATGTGAAAGCGCTTGCAAACGTCGTTAGGTTAGGTTAGGTTAGGTTAGGTTACGTTAGGTTAGGTTTGGTTAGGTTAGGTTAGGTTAGGTTATGTTAGGTTAGGTTGGGTTAGGTTAGGTTAGGTTAGGTTAGGTTAACATATCAACCGTCGTAAAACCGCATTAAACAATGTCACTTAGTGAGATGTAGTGTTTTTCAACATTACAAGTCGGGAACTACGATATCTAATGTGAAAGCGCATGAAACCGTCGTAATCTTGTAGAAAACATTGTAAAGTTGCGAGTAAAACGTTTTCTAACGATAGAAGTGCGAAGGTTAGGTTAGGTTAGGTTAGTTTAAGCTAGGTAGCGTCGTGAAACTACCAAAAACGACGTCATCTAACGAGATAGTGTTGTTTTATAGCGAGTATTAAACTGCGATAGGTGAAATGTGAAAGCGCACAAAACGGCATGAACAAGCCAAATACTGCGTGTTGTACCGTTACAAGTGCGAAACTGCTATGTTGTGATATTCTCGTTAAAGCGCATGCAAGCATCGTGAAACCTTAAAGAACGATGTCATTTAGCGAGATACAGCGTTCTGTACTGCAATAAGTTGGTGAAAAACTGTGAAGTTATGCAAATATCCTAATTGTGAACGAAACAGTGTAATAGAGCGTTTTTTAATACAAGTGCGAATGTTAGGTTAGGTTAAGATATGAACCGTCGTAAAACCGCATTAAACAATGTCACTTAGTGAGATGCAGTGTTTTTCACCATTACAAGTCGGGAACTGCGATATCTAATGTGAAAGCGCTTGCAAACGTCGTTAGGTTAGGTTAGGTTAGGTTAGGTTAGGTTACGTTAGGTTAGGTTAGTTTAGGTTTGGTTAGGTTAGGTTAGGTTAGGTTAGGTTAGGTTAGGGATGTTAGGTAAGGTTTGGTTAGGTTAGGTTAGGTTAGGTTGGGTTAGGTAGGGTTAGGTTAGGTTAAGATATGAACCGCGCTAAAACCGCATTAAACAATGTCACTTAGTGAGATGCTGTTTTTCACCATTACAAGTCGGGAACTGCGATATCTAATGCGAAAGCGCTTGCAAACGTCGTTAGGTTAGGTTAGGTTAGGTTAGGTTACGTTAGGTTAGTTTAGGTTTGGTTAGGTTAGGTTAGGTTAGGTTAGGTTAGGGATGTTAGGTAAGGTTTGGTTAGGTTAGGTTAGGTTAGGTTGGGTTAGGTAAGGTTAGGTTAGGTTAAGATATGAACCGCGCTAAAACCGCATTAAACAATGTCACTTAGTGAGATGCTGTGTTTTTCACCATTACAAGTCGGGAACTGCGATATCTAATGCGAAAGCGCTTGCAAACGTCGTTAGGTTAGGTTAGGTTAGGTTAGGTTAGGTTAGGTTACGTTAGGTTAGGTTTGGTTAGGTTAGGTTAGGTTAGGTTATTTTAGGTTAGGTTGGGTTAGGTTAGGTTAGGTTAGGTTAAGATATGAACCGCGCTAAAACCACATTAAACAATGTCACTTAGTGAGATGCAGTGTTTTTCACCTTTACAAGTTGGGAACTGCGATATCTAATGTGAAAGCGCATGAAACCGTCGTAATCTTGTAGAAAACATTGTAAAGTGGTGAGTAAAACGTTTTCTAACGATAGAAGTGCGAAGGTTAGGTTAGGTTAGGTTAGTTTAAGCTAGGTAGCGTCGTGAAACTACCAAAAACGACGTCATCTAACGAGATAGTGTTGTTTTATAGCGAGTATTAAACTGCGATAGGTGAAATGTTGTGAAAGCGCACAAAACGGCATGAACAAGCCAAATACTGCGTGTTCTACCGTTACAAGTGTGAAACTGCTATATTGTGATATTCTCGTTAAAGCGCATGCAAGCATCTAAAACCTTAAAGAACAATGTCATTTAGCGAGATACAACGTTCTTTACTGCAATAAGTTGGTGAAAAACTGTGAGGTTATGCAAATATTGTAATTGTGAACAAAACAGTGTAATAGAGCGTTTTTAGATACAAGTGCGAATGTTAGGTTAGGTTAAGATATGAACCGTCGTAAAACCGCATTAAACAATGTCACTTAGTGAGATGCAGTGTTTTTCAACATTACAAGTCGGGAACTACGATATCTAATGTGAAAGCGCATGAAACCGTCGTAATCTTGTAGAAAACATTGTAAAGTGGTGTGTAAAACGTTTTCTAACGATAGAAGTGCGAAGGTTAGGTTAGGTTAGGTTAGTTTAAGCTAGGTAGCGTCGTGAAACTACCAAAAAGGACGTCATCTAACGAGATAGTGTTGTTTTATAGCGAGTATTAAACTGCGATTGGTGAAATGTTGTGAAAGCACACAAAACGGCATGAACAAGCCAAATACTGCGTGTTCTACCGTTACAAGTGCGAAACTGCTATATTGTGATATTCTCGTTAAAGCGCATGCAAGCATCGTGAAACCTTAAAGAACAATGTCATTTAGCGAGATACAACGTTCTGTACTGCAATAAGTTGGTGAGAAACTGTGAGGTTATGCAAATATGGTAATTGTGAACAAAACAGTGTAATAGAGCGTTTTTAGATACAAGTGCGAATGTTAGGTAAGGTTAAGATATGAACCGTCGTAAAACCGCATTAAACAAATGTCAATTAGTGAGATGCAGTGTTTTTCACCATTAAAAGTCGGGAACTGCGATATCTAATGTGAAAGCGCTTGCAAACGTCGTTAGGTTAGATTAGGTTACGCTAGGTTAGGTTTGGTTAGGTTAGGTTAGGTTAGGTTAGGTTATGTTAGGTTAGGTTGGGTTAGGTTAGGTTAGGTTACGTTAGGTTAAGGTATTAACCGTCGTAAAACCGCATTAAACAATGTCACTTAGTGAGATGCAGTGTTTTTCACCTTTACAAGTTGGGAACTGCGATATCTAATGTGAAAGCGCTTGAAACCGTCGTAATGTTGTAGAAAGCAATGTAAAGTAGCGAGTAAAACGTTTTCTAACGATAGAAGTGCGAAGGTTATGTTAGGTTGAGTTATGTTAGTTTAAGCTAGGTAGCGTCGTGAAACCACCAAAAACGACGTCATCTAACGAGATAGTGTTGTTTATTGCGAGTACGAAACTGCGATAGGTAAAATGTTGTGAAAGCACACAAAACGGCATGAACAAGCCAAATACTGCGTGTTGTACCGTTACAAGTGCGAAACTGCTATGTTGTGACATTCTCGGTAAAGCGCATGCAAGTATCGTGAAACCTTAAAGAACGATGTCATTTAGCGAGATACAGCGTTCTGTACTGTAATAAGTTGGTGAGAAACTGAGGTCAAGCAAATATCGTAATTGTGAACGAAACAGTGTAATTGAGCGTCTTTAGATACAAGTGCGAATGTTAGGTTAGGTTGATATATCAACCGTCGTAAAACCGCATTACACAATGTCACTTAGTGAGATGTAGTGTTTTTCAACATTACAAGTCGGGAACTACGATATCTAATGTGAAAGCGCATGAAACCGTCGTAATCTTGTAGAAAACATTGTAAAGTTGCGAGTAAAACGTTTTCTAACGATAGAAGTGCGAAGGTTAGGTTAGGTTAGGTTAGTTTAGGCTAGGTAGCGTCGTGAAACTACCAAAAACGACGTCATCTAAAGAGATAGTGTTGTTTTATTGCGAGTATTAAACTGCGATAGGTGAGATGTTGTGAAAGCACACAAAACGGCATGAACAAGCCAAATACTGCGTGTTCTACCGTTACAAGTGCGAAACTGCTATATTGTGATATTCTCGTTAAAGCGCATGCAAGTATCGTGAAACCTTAAAGAACAATGTCATTTAGCGAGATACAGCGTTCTGTACTGCAATAAGTTGGTGAAAAACTGTGAGGTTATGCAAATATTGTAATTGTGAACAAAACAGTGTAATAGAGCGTTTTAAATACAAGTGCGAATGTTAGGTTAGGTTAAGATATGAACCGTCGTAAAACCGCATTAAACAATGTCACTTAGTGAGATGTAGTGTTTTTCAACATTACAAGTCGGGAACTACGATATCTAATGTGAAAGCGCATGAAACCGTCGTAATCTTGTAGAAAACATTGTAAAGTGGTGAGTAAAACGTTTTCTAACGATAGAAGTGCGAAGGTTAGGTTAGGTTAGGTTAGTTTAAGCTAGGTAGCGTCGTGAAACTACCCAAAACGACGTCATCTAACGAGATAGTGTTGTTTTATAGCGAGTATTAAACTGCGATAGGTGAAATGTTGTGAAAGCACACAAAACGGCATGAACAAGCCAAATACTGCGTGTTCTACCGTTACAAGTGCGAAACTGCTATATTGTGATATTCTCGTTAAAGCGCATGCAAGCATCGTGAAACCTTAAAGAACAATGTCATTTAGCGAGATACAACGTTCTGTACTGCAATAAGTTGGTGAGAAACTGTGAGGTTATGCAAATATGGTAATTGTGAACAAAACAGTGTAATAGAGCGTTTTTAGATACAAGTGCGAATGTTAGGAAAGGTTAAGATATGAACCGTCGTAAAACCGCATTAAACAAATGTCAATTAGTGAGATGCATTGTTTTTCACCATTAAAAGTCGGGAACTGCGATATCTAATGTGAAAGCGCTTGCAAACGTCGTTAGGTTAGGTTAGGTTACGCTAGGTTAGGTTTGGTTAGGTTAGGTTAGGTTAGGTTAGGTTATGTTAGGTTAGGTTGGGTTAGGTTAGGTTAGGTTACGTTAGGTTAAGGTATGAACCGTCGTAAAACCGCATTAAACAATGTCACTTAGTGAGATGCAGTGTTTTTCACCTTTACAAGTTGGGAACTGCGATATCTAATGTGAAAGCGCTTGAAACCGTCGTAATGTTGTAGAAAGCAATGTAAAGTAGCGAGTAAAACGTTTTCTAACGATAGAAGTGCGAAGGTTATGTTAGGTTGAGTTATGTTAGTTTAAGCTAGGTAGCGTCGTGAAACCACCAAAAACGACGTCATCTAACGAGATAGTGTTGTTTATTGCGAGTACGAAACTGCGATAGGTAAAATGTTGTGAAAGCACACAAAACGGCATGAACAAGCCAAATACTGCGTGTTGTACCGTTACAAGTGCGAAACTGCTATGTTGTGACATTCTCGGTAAAGCGCATGCAAGTATCGTGAAACCTTAAAGAACGATGTCATTTAGCGAGATACAGCGTTCTGTACTGTAATAAGTTGGTGAGAAACTGTGAGGTCAAGCAAATATCGTAATTGTGAACGAAACAGTGTAATTGAGCGTCTTTAGATACAAGTGCGAATGTTAGGTTAGGTTGATATATCAACCGTCGTAAAACCGCATTAAACAATGTCACTTAGTGAGATGTAGTGTTTTTCAACATTACAAGTCGGGAACTACGATATCTAATGTGAAAGCGCATGAAACCGTCGTAATCTTGTAGAAAACATTGTAAAGTTGCGAGTAAAACGTTTTCTAACGATAGAAGTGCGAAGGTTAGGTTAGGTTAGGTTAGTTTAGGCTAGGTAGCGTCGTGAAACTACCAAAAACGACGTCATGTAAAGAGATAGTGTTGTTTTATTGCGAGTATTAAACTGCGATAGGTGAAATGTTGTGAAAGCACACAAAACGGCATGAACAAGCCAAATACTGCGTGTTCTACCGTTACAAGTGCGAAACTGCTATATTGTGATATTCTCGTTAAAGCGCATGCAAGCATCGTGAAACCTTAAAGAACAATGTCATTTAGCGAGATACAGCGTTCTGTACTGCAATAAGTTGGTGAAAAACTGTGAGGCTATGCAAATATCGTAATTGTGAACGAAACAGTGTAATAGAGCGTTTTCCAATACAAGTTCGAATGTTAGGTTAGGTTAAGATATGAACCGTCGTAAAACCGCATTAAACAATGTCACTTAGTGAGATGCAGTGTTTTTCACCATTACAAGTCGGGAACTGCGATATCTAATGTGAAAGCGCTTGCAAACGTCGTTAGGTTAGGTTAGGTTAGGTTAGGTTAGGTTACGTTAGGTTAGGTTTGGTTAGGTTAGGTTAGGTTAGGTTATGTTAGGTTAGGTTGGGTTAGGTTAGGTTAGGTTACGTTAGGTTAAGGTATGAACCGTTGTAAAACCGCAATAAACAATGTCACTTAGTGAGATGCAGTGTTTTTCACCTTTACAAGTTGGGAACTGCGATATCTAATGTGAAAGCGCTTGAAACCGTCGTAATGTTGTAGAAAGCAATGTAAAGTAGCGAGTAAAACGTTTTCTAACGATAGAAGTGCGAAGGTTATGTTAGGTTGAGTTATGTTAGTTTAAGCTAGGTAGCGTCGTGAAACCACCAAAAACGACGTCATCTAACGAGATAGTGTTGTTTATTGCGAGTACGAAACTGCGATAGGTAAAATGTGAAAGCACACAAAACGGCATGAACAAGCCAAATACTGCGTGTTGTACCGTTACAAGTGCGAAACTGCTATGTTTTGACATTCTCGGTAAAGCGCATGCAAGTATCGTGAAACCTTAAAGAACGATGTCATTTAGCGAGATACAGCGTTCTGTACTGTAATAAGATGGTGAGAAACTGTGAGGTCAAGCAAATATCGTAATTGTGAACGAAACAGTGTAATTGAGCGTCTTTAGATACAAGTGCGAATGTTAGGTTAGGTTGACATATCAACCGTCGTAAAACCGCCTTAAACAATGTCACTTAGTGAGATGTAGTGTTTTTCAACATTACAAGTCGGGAACTACGATATCTAATGTGAAAGCGCATGAAACCGTCGTAATCTTGTAGAAAACATTGTAAAGTTGCGAGTAAAACGTTTTCTAACGATAGAAGTGCGAAGGTTAGGTTAGGTTAGGTTAGTTTAAGCTAGGTAGCGTCGTGAAACTACCAAAAACGACGTCATCTAACGAGATAGTGTTGTTTTATAGCGAGTATTAAACTGCCATAGGTGAAATGTTGTGAAAGCGCACAAAACGGCATGAACAAGCCAAATACTGCGTGTTCTACCGTTACAAGTGTGAAACTGCTATATTGTGATATTCTCGTTAAAGCGCATGCAAGCATCGTGAAACCTTAAAGAACAATGTCATTTAGCGAGATACAACGTTCTGTACTGCAATAAGTTGGTGAAAAACTGTGAGGTTATGCAAATATTGTAATTGTGAACAAAACAGTGTAATAGAGCGTTTTAAATACAAGTGCGAATGTTAGGTTAGGTTAAGATATGAACCGTCGTAAAACCGCATTAAACAATGTCACTTAGTGAGATGTAGTGTTTTTCAACATTACAAGTCGGGAACTACGATATCTAATGTGAAAGCGCATGAAACCGTCGTAATCTTGTAGAAAACATTGTAAAGTGGTGAGTAAAACGTTTTCTAACGATAGAAGTGCGAAGGTTAGGTTAGGTTAGGTTAGTTTAAGCTAGGTAGCGTCGTGAAACTACCCAAAACGACGTCATCTAACGAGATAGTGTTGTTTTATAGCGAGTATTAAACTGCGATAGGTGAAATGTTGTGAAAGCACACAAAACGGCATGAACAAGCCAAATACTGCGTGTTCTACCGTTACAAGTGCGAAACTGCTATATTGTGATATTCTCGTTAAAGCGCATGCAAGCATCGTGAAACCTTAAAGAACAATGTCATTTAGCGAGATACAACGTTCTGTACTGCAATAAGTTGGTGAGAAACTGTGAGGTTATGCAAATATGGTAATTGTGAACAAAACAGTGTAATAGAGCGTTTTTAGATACAAGTGCGAATGTTAGGTAAGGTTAAGATATGAACCGTCGTAAAACCGCATTAAACAAATGTCAATTAGTGAGATGCATTGTTTTTCACCATTAAAAGTCGGGAACTGCGATATCTAATGTGAAAGCGCTTGCAAACGTCGTTAGGTTAGGTTAGGTTACGCTAGGTTAGGTTTGGTTAGGTTAGGTTAGGTTAGGTTAGGTTATGTTAGGTTAGGTTGGGTTAGGTTAGGTTAGGTTACGTTAGGTTAAGGTATGAACCGTTGTAAAACCGCATTAAACAATGTCACTTAGTGAGAGGCAGTGTTTTTCACCTTTACAAGTTGGGAACTGCGATATCTAATGTGAAAGCGCTTGAAACCGTCGTAATGTTGTAGAAAGCAATGTAAAGTAGCGAGTAAAACGTTTTCTAACGATAGAAGTGCGAAGGTTATGTTAGGTTGAGTTATGTTAGTTTAAGCTAGGTAGCGTCGTGAAACCACCAAAAACGACGTCATCTAACGAGATAGTGTTGTTTATTGCGAGTACGAAACTGCGATAGGTAAAATGTTGTGAAAGCACACAAAACGGCATGAACAAGCCAAATACTGCGTGTTGTACCGTTACAAGTGCGAAACTGCTATGTTGTGACATTCTCGGTAAAGCGCATGCAAGTATCGTGAAACCTTAAAGAACGATGTCATTTAGCGAGATACAGCGTTCTGTACTGTAATAAGTTGGTGAGAAACTGTGAGGTCAAGCAAATATCGTAATTGTGAACGAAACAGTGTAATTGAGCGTCTTTAGATACAAGTGCGAATGTTAGGTTAGGTTGATATATCAACCGTCGTAAAACCGCATTAAACAATGTCACTTAGTGAGATGTAGTGTTTTTCAACATTACAAGTCGGGAACTACGATATCTAATGTGAAAGCGCATGAAACCGTCGTAATCTTGTAGAAAACATTGTAAAGTTGCGAGTAAAACGTTTTCTAACGATAGAAGTGCGAAGGTTAGGTTAGGTTAGGTTAGTTTAGGCTAGGTAGCGTCGTGAAACTACCAAAAACGACGTCATCTAAAGAGATAGTGTTGTTTTATTGCGAGTATTAAACTGCGATAGGTGAAATGTTGTGAAAGCACACAAAACGGCATGAACAAGCCAAATACTGCGTGTTCTACCGTTACAAGTGCGAAACTGCTATATTGTGATATTCTCGTTAAAGCGCATGCAAGCATCGTGAAACCTTAAAGAACAATGTCATTTAGCGAGATACAGCGTTCTGTACTGCAATAAGTTGGTGAAAAACTGTGAGGCTATGCAAATATCGTAATTGTGAACGAAACAGTGTAATAGAGCGTTTTTCAATACAAGTTCGAATGTTAGGTTAGGTTAAGATATGAACCGTCGTAAAACCGCATTAAACAATGTCACTTAGTGAGATGCAGTGTTTTTCACCATTACAAGTCGGGAACTGCGATATCTAATGTGAAAGCGCTTGCAAACGTCGTTAGGTTAGGTTAGGTTAGGTTAGGTTAGGTTACGTTAGGTTAGGTTTGGTTAGGTTAGGTTAGGTTAGGTTATGTTAGGTTAGGTTGGGTTAGGTTAGGTTAGGTTAGGTTACGTTAGGTTAAGGTATGAACCGTTGTAAAACCGCAATAAACAATGTCACTTAGTGAGATGCAGTGTTTTTCACCTTTACAAGTTGGGAACTGCGATATCTAATGTGAAAGCGCTTGAAACCGTCGTAATGTTGTAGAAAGCAATGTAAAGTAGCGAGTAAAACGTTTTCTAACGATAGAAGTGCGAAGGTTATGTTAGGTTGAGTTATGTTAGTTTAAGCTAGGTAGCGTCGTGAAACCACCAAAAACGACGTCATCTAACGAGATAGTGTTGTTTATTGCGAGTACGAAACTGCGATAGGTAAAATGTGAAAGCACACAAAACGGCATGAACAAGCCAAATACTGCGTGTTGTACCGTTACAAGTGCGAAACTGCTATGTTTTGACATTCTCGGTAAAGCGCATGCAAGTATCGTGAAACCTTAAAGAACGATGTCATTTAGCGAGATACAGCGTTCTGTACTGTAATAAGATGGTGAGAAACTGTGAGGTCAAGCAAATATCGTAATTGTGAACGAAACAGTGTAATTGAGCGTCTTTAGATACAAGTGCGAATGTTAGGTTAGGTTGACATATCAACCGTCGTAAAACCGCATTAAACAATGTCACTTAGTGAGATGTAGTGTTTTTCAACATTACAAGTCGGGAACTACGATATCTGATGTGAAAGCGCATGAAACCGTCGTAATCTTGTAGAAAACATTGTAAAGTTGCGAGTAAAACGTTTTCTAACGATAGAAGTGCGAAGGTTAGGTTAGGTTAGGTTAGTTTAAGCTAGGTAGCGTCGTGAAACTACCAAAAACGACGTCATCTAACGAGATAGTGTTGTTTTATAGCGAGTATTAAACTGCGATAGGTGAAATGTTGTGAAAGCGCACAAAACGGCATGAACAAGCCAAATACTGCGTGTTCTACCGTTACAAGTGTGAAACTGCTATATTGTGATATTCTCGTTAAAGCGCATGCAAGCATCGTGAAACCTTAAAGAACAATGTCATTTAGCGAGATACAATGTTCTGTACTGCAATAAGTTGGTGAAAAACTGTGAGGTTATGCAAATATTGTAATTGTGAACAAAACAGTGTAATAGAGCGTTTTTAGATACAAGTGCGAATGTTAGGTTAGGTTGATATATCAACCGTCGTAAAACCGCATTAAACAATGTCACTTAGTGAGATGTAGTGTTTTTCAACATTACAAGTCGGGAACTACGATATCTAATGTGAAAGCACATGAAACCGTCGTAATCTTGTAGAAAACATTGTAAAGTTGCGAGTAAAATGTTTTCTAACGATAGAAGTGCGAAGGTTAGGTTAGGTTAGGTTAGTTTAGGCTAGGTAGCGTCGTGAAACTACCAAAAACGACGTCATCTAAAGAGATAGTGTTGTTTTATTGCGAGTATTAAACTGCGATAGGTGAGATGTTGTGAAAGCACACAAAACGGCATGAACAAGCCAAATACTGCGTGTTCTACCGTTACAAGTGCGAAACTGCTATATTGTGATATTCTCGTTAAAGCGCATGCAAGCATCGTGAAACCTTAAAGAACAATGTCATTTAGCGAGATACAGCGTTCTGTACTGCAATAAGTTGGTGAAAAACTGTGAGGTTATGCAAATATCGTAATTGTGAACGAAACAGTGTAATAGAGCGTTTTTCAATACAAGTACGAATGTTAGGTTAGGTTAAGATATGAACCGTCGTAAAACCGCATTAAACAATGTCACTTAGTGAGATGCAGTGTTTTTCACCATTACAAGTCGGGAACTGCGATATCTAATGTGAAAGCGCTTGCAAACGTCGTTAGGTTAGGTTAGGTTAGGTTAGGTTAGGTTACGTTAGGTTAGGTTTGGTTAGGTTAGGTTAGGTTAGGTTATGTTAGGTTAGGTTGGGTTAGGTTAGGTTAGGTTACGTTAGGTTAAGGTATGAACCGTTGTAAAACCGCAATAAACAATGTCACTTAGTGAGATGCAGTGTTTTTCACCTTTACAAGTTGGGAACTGCGATATCTAATGTGAAAGCGCTTGAAACCGTCGTAATGTTGTAGAAAGCAATGTAAAGTAGCAGGTAAAACGTTTTCTAACGATAGAAGTGCGAAGGTTATGTTAGGTTGAGTTATGTTAGTTTAAGCTAGGTAGCGTCGTGAAACCACCAAAAACGACGTCATCTAACGAGATAGTGTTGTTTTATTGCGAGTACGAAACTGCGATAGGTAAAATGTGAAAGCATACAAAACGGCATGAACAAGCCAAATACTGCGTGTTGTACCGTTACAAGTGCGAAACTGCTATGTTTTGACATTCTCCGTAAAGCGCATGCAAGTATCGTGAAACCTTAGAGAACGATGTCATTTAGCGAGATACAGCGTTCTGTACTGTAATAAGTTGGTGAGAAACTGTGAGGTCAAGCAAATATCGTAATTGTGAACGAAACAGTTTAATTGAGCGTCTTTAGATACAAGTGCGAATGTTAGGTTAGGTTGACATATCAACCGTCGTAAAACCGCATTAAACAATGTCACTTAGTGAGATGTAGTGTTTTTCAACATTACAAGTCGGGAATACGATATCTAATGTGAAAGCGCATGAAACCGTCGTAATCTTGTAGAAAACATTGTAAAGTTGCGAGTAAAACGTTTTCTAACGATAGAAGTGCCAAGGTTAGGTTAGGTTAGGTTAGTTTAAGCTAGGTAGCGTCGTGAAACTACCGAAAACGACGTCATCTACCGAGATAGTGTTTTATAGCGAGTATTAAACTGCGATAGGTGAAATGTTGTGAAAGCACACAAAACGGCATGAACAAGCCAAATACTGCGTGTTCTACCGTTACAAGTGCGAAACTGCTATATTGTGATATTCTCGTTAAAGCGCATGCAAGCATCGTGAAACCTTAAAGAACAATGTCATTTAGCGAGATACAACGTTCTGTACTGCAATAAGTTGGTGAAAAACTGTGAGGTTATGCAAATATGGTAATTGTGAACAAAACAGTGTAATAGAGCGGTTTTAGATACAAGTGCGAATGTTAGGTTAGGTTAAGATATGAACCGTCGTAAAACCGCATTAAACAATGTCAATTAGTGAGATGCAGTGTTTTTCACCATTAAAAGTCGGGAACTGCGATATCTAATGTGAAAGCGCTTGCAACCGTCGTTAGGTAGGTTAGGTTAGGTTAGGTTAGGTTTTGTTAGGTTAGGTTAGGTTAGGTTAGGTTAGATTAGGTTAGGTTGGGTTGAGTTGGGTTAGGTTAGGTTAGGTTAGGTTAGGTTGGGTTAGGTTAGGTTACGTTAGGTTAGGTTAGGTTACGTTAGGTTAGGTTAGGTTAGGTTAGGTTACGTTAGGTTAGGTTAGGTTAGGTAAGGATAATTTGGTTAGGTTAGGTAAGGTTAGGTTAGGTTAGGTTGGGTTGGGTGTTGTTGGTTTGGGTTGGGTTGGGTTGGGTTAGGTTAGGTTAGGTTAGGTTACGTTAGGTTAGGTTAGGTTAGGTTAGGTTACGTTAGGTTATGTTAGGTTAGGTTAGGTTAGGTTACGTTAGGTTAGGTTAGGTCAGGAAAGGTTAGGTTACGTTAGAATAGGTTAGGTTAGGTTAGGTTACGTTAGGTTAGGTTAAGTTAGGTTAGGTTTGGTTAGGTTAGCTTAGGTTAGGTTAGGTTGGGTTGGGTTGGGTTGGGTTAGGTTAGGTTAGGTTAGGTTGGGTTAGGTTAGTTTAGGTTAGGTTAGGTTAGGTTAGGTTAGGTTGGGTTGGGTTGGGTTAGGTTAGGTTAGGTTAGGTAAGGTTAGGTTAGGTTAGGTTAGGTTACGTTAGGTTAAGGTATGAACCGTCGTAAAACCGCATTAAACAATGTCACTTAGTGAGATGCAGTGTTTTTCACCTTTACAAGTCGGGAACTACGATATCTAATGTGAAAGCGCATGAAACCGTCGTAATCTTGTAGAAAACATTGTAAAGTTGCGAGTAAAACGTTTTCTAACGATAGAAGTGCGAAGGTTAGGTTAGGTTAGGTTAGTTTAGGCTAGGTAGCGTCGTGAAACTACCAAAAACGACGTCATCTAAAGAGATAGTGTTGTTTTATTGCGAGTATTAAACTGCGATAGGTGAAATGTTGTGAAAGCACACAAAACGGCATGAACAAGCCAAATACTGCGTGTTCTACCGTTACAAGTGCGAAACTGCTATATTGTGATATTCTCGTTAAAGCGCATGCAAGCATCGTGAAACCTTAAAGAACAATGTCATTTAGCGAGATACAGCGTTCTGTACTGCAATAAGTTGGTGAAAAACTGTGAGGCTATGCAAATATCGTAATTGTGAACGAAACAGTGTAATAGAGCGTTTTTCAATACAAGTTCGAATGTTAGGTTAGGTTAAGATATGAACCATCGTAAAACCGCATTAAACAATGTCACTTAGAGAGATGCAGTGTTTTTCACCATTACAAGTCGGGAACTGCGATATCTAATGTGAAAGCGCTTGCAAACGTCGTTAGGTTAGGTTAGGTTAGGTTAGGTTAGGTTAGGTTACGTTAGGTTAGGTTTGGTTAGGTTAGGTTAGGTTAGGTTAGGTTAGGTTGGGTTAGGTTAGGTTAGGTTACGTTAGGTTAAGGTATGAACCGTTGTAAAACCGCAATAAACAATGTCACTTAGTGAGATGCAGTGTTTTTCACCTTTACAAGTTGGGAACTGCGATATCTAATGTGAAAGCGCTTGAAACCGTCGTAATGTTGTAGAAAGCAATGTAAAGTAGCGAGTAAAACGTTTTCTAACGATAGAAGTGCGAAGGTTATGTTAGGTTGAGTTATGTTAGTTTAAGCTAGGTAGCGTCGTGAAACCACCAAAAACGACGTCATCTAACGAGATAGTGTTGTTTTATTGCGAGTACGAAACTGCGATAGGTAAAATGTGAAAGCACACAAAAAGCCAAATACTGCGTGTTGTACCGTTACAAGTGCGAAACTGCTATGTTCTGACATTCTCGGTAAAGCGCATGCAAGTATCGTGAAACCTTAAAGAACGATGTCATTTAGCGAGATACAGCGTTCTGTACTGTAATAAGATGGTGAGAAACTGTGAGGTCAAGCAAATATCGTAATTGTGAACGAAACAGTGTAATTGAGCGTCTTTAGATACAAGTGCGAATGTTAGGTTAGGTTGACATATCAACCGTCGTAAAACTGCATTAAACAATGTCACTTAGTGAGATGTAGTGTTTTTCAACATTACAAGTCGGGAACTACGATATCTAATGTGAAAGCGCATGAAACCGTCGTAATCTTGTAGAAAACATTGTAAAGTTGCGAGTAAAACGTTTTCTAACGATAGAAGTGCGAAGGTTAGGTTAGGTTAGGTTAGTTTAAGCTAGGTAGCGTCGTGAAACTACCAAAAACGACGTCATCTAACGAGATAGTGTTGTTTTATAGCGAGTATTAAACTGCGATAGGTGAAATGTTGTGAAAGCACACAAAACGGCATGAACAAGCCAAATACTGCGTGTTCTACCGTTACAAGTGCGAAACTGCTATATTGTGATATTCTCGTTAAAGCGCATGCAAGCATCGTGAAACCTTAAAGAACAATGTCATTTAGCGAGATACAACGTTCTGTACTGCAATAAGTTGGTGAAAAACTGTGAGGTTATGCAAATATGGTAATTGTGAACAAAACAGTGTAATAGAGCGGTTTTAGATACAAGTGCGAATGTTAGGTTAGGTTAAGATATGAACCGTCGTAAAACCGCATTAAACAATGTCAATTAGTGAGATGCAGTGTTTTTCACCATTAAAAGTCGGGAACTGCGATATCTAATGTGAAAGCGCTTGCAACCGTCGTTAGGTTAGGTTAGGTTAGGTTAGGTTAGGTTAGGTTTTGTTAGGTTAGGTTAGGTTAGGTTAGGTTAGATTAGGTTAGGTTGGGTTGAGTTGGGTTAGGTTAGGTTAGGTTAGGTTAGGTTGGGTTAGGTTAGGTTAGGTTAGGTTACGTTAGGTTAGGTTAGGTTACGTTAGGTTAGGTTAGGTTAGGTTACGTTAGGTTAGGTTAGGTTAGGTAAGGATAATTTGGTTAGGTTAGGTAAGGTTAGGTTAGGTTAGGTTAGGTTGGGTTGGGTGTTGATGGGTTGGGTTGGGTTGGGTTAGGTTGGGTTAGGTTAGGTTAGGTTACGTTAGGTTAGGTTAGGTTAGGTTAGGTTAGGTTACGTTAGGTTATGTTAGGTTAGGTTAGGTTAGGTTACGTTAGGTTAGGTTAGGTCAGGAAAGGTTAGGTTACGTTAGAATAGGTTAGGTTAGGTTAGGTTACGTTAGGTTAGGTTAAGTTAGGTTAGGTTTGGTTAGGTTAGCTTAGGTTAGGTTAGGTTGGGTTGGGTTGGGTTGGGTTAGGTTAGGTTAGGTTAGGTTAGGTTGGGTTAGGTTAGTTTAGGTTAGGTTAGGTTAGGTTGGGTTGGGTTGGGTTAGGTTAGGTTAGGTTAGGTTAGGTAAGGTTAGGTTAGGTTAGGTTAGGTTACGTTAGGTTAAGGTATGAACCGTCGTAAAACCGCATTAAACAATGTCACTTAGTAAGATGCAGTGTTTTTCACCTTTACAAGTTGGGAACTGTGATATCTAATGTGAAAGCGCTTGAAACCGTCGTATTGTTGTAGAAAGCAATGTAAAGTAGCGAGTAAAACGTTTTCTAACGATAGAAGTGCGAAGGTTATGTTAGGTTGAGTTATGTTAGTTTAAGCTAGGTAGCGTCGTGAAACTACCAAAAACAACGTCATCTAACGAGATAGTGTTGTTTTATTGCGAGTACGAAACTGCGATAGGTGAAATGTTGTGAAAGCACACAAAACGGCATGAACAAGCCAAATACTGCGTGTTGTACCGTTACAAGTGCGAAACTGCTATGTTTTGACATTCTCCGTAAAGCGCATGCAAGTATCGTGAAACCTTAAAGAACGATGTCATTTAGCGAGATACAGCGTTCTGTACTGCAATAAGTTGGTGAAAAACTGTGAGGTTATGCAAATATCCTAATTGTGAACGAAACAGTGTAATAGAGCGTTTTTAATACAAGTGCGAATGTTAGGTTAGGTTAAGATATGAACCGTCGTAAAACCGCATTAAACAATGTCACTTAGTGAGATGCAGTGTTTTTCACCATTACAAGTCGGGAACTGCGATATCTAATGTGAAAGCGCTTGCAAACGTCGTTAGGTTAGGTTAGGTTAGGTTAGGTTAGGTTAGGTTAGGTTACGTTAGGTTAGGTTAGGTTAGGTTTGGTTAGGTTAGGTTAGGTTAGGTTAGGGATGTTAGGTAAGGTTTGGTTAGGTTAGGTTAGGTTAGGTTGGGTTAGGTAAGGTTAGGTTAGGTTAAGATAAGAACCGCGCTAAAACCGCATTAAACAATGTCACTTAGTGAGATGCTGTGTTTTTCACCATTACAAGTCGGGAACTGCGATATCTAATGTGAAAGCGCTTGCAAACGTCGTTAGGTTAGGTTAGGTTAGGTTAGGTTACGTTAGGTTAGGTTTGGTTAGGTTAGGTTAGGTTAGGTTAGGTTGGGTTAGGTTAGGTTAGGTTAGGTTAGGTTAAGATATGAACCGCGCTAAAACCGCATTAAACAATGTCACTTAGTGAGATGCAGTGTTTTTCACCTTTACAAGTTGGGAACTGCGATATCTAATGTGAAAGCGCTTGAAACCGTCGTAATGTTGTAGAAAGCAATGTAAAGTAGCGAGTAAAACGTTTTCTAACGATAGAAGTGCGAAGGTTATGTTAGGTTGAGTTATGTTAGTTTAAGCTAGGTAGCGTCGTGAAACCACCAAAAACGACGTCATCTAACGAGATAGTGTTGTTTATTGCGAGTACGAAACTGCGATAGGTAAAATGTTGTGAAAGCACACAAAACGGCATGAACAAGCCAAATACTGCGTGTTGTACCGTTACAAGTGCGAAACTGCTATGTTGTGACATTCTCGGTAAAGCGCATGCAAGTATCGTGAAACCTTAAAGAACGATGTCATTTAGCGAGATACAGCGTTCTGTACTGTAATAAGTTGGTGAGAAACTGTGAGGTCAAGCAAATATCGTAATTGTGAACGAAACAGTGTAATTGAGCGTATTTAGATACAAGTGCGAATGTTAGGTAAGGTTGAGATATCAACCGTCGTAAAACCGCATTAAACAATGTCACTTAGCGAGATGTAGTGTTTTTCATCATTACAAGTCGGGAACTACGATATCTAATGTGAAAGCGCATGAAACCGTCGTAACATTGTAGAAAACATTGTAAAGTTGCGAGTAAAACGTTTTCTAACGATAGAAGTGCGAAGGTTAGCTTGAGTTATGTTAGTTTAAGCTATGTAGCGTCGTGAGACCACCAAAAAGGACGTCATCTAACGAGATAGTGTTGTTTTATTGCATGTACGTAACTGCAATAGGTGAAATGTTGTGAAAGTACACAAAACGGCTTGAACAAGCCAGATACTGCGTGCTGTACCGTTACAAGTGCGAAACTGCTATAATGTGATATTCTTGTTAAAGCGCATGCAAGCATCGTGAAACCTTAAAGAACGATGTCATTTAGCGAGATACAGCGTTCTGTACTGCAATAAGTTGGTGAAAAACTGTGAGGTTATGCAAATATCGTAATTGTGAACGAAACAGTGTAATAGAGCGTTTTTCCATACAAGTACTAATGTTAGGTTAGGTTAAGATATGAACCGTCGTAAAACCGCATTAAACAATGTCACTTAGTGAGATGCAGTGTTTTTCACCATTACAAGTCGGGAACTGCGATATCTAATGTGAAAGCGCTTGCAAACGTCGTTAGGTTAGGTTAGGTTAGGTTAGGTTAGTTTAGGTTACGTTAGGTTAGGTTTGGTTAGGTTAGGTTAGGTTAGGTTAGGTTATGTTAGGTTAGGTTGGGTTAGGTTAGGTTAGGTTACGTTAGGTTAAGGTATGAACCGTCGTAAAACCGCAATAAACAATGTCACTTCGTGAGATGCAGTGTTTTTCACCTTTACAAGTTGGGAACTGCGATATCTAATGTGAAAGCGCTTGAAACCGTCGTAATGTTGTAGAAAGCAATGTAAAGTAGCGAGTAAAACGTTTTCTAACGATAGAAGTGCGAAGGTTATGTTAGGTTGAGTTATGTTAGTTTAAGCTAGGTAGCGTCGTGAAACCACCAAAAACGACGTCATCTAACGAGATAGTGTTGTTTTATTGCGAGTACGAAACTGCGCTAGGTAAAATGTGAAAGCACACAAAACGGCATGAACAAGCCAAATACTGCGTGTTGTACCGTTACAAGTGCGAAACTGCTATGTTTTGACATTGTCGGTAAAGAGCATGCAAGTATCGTGAAACCTTAAAAAACGATGTCATTTAGCGAGATACAGCGTTCTGTACTGTAATAAGTTGGTGAGAAACTGTGAGGTCAAGCAAATATCGTAATTGTGAACGAAACAGTGTAATTGAGCGTCTTTAGATACAAGTGCGAATGTTAGGTTAGGTTGACATATCAACCGTCGTAAAACCGCAATAAACAGTCACTTAGTGAGATGTAGTGTTTTTCAAGATTACAAGTCGGGAACTACGATATCTAATGTGAAAGCGCATGAAACCGTCGTAATCTTGTAGAAAACATTGTAAAGTTGCGAGTAAAACGTTTTCTAACGATAGAAGTGCGAAGGTTAGGTTAGGTTAGGTTAGTTTAAGCTAGGTAGCGTCGTGAAACTACTAAAAACGACGTCATCTAACGAGATAGTGTTGTTTTATAGCGAGTATTAAACTGCGATAGGTGAAATGTTGTGAAAGCACACAAAACGGCATGAACAAGCCAAATACTGCGTGTTCTACCGTTACAAGTGCGAAACTGCTATATTGTGATATTCTCGTTAAATAGCATGCAAGCATCGTGAAACCTTAAAGAACAATGTCATTTAGCGAGATACAACGTTCTGTACTGCAATAAGTTGGTGAAAAACTGTGAGGTTATGCAAATATGGTAATTGTGAACAAAACAGTATAATAGAGCGTTTTTAGATACAAGTGCGAATGTTAGGTTAGGTTAAGATATGAACCGTCGTAAAACCGCATTAAACAATGTCAATTAGTGAGATGCAGTGTTTTTCACCATTAAAAGTCGGGAACTGCGATATCTAATGTGAAAGCGCTTGCAACCGTCGTTAGGTTAGGTTAGGTTAGGTTAGATTAGGTTAGGTTGGGTTGAGTTGGGTTAGGTTAGGTTAGGTTAGGTTAGGTTGGGTTAGGTTAGGTTAGGTTAGGTTAGGTTACGTTAGGTTAGGTTAGGTTAGGTTAGGTTAGGTTGGGTTAGGTTAGGTTAGGTTACGTTAGGTTAAGGTATGAACCGTCGTAAAACCGCAATAAACAATGTGACTTAGTGAGATGCAGTGTTTTTCACCATTACAAGTTGGGAACTGCGATATCTAATGTGAAAGCGCATGAAACCGTCGTAATCTTGTAGAAAACATTGTAAAGTGGCGAATAAAACGTTTTCTAACGATAGAAGTGCGAAGGTTCGGTTAGTTTGAACTAGGTAGCGTCGTGAAACCACCAAAAACGACGTCATCTAACGAGATAGTGTTGTTTATTGCGAGTACGAAACTGCGATAGGTAAAATGTTGTGAAAGCACACAAAACGGCATGAACAAGCCAAATACTGCGTGTTGTACCGTTACAAGTGCGAAACTGCTATGTTGTGACATTCTCGGTAAAGCGCATGCAAGTATCGTGAAACCTAAAGAACGATGTCATTTAGCGAGATACAGCGTTCTGTACTGTAATAAGTTGGTGAGAAACTGTGAGGTCAAGCAAATATCGTAATTGTGAACGAAACATTGTAATTGAGCGTCTTTAGATACAAGTGCGAATGGTAGGTTAGGTTGACATATCAACCATCGTAAAACAGCATTAAACAATGTCACTTAGTGAGATGTAGTGTTTTTCAACATTACAAGTTGGGAACTGCGATATCTAATGTGAAAGCGCTTGAAACCGTCGTAATGTTGTAGAAAGCAATGTAAAGTAGCGAGTAAAACGTTTTCTAACGATAGAAGTGCGAAGGTTATGTTAGGTTGAGTTATGTTAGTTTAAGCTAGGTAGCGTCGTGAAACCACCAAAAACGACGTCATCTAACGAGATAGTGTTGTTTTATTGCGAGTACGAAACTGCGATAGGTAAAATGTGAAAGCACACAAAACGGCATGAACAAGCCAAATACTGCGTGTTGTACCGTTACAAGTGCGAAACTGCTATGTTTTGACATTCTCGGTAAAGCGCATGCAAGTATCGTGAAACCTTAAAGAACGATGTCATTTAGCGAGATACAGCGTTCTGTACTGTAATAAGTTGGTGAGAAACTGTGAGGTCAAGCAAATATCGTAATTGTGAACGAAACAGTGTAATTGAGCGTCTTAAGATACAAGTGCGAATGTTAGGTTAGGTTGACATATCAACCGTCGTGAAACCGCATTAAACAATGTCACTTAGTGAGATGTAGTGTTTTTCAACATTACAAGTCGGGAACTACGATATCTAATGTGAAAGCGCATGAAACCGTCGTAATCTTGTAGAAAACATTGTAAAGTGGTGAGTAAAACGTTTCTAACGATAGAAGTGCGAAGGTTAGGTTAGGTTAGTTTAAGCTAGGTAGCGTCGTGAAACTACCAAAAACGACGTCATCTAACGAGATAGTGTTGTTTTATAGCGAGTATTAAACTGCGATAGGTGAAATGTTGTGAAAGCACACAAAACGGCATGAACAAGCCAAATACTGCGTGTTCTACCGTTACAAGTGCGAAACTGCTATATTGTGATATTCTCGTTAAAGCGCATGCAAGCATCGTGAAACCTTAAAGAACAATGTCATTTAGCGAGATACAACGTTCTGTACTGCAATAAGTTGGTGAGAAACTGTGAGGTTATGCAAATATGGTAATTGTGAACAAAACAGTGTAATAGAGCGTTTTTAGATACAAGTGCGAATGTTAGGTTAGGTTAAGATATGAACCGTCGTAAAACCGCCTTAAACAAATGTCAATTAGTGAGATGCAGTGTTTTTCACCATTAAAAGTCGGGAACTGCGATATCTAATGTGAAAGCGCTTGCAAACGTCGTTAGGTTAGGTTAGGTTAGGTTAGGTTAGGTTACGTTAGGTTAGGTTGGGTTGGGTTGGGTTAGGTTAGGTTAGGTTAGGTAAGGTTAGGTTAGGTTAGGTAAGGTTACGTTAGGTTAAGGTATGAACCGTCGTAAAACCGCATTAAACAATGTCACTTAGTGAGATGCCGTGTTTTTCACCTTTACAAGTTGGGAACTGTGATATCTAATGTGAAAGCGCTTGAAACCGTCGTATTGTTGTAGAAAGCAATGTAAAGTAGCGAGTAAAACGTTTTCTAACGATAGAAGTGCGAAGGTTATGTTAGGTTGAGTTATGTTAGTTTAAGCTAGGTAGTGTCGTGAAACTACCAAAAACAACGTCATCTAACGAGATAGTGTGTTTTATTGCGAGTACGAAACTGCGATAGGTGAAATGTTGTGAAAGCACGCAAAACGGCATGAACAAGCCAAATACTGCGTGTTGTAGCGTTACAAGTGCGAAACTGCTATTTTGTGATATTCTCGTTAAAGCGCATGCAAGCATCGTGAAACCTTAAAGAACGATGTCATTTAGCGAGATACAGCGTTCTGTACTGCAATAAGTTGGTGAAAAACTGTGAGGTTATGCAAATATCCTAATTGTGAACGAAACATTGTAATAGAGCGTTTTTTAATACAAGTGCGAATTTTAGGTTAGGTTAAGATATGAACCGTCGTAAAACCGCATTAAACAATGTCACTTGATGAGATGCAGTGTTTTTCACCATTACAAGTCGGGAACTGCGATATCTAATGTGAAAGCGCTTGCAAACGTCGTTAGGTTAGGTTAGGTTAGGTTAGGTTAGGTTAGGTTACGTTAGGTTAGGTTAGGTTAGGTTTGGTTAGGTTAGGTTAGGTTAGGTTAGGGATGTTAGGTAAGGTTTGGTTAGGTTAGGTTAGGTTAGGTTGGGTTAGGTAAGGTTAGGTTAGGTTAAGATATGAACCGCACTAAAACCGCATTAAACAATGTCACTTAGTGAGATGCTGTGTTTTTCACCATTACAAGTCGGGAACTGCGATATCTAATGTGAAAGCGCTTGCAAACGTCGTTAGGTTAGGTTAGGTTAGGTTAGGTTACGTTAGGTTAGGTTTGGTTAGGTTAGGTTAGGTTAGGTTATGTTAGGTTAGGTTGGGTTAGGTTAGGTTAGGTTAGGTTAGGTTAGGTTAAGATATGAACCGCGCTAAAACCGCATTAAACAATGTCACTTAGTGAGATGCAGTGTTTTTCACCTTTACAAGTTGGGAACTGTGATATCTAATGTGAAAGCGCTTGAAACCGTCGTAATGTTGTAGAAAGCAATGTAAAGTAGCGAGTAAAACGTTTTCTAACGATAGAAGTGCGAAGGTTATGTTAGGTTGAGTTATTTTAGTTTAAGCTAGGTGGCGTCGTGAAACTACCAAAAACAACGTCATCTAACGAGATAGTGTTGTTTTATTGCGAGTACGAAACTGCGATAGGTGAAATGTTGTGAAAGCACACAAAACGGCATGAACAAGCCAAATACTGCGTGTTGTACCGTTACAAGTGCGGAACTGCTATGTTGTGATATTCTCGTTAAAGCGCATGCAAGCATCGTGAAACCTTAAAGAACGATGTCATTTAGCGAGATACAGCGTTCTGAACTGTAATAAGTTGGTGAGAAACTGTGAGGTCAAGCAAATATCGTAATTGTGAACGAAACAGTGTAATTGAGCGTATTTAGATACAAGTGCGAATGTTAGGTTAGGTTGAGATATCAACCGTCGTAAAACCGCATTAAACAATGTCACTTAGTGAGATGTAGTGTTTTTCAACATTACAAGTCGGGAACTACGATATCTAATGTGAAAGCGCATGAAACCGCCGTAATCGTGTAGAAAACATTGTAAAGTTGCGAGTAAAACGTTTTCTAACGATAGAAGTGCGAAGGTTAGCTTGAGTTATGTTAGTTTAAGCTATGTAGCGTCGTGAGACCACCAAAAAGGACGTCAACTTACGAGATAGCGTTGTTTTATTGCATGTACGTAACTGCAATAGGTGAAATGTTGTGAAAGTACACAAAACGGCTTGAACAAGCCAGATACTGCGTGTTGTACCGTTACAAGTGCGAAACTGCTATAATGTGATATTCTTGTTAATGCGCATGCAAGCATCGTGAAACCTTAAAGAACGATGTCATTTAGCGAGATACAGCGTTCTGTACTGCAATAAGTTGGTGAAAAACTGTGAGGTTATGCAAATATCGTAATTGTGAACGAAACAGTGTAATAGAGCGTTTTTCCATACAAGTACGAATGTTAGGTTAGGTTAAGATATGAACCGTCGTAAAACCGCATTAAACAATGGCACTTAGTGAGATGCAGTGTTTTTCACCATTACAAGTCGGGAACTGCGATATCTAATGTGAAAGCGCTTGCAAACGTCGTTAGGTTAGGTTAGGTTAGGTTAGGTTAGGTTACGTTAGGTTAGGTTTGGTTAGGTTAGGTTAGGTTAGGTTAGGTTATGTTAGGTTAGGTTAGGTTAGGTTAGGTTAGGTTAGGTTAAGATATGAACCGCGCTAAAACGGCATTAAACAATGTCACTTAGTGAGATGCAGTGTTTTTCACCTTTAAAAGTTGGGAACTGCGATATCTAATGTGAAAGCGCATGAAACCGTCGTAATCTTGTAGAAAACATTGTAAAGTGGTGAGTAAAACGTTTTCTAACGATAGAAGTGCGAAGGTTAGGTTAGGTTAGGTTAGTTTAAGCTAGGTAGCGTCGTGAAACTACCAAAAACGACGTCATCTAACGAGATAGTGTTGTTTTATAGCGAGTATTAAACTGCGATAGGTGAAATGTTGTGAAAGCTCACAAAACGGCATGAACAAGCCAAATACTGCGTGTTCTACCGTTACAAGTGCGAAACTGCTATATTGTGATATTCTCGTTAAAGCGCATGCAAGCATCGTGAAACCTTAAAGAACAATGTCATTTAGCGAGATACAACGTTCTGTACTGCAATAAGTTGGTGAGAAACTGTGAGGTTATGCAAATATGGTAATTGTGAACAAAACAGTGTAATAGAGCGTTTTTAGATACAAGTGCGAATGTTAGGTTAGGTTAAGATATGAACCGTCGTAAAACCGCATTAAACAAATGTCAATTAGTGAGATGCAGTGTTTTTCACCATTAAAAGTCGGGAACTGCGATATCTAATGTGAAAGCGCTTGCAAACGTCGTTAGGTTAGGTTAGGTTAGGTTAGGTTAGGTTACGTTAGGTTAGGTTTGGTTAGGTTAGGTTAGGTTAGGTTATGTTAGGTTAGGTTGGGTTAGGTTAGGTTAGGTTACGTTAGGTTAAGGTATGAACCGTCGTAAAACCGCATTAAACAATGTCACTTAGTGAGATGCAGTGTTTTTCACCTTTACAAGTTGGGAACTGCGATATCTAATGTGAAAGCGCTTGAAACCGTCGTAATATTGTAGAAAGCAATGTAAAGTAGCGAGTAAAACGTTTTCTAACGATAGAAGTGCGAAGGTTATGTTAGGTTGAGTTATGTTAGTTTAAGCTAGGTAGCGTCGTGAAACCACCAAAAACGACGTCATCTAACGAGATAGTGTTGTTTTATTGCGAGTACGAAACTGCGATAGGTAAAATGTGAAAGCACACAAAACGGCATGAACAAGCCAAATACTGCGTGTTGTACCGTTACAAGTGCGAAACTGCTATGTTTTGACATTCTCGGTAAAGCGCATGCAAGTATCGTGAAACCTTAAAGAACGATGTCATTTAGCGAGATACAGCGTTCTGTACTGTAATAAGTTGGTGAGAAACTGTGAGGTCAAGCAAATATCGTAATTGTGAACGAAACAGTGTAATTGAGCGTCTTAAGATACAAGTGCGAATGTTAGGTTAGGTTGACATATCAACCGTCGTGAAACCGCATTAAACAATGTCACTTAGTGAGATGTAGTGTTTTTCAACATTACAAGTCGGGAACTACGATATCTAATGTGAAAGCGCATGAAACCGTCGTAATCTTGTAGAAAACATTGTAAAGTTGCGAGTAAAACGTTTTCTAACGATAGAAGTGCGAAGGTTAGGTTAGGTTAGGTTAGTTTAAGCTAGGTAGCGTCGTGAAACTACCAAAAACGACGTCATCTAACGAGATAGTGTTGTTTTATAGCGAGTATTAAACTGCGATAGGTGAAATGTTGTGAAAGCACACAAAACGGCATGAACAAGCCAAATACTGCGTGTTCTACCGTTACAAGTGCGAAACTGCTATATTGTGATATTCTCGTTAAAGCGCATGCAAGCATCGTGAAACCTTAAAGAACAATGTCATTTAGCGAGATACAACGTTCTGTACTGCAATAAGTTGGTGAAAAACTGTGAGGTTATGGAAATATGGTAATTGTGAACAAAACAGTGTAATAGAGCGGTTTTAGATACAAGTGCGAATGTTAGGTTAGGTTAAGATATGAACCGTCGTAAAACCGCATTAAACAATGTCAATTAGTGAGATGCAGTGTTTTTCACCATTAAAAGTCGGGAACTGCGATATCTAATGTGAAAGCGCTTGCAACCGTCGTTAGGTTAGGTTAGGTTAGGTTAGGTTTTGTTAGGTTAGGTTAGGTTAGGTTAGGTTAGATTAGGTTAGGTTGGGTTGAGTTGGGTTAGGTTAGGTTAGGTTAGGTTGGGTTAGGTTAGGTTAGGTTACGTTAGGTTAGGTTAGGTTAGGTTAGGTTAGGTTAGGTTAGGTTACGTTAGGTTAGGTTAGGTTAGGTAAGGATAATTTGGTTAGGTTAGGTAAGGTTAGGTTAGGTTAGGTTAGGTTGGGTTGGGTGTTGTTGGTTTGGGTTGGGTTGGGTTGGGTTAGGTTGGGTTAGGTTAGGTTAGGTTACGTTAGGTTAGGTTAGGTTAGGTTAGGTTACGTTAGGTTATGTTAGGTTAGGTTAGGTTAGGTTACGTTAGGTTAGGTTAGGTCAGGAAAGGTTAGGTTACGTTAGAATAGGTTAGGTTAGGTTAGGGTACGTTAGGTTAGGTTAAGTTAGGTTAGGTTTGGTTAGGTTAGCTTAGGTTAGGTTAGGTTGGGTTGGGTTGGGTTGGGTTAGGTTAGGTTAGGTTAGGTTAGGTTGGGTTAGGTTAGTTTAGGTTAGGTTAGGTTAGGTTAGGTTGGGTTGGGTTGGGTTAGGTTAGGTTAGGTTAGGTTAGGTTAGGTAAGGTTAGGTTAGGTTAGGTTAGGTTACGTTAGGTTAAGGTATGAACCGTCGTAAGGCCACATTAAACAATGTCACTTAGTGAGATGCAGTGTTTTTCACCTTTACAAGTTGGGAACTGTGATATCTAATGTGAAAGCGCTTGAAACCGTCGTATTGTTGTAGAAAGCAATGTAAAGTAGCGAGTAAAACGTTTTCTAACGATAGAAGTGCGAAGGTTATGTTAGGTTGAGTTATGTTAGTTTAAGCTAGGTAGCGTCGTGAAACTACCAAAATCAACGTCATCTAACGAGATAGTGTTGTTTTATTGCGAGTACGAAACTGCGATAGGTGAAATGTTGTGAAAGCACACAAAACGGCATGAACAAGCCAAATACTGCGTGTTGTACCGTTACAAGCGCGAAACTGCTATGTTGTGATATTTTCGTTAAAGCGCATGCAAGCATCGTGAAACCTTAAAGAACGATGTCATTTAGCGAGATTCAGCGTTCTGTACTGCAATAAGTTGGTGAAAAACTGTGAGGTTATGCAAATATCCTAATTGTGAACGAAACAGTGTAATAGAGCGTTTTTTAATACAAGTGCGAATGTTAGGTTAGGTTAAGATATGAACCGTCGTAAAACCGCATTAAACAATGTCACTTGATGAGATGCAGTGTTTTTCACCATTACAAGTCGGGAACTGCGATATCTAATGTGAAAGCGCTTGCAAACGTCGTTAGGTTAGGTTAGGTTAGGTTAGGTTAGGTTACGTTAGGTTAGGTTAGATTAGGTTTGGTTAGGTTAGGTTAGGTTAGGTTAGGGATGTTAGGTAAGGTTTGGTTAGGTTAGGTTAGGTTAGGTTGGGTTAGGTAAGGTTAGGTTAGGTTAAGATATGAACCGCGCTAAAACCGCATTAAACAATGTCACTTAGTGAGATGCTGTGTTTTTCACCATTACAAGTCGGGAACCTCGATATCTAATGTGAAAGCGCTTGCAAACGTCGTTAGGTTAGGTTAGGTTAGGTTAGGTTAGGTTACGTTAGGTTAGGTTTGGTTAGGTTAGGTTAGGTTAGGTTATGTTAGGTTAGGTTGGGTTAGGTTAGGTTAGGTTAGGTTAGGTTAAGATATGAACCGCGCTAAAACCGCATTAAACAATGTCACTTAGTGAGATGCAGTGTTTTTCACCTTTACAAGTTGGGAACTGCGATATCTAATGTGAAAGCGCATGAAACCGTCGTAATCTTGTAGAAAACATTGTAAAGTGGTGAGTAAAACGTTTCTAACGATAGAAGTGCGAAGGTTAGGTTAGGTTAGGTTAGTTTAAGCTAGGTAGCGTCGTGAAACTACCAAAAACGACGTCATCTAACGAGATAGTGTTGTTTTATAGCGAGTATTAAACTGCGATAGGTGAAATGTTGTGAAAGCACACAAAACGGCATGAACAAGCCAAATACTGCGTGTTCTACCGTTACAAGTGCGAAACTGCTATATTGTGATATTCTCGTTAAAGCGCATGCAAGCATCGTGAAACCTTAAAGAACAATGTCATTTAGCGAGATACAACGTTCTGTACTGCAATAAGTTGGTGAAAAACTGTGAGGTTATGCAAATATGGTAATTGTGAACAAAACAGTGTAATAGAGCATTTTTAGATACAAGTGCGAATGTTAGGTTAGGTTAAGATATGAACCGTCGTAAAACCGCATTAAACAAATGTCAATTAGTGAGATGCAGTGTTTTTCACCATTAAAAGTCGGGAACTGCGATATCTATTGTGAAAGCGCTTGCAAACGTCGTTAGGTTAGGTTAGGTTAGGTTAGGTTAGGTTACGTTAGGTTAGGTTTGGTTAGGTTAGGTTAGGTTAGGTTATGTTAGGTTAGGTTGGGTTAGGTTAGGTTAGGTTACGTTAGGTTAAGGTATGAACCGTCGTAAAACCGCATTAAACAATGTCACTTAGTGAGATGCAGTGTTTTTCACCTTTACAAGTTGGGAACTGCGATATCTAATGTGAAAGCGCTTGAAACCGTCGTAATGTTGTAGAAAGCAATGTAAAGTAGCGAGTAAAACGTTTTCTAACGATAGAAGTGCGAAGGTTATGTTAGGTTGAGTTATGTTAGTTTAAGCTAGGTAGCGTCGTGAAACCACCAAAAACGACGTCATCTAACGAGATAGTGTTGTTTATTGCGAGTACGAAACTGCGATAGGTAAAATGTTGTGAAAGCACACAAAACGGCATGAACAAGCCGAATACTGCGTGTTGTACCGTTACAAGTGCGAAACTGCTATGTTGTGACATTCTCGGTAAAGCGCATGCAAGTATCGTGAAACCTTAAAGAACGATGTCATTTAGCGAGATACAGCGTTCTGTACTGTAATAAGTTGGTGAGAAACTGTGAGGTCAAGCAAATATCGTAATTGTGAACGAAACAGTGTAATTGAGCGTCTTTAGATAGAAGTGCGAATGTTAGGTTAGGTTGACATATCAACCATCGTAAAACCGCATTAAACAATGTCACTTAGTGAGATGTAGTGTTTTTCAACATTACAAGTCGGGAACTACGATATCTAATGTGAAAGCGCATGAAACCGTCGTAATCTTGTAGAAAACATTGTAAAGTTGCGAGTAAAACGTTTTCTAACGATAGAAGTGCGAAGGTTAGGTTAGGTTAGGTTAGTTTAGGCTAGGTAGCGTCGTGAAACTACCAAAAACGACGTCATCTAAAGAGATAGTGTTGTTTTATAGCGAGTATTAAACTGCGATAGGTGAAATGTTGTGAAATAACACAAAACGGCATGAACAAGCCAAATACTGCGTGTTCTACCGTTACAAGTGCGAAACTGCTATATTGTGATATTCTCGTTAAAGCGCATGCAAGCATCGTGAAACCTTAAAGAACAATGTCATTTAGCGAGATACAGCGTTCTGTACTGCAATAAGTTGGTGAAAAACTGTGAGGTTATGCAAATATCGTAATTGTGAACGAAACAGTGTAATAGAGCGTTTTTCAATACAAGTACGAATGTTAGGTTAGGTTAAGATATGAACCGTCGTAAAACCGCATTAAACAATGTCACTTGGTGAGATGCAGTGTTTTTCACCATTACAAGTAGGGAACTGCGATATCTAATGTGAAAGCGCTTGCAAACGTCGTTAGGTTAGGTTAGGTTAGGTTAGGTTAGGTTAGGTTACGTTAGGTTAGGTTTGGTTAGGTTAGGTTAGGTTAGGTTAGGTTAGGTTAGGTTGGGTTAGGTTAGGTTAGGTTACGTTAGGTTAAGGTATGAACCGTCGTAAAACCGCATTAAACAATGTCACTTAGTGAGATGCAGTGTTTTTCACCTTTACAAGTTGGGAACTGCGATATCTAATGTGAAAGCGCTTGAAACCGTCGTAATGTTGTAGAAAGCAATGTAAAGTAGCGAGTAAAACGTTTTCTAACGATAGAAGTGCGAAGGTTATGTTAGGTTGAGTTATGTTAGTTTAAGCTAGGTAGCGTCGTGAAACCACCAAAAACGACGTGATCTAACGAGATAGTGTTGTTTTATTGCGAGTACGAAACTGCGATAGGTAAAATGTGAAAGCACACAAAACGGCATGAACAAGCCAAATACTGCGTGTTGTACCGTTACAAGTGCGAAACTGCTATGTTTTGACATTCTCGGTAAAGCGCATGCAAGTATCGTGAAACCTTAAAGAACGATGTCATTTAGCGAGATACAGCGTTCTGTACTGTAATAAGTTGGTGAGAAACTGTGAGGTCAAGCAAATATCGTAATTGTGAACGAAACAGTGTAATTGAGCGTCTTTAGATACAAGTGCGAATGTTAGGTTAGGTTGACATATCAACCGTCGTAAAACCGCATTAAACAATGTCACTTAGTGAGATGTAGTGTTTTTCAACATTACAAGTCGGGAACTACGATATCTAATGTGAAAGCGCATGAAACCGTCGTAATCTTGTAGAAAACATTGTAAAGTTGCGAGTAAAACGTTTTCTAACGATAGAAGTGCGAAGGTTAGGTTAGGTTAGGTTAGTTTAAGCTAGGTAGCGTCGTGAAACTACCAAAAACGACGTCATCTAACGAGATAGTGTTGTTTTATAGCGAGTATTAAACTGCGATAGGTGAAATGTTGTGAAAGCACACAAAACGGCATGAACAAGCCAAATACTGCGTGTTCTACCGTTACAAGTGCGAAACTGCTATATTGTGATATTCTCGTTAAAGCGCATGAAAGCATCGTGAAACCTTAAAGAACAATGTCATTTAGCGAGATACAACGTTCTGTACTGCAATAAGTTGGTGAAAAACTGTGAGGTTATGCAAATATGGTAATTGTGAACAAAACAGTGTAATAGAGCGGTTTTAGATACAAGTGCGAATGTTAGGTTAGGTTAAGATATGAACCGTCGTAAAACCGCATTAAACAATGTCAATTAGTGAGATGCAGTGTTTTCACCATTAAAAGTCGGGAACTGCGATATCTAATGTGAAAGCGCTTGCAACCGTCGTTAGGTTAGGTTAGGTTAGGTTAGGTTAGGTTAGGTTAGGTTAGGTTTTGTTAGGTTAGGTTAGGTTAGGTTAGATTAGGTTAGGTTGGGTTGAGTTGGGTTAGGTTAGGTTAGGTTAGGTTAGGTTGGGTTAGGTTAGGTTAGGTTAGGTTACGTTAGGTTAGGTTAGGTTACGTTAGGTTAGGTTAGGTTAGGTTAGGTTACGTTAGGTTAGGTTAGGTTAGGTAAGGATAATTTGGTTAGGTTAGGTAAGGTTAGGTTAGGTTAGGTTAGGTTGGGTTGGGTGTTGTTGGTTTGGGTTGGGTTGGGTTGGGTTAGGTTGGGTTAGGTTAGGTTAGGTTAGGTTAGGTTAGGTTAGGTTACGTTATGTTATGTTAGGTTAGGTTAGGTTACGTTAGGTTAGGTTAGGTCAGGAAAGGTTAGGTTACGTTAGAATAGGTTAGGTTAGGTTAGGTTACGTTAGGTTAGGTTAAGTTAGGTTAGGTTTGGTTAGGTTAGCTTAGGTTAGGTTAGGTTGGGTTGGGTTGGGTTAGGTTAGGTTAGGTTAGGTTAGGTTGGGTTAGGTTAGTTTAGGTTAGGTTAGGTTAGGTTAGGTTGGGTTGGGTTGGGTTAGGTTAGGTTAGGTTAGGTAAGGTTAGGTTAGGTTAGGTTAGGTTACGTTAGGTTAAGGTATGAACCGTCGTAAAACCGCATTAAACAATGTCACTTAGTGAGATGCAGTGTTTTTCACCTTTACAAGTTGGGAACTGTGATATCTAATGTGAAAGCGCTTGAAACCGTCGTATTGTTGTAGAAAGCAATGTAAAGTAGCGAGTAAAACGTTTTCTAACGATAGAAGTGCGAAGGTTATGTTAGGTTGAGTTATGTTAGTTTAAGCTAGGTAGTGTCGTGAAACTACCAAAAACAACGTCATCTAACGAGATAGTGTTGTTTTATTGCGAGTACGAAACTGCGATAGGTGAAATGTTGTGAAAGCACACAAAACGGCATGAACAAGCCAAATACTGCGTGTTGTACCGTTACAAGTGCGAAACTGCTATGTTGTGATATTCTCGTTAAAGCGCATGCAAGCATCGTGAAACCTTAAAGAACGATGTCATTTAGCGAGATACAGCGTTCTGTACTGCAATAAGTTGGTGAAAAACTGTGAGGTTATGCAAATATCCTAATTGTGAACGAAACAGTGTAATAGAGCGTTTTTTAATACAAGTGCGAATTTTAGGTTAGGTTAAGATATGAACCATCGTAAAACCGCATTAAACAATGTCACTTGATGAGATGCAGTGTTTTTCACCATTACAAGTCGGGAACTGCGATATCTAATGTGAAAGCGCTTGCAAACGTCGTTAGGTTAGGTTAGGTTAGGTTAGGTTAGGTTAGGTTACGTTAGGTTAGGTTAGGTTAGGTTTGGTTAGGTTAGGTTAGGTTAGGGATGTTAGGTAAGGTTTGGTTAGGTTAGGTTAGGTTAGGTTGGGTTAGGTAAGGTTAGGTTAGGTTAAGATATGAACCGCGCTAAAACCGCATTAAACAATGTCACTTAGTGAGATGCTGTGTTTTTCACCATTACAAGTCGGGAACTGCGATATCTAATGTGAAAGCGCTTGCAAACGTCGTTAGGTTAGGTTAGGTTAGGTTAGGTTAGGTTAGGTTAGGTTAGGTTACGTTAGGTTAGGTTTGGTTAGGTTAGGTTAGGTTAGGTTATGTTAGGTTAGGTTGGGTTAGGTTAGGTTAGGTTAGGTTAGGTTAGGTTAAGATATGAACCGCGCTAAAACCGCATTAAACAATGTCACTTAGTGAGATGCAGTGTTTTTCACCTTTACAAGTTGGGAACTGCGATATCTAATGTGAAAGCGCATGAAACCGTCGTAATCTTGTAGAAAATATTGTAAAGTGGTGAGTAAAACGTTTTCTAACGATAGAAGTGCGAAGGTTAGGTTAGGTTAGGTTAGTTTAAGCTAGGTAGCGTCGTGAAACTACCAAAAACGACGTCACCTAACGAGATAGTGTTGTTTTATAGCGAGTATAAAACTGCGATAGGTGAAATGTTGTGAAAGCACACAAAACGGCATGAACAAGCCAAATACTGCGTGTTCTACCGTTACAAGTGCGAAACTGCTATATTGTGATATTCTCGTTAAAGCGCATGCAAGCATCGTGAAACCTTAAAGAACAATGTCATTTAGCGAGATACAACGTTCTGTACTGCAATAAGTTGGTGAAAAACTGTGAGGTTATGCAAATATGGTAATTGTGAACAAAACAGTGTAATAGAGCGTTTTTAGATACAAGTGCGAATGTTAGGTTAGGTTAAGATATGAACCGTCGTAAAACCGCATTAAACAATGTCACTTAGTGAGATGTAGTGTTTTTCAACATTACAAGTCGGGAACTACGATATCTAATGTGAAAGCGCATGAAACCGTCGTAATCTTGTAGAAAACATTGTAAAGTGGTGAGTAAAACGTTTTCTAACGATAGAAGTGCGAAGGTTAGGTTAGGTTAGGTTAGTTTAAGCTAGGTAGCGTCGTGAAACTACCAAAAACGACGTCATCTAACGAGATAGTGTTGTTTTATAGCGAGTATTAAACTGCGATAGGTGAAATGTTGTGAAAGCACACAAAACGGCATGAACAAGCCAAATACTGCGTGTTCTACCGTTACAAGTGCGAAACTGCTATATTGTGATATTCTCGTTAAAGCGCATGCAAGCATCGTGAAACCTTAAAAAACAATGTCATTTAGGAAGATACAGCGTTCTGTACTGCAATAAGTTGGTGAAAAACTGTGAGGTTATGCAAATATCGTAATTGTGAACAAAACAGTGTAATAGAGCGTTTTTAGGTACAAGTGCGAATGTTAGGTTAGGTTAAGATATGAACCGTCGTAAAACCGCATTAAACAATGTCAATTAGTGAGATGCAGTGTTTTTCACCATTAAAAGTGGGGAACTGCGATATCTAATGTGAAAGCGCTTGCAACCGTCGTTAGGTTAGGTTAGGTTAGGTTAGGTTAGGTTAGGTTTGGTTAGGTTAGGTTAGGTTAGGTTAGGTTAGGTTAGGTTAGGTTAGGTTGGGTTGAGTTGGGTTAGGTTAGGTTACGTTAGGTTAGGTTGGGTTAGGTTAGGTTAGGTTAGGTTACGTTAGGTTAGGTTAGGTTACGTTAGGTTAGGTTAGGTTAGGTTACGTTAGGTTAGGTTAGGTTAGGTAAGGATAATTTGGTTAGGTTAAGTAAGGTTAGGTTAGGTTAGGTTAGGTTGGGTTGGGTGTTGTTGGGTTGGGTTGGGTTGGGTTGGGTTAGGTTGGGTTAGGTTAGGTTAGGTTACGTTAGGCTAGGTTAGGTTAGGTTAGGTTACGTTAGGTAATGTTAGGTTAGGTTAGGTTACGTTAGGTTAGGTTAGGTCAGGTAAGGTTAGGTTACGTTAGAATAGGTTAGGTTAGGTTAGGTTACGTTAGGTTAGGTTAAGTTAGGTTAGGTTTGGTTAGGTTAGGTTAGGTTAGCTTAGGTTAGGTTAGATTGGGTTGGGTTGGGTTAGGTTGGGTTAGGTTAGGTTAGGTTAGGTTAGGTTGGGTTAGGTTAGTTTAGGTTAGGTTAGGTTAGGTTAGGTTGGGTCGGGTTGGGTTATGTTAGGTTAGGTTAGGTAAGGTTAGGTTAGGTTAGGTTAGGTTACGTTAGGTTAAGGTATGAACCATCGTAAAACCGCATTAAACAATGTCACTTAGTGAGATGCAGTGTTTTTCACCTTTACAAGTTGGGAACTGTGATATCTAATGTGAAAGCGCTTGAAACCGTCGTAATGTTGTAGAAAGCAATGTAAAGTAGCGAGTATAACGTTTTCTAACGATAGAAGTGGGAAGGTTATGTTAGGTTGAGTTATGTTAGTTTAAGCTAGGTGGCGTCGTGAAACTACCAAAAACAACGTCATCTAACGAGATAGTGTTGTTTTATTGCGAGTACGAAACTGCGATAGGTGAAATGTTGTGAAAGCACACAAAACGGCATGAACAAGCCAAATACTGCGTGTTGTACCGTTACAAGTGCGAAACTGCTATGTTGTGATATTCTCGTTAAAGCGCATGCAAGCATCGTGAAACCTTAAAGAACAATGTCATTTAGCGAGATACAACGTTCTGTACTGCAATAAGTTGGTGAAAAACTGTGAGGTTATGGAAATATGGTAATTGTGAACAAAACAGTGTAATAGAGCGGTTTTAGATACAAGTGCGAATGTTAGGTTAGGTTAAGATATGAACCGTCGTAAAACCGCATTAAACAATGTCAATTAGTGAGATGCAGTGTTTTTCACCATTAAAAGTCGGGAACTGCGATATCTAATGTGAAAGCGCTTGCAACCGTCGTTAGGTTAGGTTAGGTTAGGTTAGGTTAGGTTTTGTTAGGTTAGGTTAGGTTAGGTTAGATTAGGTTAGGTTGGGTTGAGTTGGGTTAGGTTAGGTTAGGTTAGGTTGGGTTAGGTTAGGTTAGGTTACGTTAGGTTAGGTTAGGTTAGGTTAGGTTAGGTTAGGTTAGGTTACGTTAGGTTAGGTTAGGTTAGGTAAGGATAATTTGGTTAGGTTAGGTAAGGTTAGGTTAGGTTAGGTTAGGTTGGGTTGGGTGTTGTTGGTTTGGGTTCGGTTGGGTTGGGTTAGGTTGGGTTAGGTTAGGTTAGGTTACGTTAGGTTAGGTTAGGTTAGGTTAGGTTACGTTAGGTTATGTTAGGTTAGGTTAGGTTAGGTTAAGTTAGGTTAGGTTAGGTCAGGAAAGGTTAGGTTACGTTAGAATAGGTTAGGTTAGGTTAGGTTACGTTAGGTTAGGTTAAGTTAGGTTAGGTTTGGTTAGGTTAGCTTAGGTTAGGTTAGGTTAGGTTGGGTTGGGTTGGGTTGGGTTAGGTTAGGTTAGGTTAGGTTAGGTTGGGTTAGGTTAGTTTAGGTTAGGTTAGGTTAGGTTAGGTTGGGTTGGGTTGGGTTAGGTTAGGTTAGGTTAGGTTAGGTTAGGTAAGGTTAGGTTAGGTTAGGTTAGGTTACGTTAGGTTAAGGTATGAACCGTCGTAAGACCGCATTAAACAATGTCACTTAGTGAGATGCAGTGTTTTTCACCTTTACAAGTTGGGAACTGTGATATCTAATGTGAAAGCGCTTGAAACCGTCGTATTGTTGTAGAAAGCAATGTAAAGTAGCGAGTAAAACGTTTTCTAACGATAGAAGTGCGAAGGTTATGTTAGGTTGAGTTATGTTAGTTTAAGCTAGGTAGCGTCGTGAAACTACCAAAATCAACGTCATCTAACGAGATAGTGTTGTTTTATTGCGAGTACGAAACTGCGATAGGTGAAATGTTGTGAAAGCACACAAAACGGCATGAACAAGCCAAATACTGCGTGTTGTACTGTTACAAGCGCGAAACTGCTATGTTGTGATATTCTCGTTAAAGCGCATGCAAGCATCGTGAAACCTTAAAGAACGATGTCATTTAGCGAGATACAGCGTTCTGTACTGCAATAAGTTGGTGAAAAACTGTGAGGTTATGCAAATATCCTAATTGTGAACGAAACAGTGTAATAGAGCGTTTTTTAATACAAGTGCGAATGTTAGGTTAGGGTAAGATATGAACCGTCGTAAAACCGCATTAAACAATGTCACTTGATGAGATGCAGTGTTTTTCACCATTACAAGTCGGGAACTGCGATATCTAATGTGAAAGCGCTTGCAAACGTCGTTAGGTTAGGTTAGGTTAGGTTAGGTTAGGTTACGTTAGGTTAGGTTAGATTAGGTTTGGTTAGGTTAGGTTAGGTTAGGTTAGGTTAGGGATGTTAGGTAAGGTTTGGTTAGGTTAGGTTAGGTTAGGTTGGGTTAGGTAAGGTTAGGTTAGGTTAAGATATGAACCGCGCTAAAACCGCATTAAACAATGTCACTTAGTGAGATGCTGTGTTTTTCACCATTACAAGTCGGGAACCTCGATATCTAATGTGAAAGCGCTTGCAAACGTCGTTAGGTTAGGTTAGGTTAGGTTAGGTTACGTTAGGTTAGGTTTGGTTAGGTTAGGTTAGGTTAGGTTAGGTTATGTTAGGTTAGGTTGGGTTAGGTTAGGTTAGGTTAGGTTAGGTTAAGATATGAACCGCGCTAAAACCGCATTAAACAATGTCACTTAGTGAGATGCAGTGTTTTTCACCTTTACAAGTTGGGAACTGCGATATCTAATGTGAAAGCGCATGAAACCGTCGTAATCTTGTAGAAAACATTGTAAAGTGGTGAGTAAAACGTTTCTAACGATAGAAGTGCGAAGGTTAGGTTAGGTTAGGTTAGTTTAAGCTAGGTAGCGTCGTGAAACTACCAAAAACGACGTCATCTAACGAGATAGTGTTGTTTTATAGCGAGTATTAAACTGCGATAGGTGAAATGTTGTGAAAGCACACAAAACGGCATGAACAAGCCAAATACTGCGTGTTCTACCGTTACAAGTGCGAAACTGCTATATTGTGATATTCTCGTTAAAGCGCATGCAAGCATCGTGAAACCTTAAAGAACAATGTCATTTAGCGAGATACAACGTTCTGTACTGCAATAAGTTGGTGAAAAACTGTGAGGTTATGCAAATATGGTAATTGTGAACAAAACAGTGTAATAGAGCATTTTTAGATACAAGTGCGAATGTTAGGTTAGGTTAAGATATGAACCGTCGTAAAACCGCATTAAACAAATGTCAATTAGTGAGATGCAGTGTTTTTCACCATTAAAAGTCGGGAACTGCGATATCTATTGTGAAAGCGCTTGCAAACGTCGTTAGGTTAGGTTAGGTTAGGTTAGGTTAGGTTAGGTTAGGTTAGGTTACGTTAGGTTAGGTTTGGTTAGGTTAGGTTAGGTTATGTTAGGTTAGGTTGGGTTAGGTTAGGTTAGGTTACGTTAGGTTAAGGTATGAACCGTCGTAAAACCGCATTAAACAATGTCACTTAGTGAGATGCAGTGTTTTTCACCTTTACAAGTTGGGAACTGCGATATCTAATGTGAAAGCGCTTGAAACCGTCGTAATGTTGTAGAAAGCAATGTAAAGTAGCGAGTAAAACGTTTTCTAACGATAGAAGTGCGAAGGTTATGTTAGGTTGAGTTATGTTAGTTTAAGCTAGGTAGCGTCGTGAAACCACCAAAAACGACGTCATCTAACGAGATAGTGTTGTTTATTGCGAGTACGAAACTGCGATAGGTAAAATGTTGTGAAAGCACACAAAACGGCATGAACAAGCCAAATACTGCGTGTTGTACCGTTACAAGTGCGAAACTGCTATGTTGTGACATTCTCGGTAAAGCGCCTGCAAGTATCGTGAAACCTTAAAGAACGATGTCATTTAGCGAGATACAGCGTTCTGTACTGTAATAAGTTGGTGAGAAACTGTGAGGTCAAGCAAATATCGTAATTGTGAACGAAACAGTGTAATTGAGCGTCTTTAGATAGAAGTGCGAATGTTAGGTTAGGTTGACATATCAACCATCGTAAAACCGCATTAAACAATGTCACTTAGTGAGATGTAGTGTTTTTCAACATTACAAGTCGGGAACTACGATATCTAATGTGAAAGCGCATGAAACCGTCGTAATCTTGTAGAAAACATTGTAAAGTTGCGAGTAAAACGTTTTCTAACGATAGAAGTGCGAAGGTTAGGTTAGGTTAGGTTAGGTTAGTTTAGGCTAGGTAGCGTCGTGAAACTACCAAAAACGACGTCATCTAAAGAGATAGTGTTGTTTTATAGCGAGTATTAAACTGCGATAGGTGAAATGTTGTGAAATAACACAAAACGGCATGAACAAGCCAAATACTGCGTGTTCTACCGTTACAAGTGCGAAACTGCTATATTGTGATATTCTCGTTAAAGCGCATGCAAGCATCGTGAAACCTTAAAGAACAATGTCATTTAGCGAGATACAGCGTTCTGTACTGCAATAAGTTGGTGAAAAACTGTGAGGTTATGCAAATATCGTAATTGTGAACGAAACAGTGTAATAGAGCGTTTTTCAATACAAGTACGAATGTTAGGTTAGGTTAAGATATGAACCGTCGTAAAACCGCATTAAACAATGTCACTTGGTGAGATGCAGTGTTTTTCACCATTACAAGTCGGGAACTGCGATATCTAATGTGAAAGCGCTTGCAAACGTCGTTAGGTTAGGTTAGGTTAGGTTAGGTTAGGTTACGTTAGGTTAGGTTTGGTTAGGTTAGGTTAGGTTAGGTTATGTTAGGTTAGGTTGGGTTAGGTTAGGTTAGGTTACGTTAGGTTAAGGTATGAACCGTCGTAAAACCGCATTAAACAATGTCACTTAGTGAGATGCAGTGTTTTTCACCTTTACAAGTTGGGAACTGCGATATCTAATGTGAAAGCGCTTGAAACCGTCGTAATGTTGTAGAAAGCAATGTAAAGTAGCGAGTAAAACGTTTTCTAACGATAGAAGTGCGAAGGTTATGTTAGGTTGAGTTATGTTAGTTTAAGCTAGGTAGCGTCGTGAAACCACCAAAAACGACGTGATCTAACGAGATAGTGTTGTTTTATTGCGAGTACGAAACTGCGATAGGTAAAATGTGAAAGCACACAAAACGGCATGAACAAGCCAAATACTGCGTGTTGTACCGTTACAAGTGCGAAACTGCTATGTTTTGACATTCTCGGTAAAGCGCATGCAAGTATCGTGAAACCTTAAAGAACGATGTCATTTAGCGAGATACAGCGTTCTGTACTGTAATAAGTTGGTGAGAAACTGTGAGGTCAAGCAAATATCGTAATTGTGAACGAAACAGTGTAATTGAGCGTCTTTAGATACAAGTGCGAATGTTAGGTTAGGTTGACATATCAACCGTCGTAAAACCGCATTAAACAATGTCACTTAGTGAGATGTAGTGTTTTTCAACATTACAAGTCGGGAACTACGATATCTAATGTGAAAGCGCATGAAACCGTCGTAATCTTGTAGAAAACATTGTAAAGTTGCGAGTAAAACGTTTTCTAACGATAGAAGTGCGAAGGTTAGGTTAGGTTAGGTTAGTTTAAGCTAGGTAGCGTCGTGAAACTACCAAAAACGACGTCATCTAACGAGATAGTGTTGTTTTATAGCGAGTATTAAACTGCGATAGGTGAAATGTTGTGAAAGCACACAAAACGGCATGAACAAGCCAAATACTGCGTGTTCTACCGTTACAAGTGCGAAACTGCTATATTGTGATATTCTCGTTAAAGCGCATGAAAGCATCGTGAAACCTTAAAGAACAATGTCATTTAGCGAGATACAACGTTCTGTACTGCAATAAGTTGGTGAAAAACTGTGAGGTTATGCAAATATGGTAATTGTGAACAAAACAGTGTAATAGAGCGGTTTTAGATACAAGTGCGAATGTTAGGTTAGGTTAAGATATGAACCGTCGTAAAACCGCATTAAACAATGTCAATTAGTGAGATGCAGTGTTTTCACCATTAAAAGTCGGGAACTGCGATATCTAATGTGAAAGCGCTTGCAACCGTCGTTAGGTTAGGTTAGGTTAGGTTAGGTTAGGTTAGGTTAGGTTAGGTTTTGTTAGGTTAGGTTAGGTTAGGTTAGATTAGGTTAGGTTGGGTTGAGTTGGGTTAGGTTAGGTTAGGTTAGGTTAGGTTGGGTTAGGTTAGGTTAGGTTAGGTTAGGTTAGGTTACGTTAGGTTAGGTTAGGTTAGGTTAGGTTAGGTTACGTTAGGTTAGGTTAGGTTAGGTAAGGATAATTTGGTTAGGTTAGGTAAGGTTAGGTTAGGTTAGGTTAGGTTGGGTTGGGTGTTGTTGGTTTGGGTTGGGTTGGGTTGGGTTAGGTTGGGTTAGGTTAGGTTAGGTTAGGTTACGTTAGGTTAGGTTAGGTTAGGTTAGGTTACGTTATGTTATGTTAGGTTAGGTTAGGTTAGGTTACGTTAGGTTAGGTTAGGTCAGGAAAGGTTAGGTTACGTTAGAATAGGTTAGGTTAGGTTAGGTTACGGAAGGTTAGGTTAAGTTAGGTTAGGTTAGGTTTGGTTAGGTTAGGTTAGGTTAGCTTAGGTTAGGTTAGATTGGGTTGGGTTGGGTTAGGTTGGGTTAGGTTAGGTTAGGTTAGGTTAGGTTGGGTTAGGTTAGTTTAGGTTAGGTTAGGTTAGGTTAGGTTGGGTCGGGTTGGGTTAGGTTAGGTTAGGTTAGGTAAGGTTAGGTTAGGTTAGGTTAGGTTACGTTAGGTTAAGGTATGAACCATCGTAAAACCGCATTAAACAATGTCACTTAGTGAGATGCAGTGTTTTTCACCTTTACAAGTTGGGAACTGTGATATCTAATGTGAAAGCGCTTGAAACCGTCGTAATGTTGTAGAAAGCAATGTAAAGTAGCGAGTATAACGTTTTCTAACGATAGAAGTGCGAAGGTTATGTTAGGTTGAGTTATGTTAGTTTAAGCTAGGTGGCGTCGTGAAACTACCAAAAACAACGTCATCTAACGAGATAGTGTTGTTTTATTGCGAGTACGAAACTGCGATAGGTGAAATGTTGTGAAAGCACACAAAACGGCATGAACAAGCCAAATACTGCGTGTTGTACCGTTACAAGTGCGAAACTGCTATAATGTGATATTCTTGTTAAAGCGCATGCAAGCATCGTGAAACCTTAAAGAACGATGTCATTTAGCGAGATACAGCGTTCTGTACTGCAATAAGTTGGTGAAAAACTGTGAGGTTATGCAAATATCGTAATTGTGAACGAAACAGTGTAATAGAGCGTTTTTTCATACAAGTACGAATGTTAGGTTAGGTTAAGATATGAACCGTCGTAAAACCGCATTAAACAATGGCACTTAGTGAGATGCAGTGTTTTTCACCATTACAAGTCGGGAACTGCGATATCTAATGTGAAAGCGCTTGCAAACGTCGTTAGGTTAGGTTAGGTTAGGTTAGGTTAGGTTAGGTTAGGTTACGTTAGGTTAGGTTTGGTTAGGTTAGGTTAGGTTAGGTTATGTTAGGTTAGGTTAGGTTAGGTTAGGTTAGGTTAGGTTAAGATATGAACCGCGCTAAAACGGCATTAAACAATGTCACTTAGTGAGATGCAGTGTTTTTCACCTTTAAAAGTTGGGAACTGCGATATCTAATGTGAAAGCGCTTGAAACCGTCGTAATGTTGTAGAAAGCAATGTAAAGTAGCGAGTAAAACGTTTTCTAACGATAGAAGTGCGAAGGTTATGTTAGGTTGAGTTATGTTAGTTTAAGCTAGGTAGCGTCGTGAAACCACCAAAAACGACGTCATCTAACGAGATAGTGTTGTTTATTGCGAGTACGAAACTTCGATAGGTGAAATGTTGTGAAAGCACACAAAACGGCATGAACAAGCCAAATACTGCGTGTTGTACCGTTACAAGTGCGAAACTGCTATGTTGTGACATTCTCGGTAAAGCGCATGCAAGTATCGTGAAACCTTAAAGAACGATGTCATTTAGCGAGATACAGCGTTCTGTACTGTAATAAGTTGGTGAGAAACTGTGAGGTCAAGCAAATATCGTAATTGTGAACGAAACAGTGTAATTGAGCGTTTTTCAATATAAGTACGAATGTTAGGTTAGGTTAAGATATGAACCGTCGTAAAACCGCATTAAACAATGTCACTTGATGAGATGCAGTGTTTTTCACCATTACAAGTCGGGAACTGCGATATCTAATGTGAAAGCGCTTGCAAACGTCGTTAGGTTAGGTTAGGTTAGGTTAGGTTAGGTTAGGTTACGTTAGGTTAGGTTAGGTTAGGTTTGGTTAGGTTAGGTTAGGTTAGGTTAGGGATGTTAGGTAAGGTTTGGTTAGGTTAGGTTAGGTTAGGTTGGGTTAGGTAAGGTTAGGTTAGGTTAAGATATGAACCGCGCTAAAACCGCATTAAACAATGTCACTTAGTGAGATGCTGTGTTTTTCACCATTACAAGTCGGGAACTGCGATATCTAATGTGAAAGCGCTTGCAAACATCGTTAGGTTAGGTTAGGTTAGGTTAGGTTAGGTTAGGTTAGGTTACGTTAGGTTAGGTTTGGTTAGGTTAGGTTAGGTTAGGTTATGTTAGGTTAGGTTGGGTTAGGTTAGGTTAGGTTAGGTTAGGTTAGGTTAAGATATGAACCGCGCTAAAACCGCATTAAACAATGTCACTTAGTGAGATGCAGTGTTTTTCACCTTTACAAGTTGGGAACTGCGATATCTAATGTGAAAGCGCATGAAACCGTCGTAATCTTGTAGAAAATATTGTAAAGTGGTGAGTAAAACGTTTTCTAACGATAGAAGTGCGAAGGTTAGGTTAGGTTAGGTTAGTTTAAGCTAGGTAGCGTCGTGAAACTACCAAAAACGACGTCATCTAACGAGATAGTGTTGTTTTATAGCGAGTATAAAACTGCGATAGGTGAAATGTTGTGAAAGCACACAAAACGGCATGAACAAGCCAAATACTGCGTGTTCTACCGTTACAAGTGCGAAACTGCTATATTGTGATATTCTCGTTAAAGCGCATGCAAGCATCGTGAAACCTTAAAGAACAATGTCATTTAGCGAGATACAACGTTCTGTACTGCAATAAGTTGGTGAAAAACTGTGAGGTTATGCAAATATGGTAATTGTGAACAAAACAGTGTAATAGAGCGTTTTTAGATACAAGTGCGAATGTTAGGTTAGGTTAAGATATGAACCGTCGTAAAACCGCATTAAACAATGTCACTAAGTGAGATGTAGTGTTTTTCAACATTACAAGTCGGGAACTACGATATCTAAAGTGAAAGCGCATGAAACCGTCGTAATCTTGTAGAAAACATTGTAAAGTGGTGAGTAAAACGTTTTCTAACGATAGAAGTGCGAAGGTTAGGTTAGGTTAGTTTAAGCTAGGTAGCGTCGTGAAACTACCAAAAACGACGTCATCTAACGAGATAGTGTTGTTTTATAGCGAGTATTAAACTGCGATAGGTGAAATGTTGTGAAAGCACACAAAACGGCATGAACAAGCCAAATACTGCGTGTTCTACCGTTACAAGTGCGAAACTGCTATATTGTGATATTCTCGTTAAAGCGCATGCAAGCATCGTGAAACCTTAAAGAACAATGTCATTTAGCGAGATACAACGTTCTGTACTGCAATAAGTTGGTGAGAAACTGTGAGGTTATGCAAATATGGTAATTGTGAACAAAACAGTGTAATAGAGCATTTTTAGATACAAGTGCGAATGTTAGGTTAGGTTAAGATATGAACCGTCGTAAAACCGCATTAAACAAATGTCAATTAGTGAGATGCAGTGTTTTTCACCATTAAAAGTCGGGAACTGCGATATCTATTGTGAAAGCGCTTGCAAACGTCGTTAGGTTAGGTTAGGTTAGGTTAGGTTAGGTTAGGTTACGTTAGGTTACGTTAGGTTAGGTTTGGTTAGGTTAGGTTAGGTTATGTTAGGTTAGGTTAGGTTAGGTTAGGTTAGGTTATGTTAGGTTAGGTTGGGTTAGGTTAGGTTAGGTTACGTTAGGTTAAGGTATGAACCGTCGTAAAACCGCATTAAACAATGTCACTTAGTGAGATGCAGTGTTTTTCACCTTTACAAGTTGGGAACTGCGATATCTAATGTGAAAGCGCTTGAAACCGTCGTAATGTTGTAGAAAGCAATGTAAAGTAGCGAGTAAAACGTTTTCTAACGATAGAAGTGCGAAGGTTATGTTAGGTTGAGTTATGTTAGTTTAAGCTAGGTAGCGTCGTGAAACCACCGAAAACGACGTCATCTAACGAGATAGTGTTGTTTATTGCGAGTACGAAACTGCGATAGGTAAAATGTTGTGAAAGCACACAAAACGGCATGAACAAGCCAAATACTGCGTGTTGTACCGTTACAAGTGCGAAACTGCTATGTTGTGACATTCTCGGTAAAGCGCATGCAAGTATCGTGAAACCTTAAAGAACGATGTCATTTAGCGAGATACAGCGTTCTGTACTGTAATAAGTTGGTGAGAAACTGTGAGGTCAAGCAAATATCGTAATTGTGAACGAAACAGTGTAATTGAGCGTCTTTAGATAGAAGTGCGAATGTTAGGTTAGGTTGACATATCAACCATCGTAAAACCGCATTAAACAATGTCACTTAGTGAGATGTAGTGTTTTTCAACATTACAAGTCGGGAACTACGATATCTAATGTGAAAGCGCATGAAACCGTCGTAATCTTGTAGAAAACATTGTAAAGTTGCGAGTAAAACGTTTTCTAACGATAGAAGTGCGAAGGTTAGGTTAGGTTAGGTTAGTTTAGGCTAGGTAGCGTCGTGAAACTACCAAAAACGACGTCATCTAAAGAGATAGTGTTGTTTTATAGCGAGTATTAAACTGCGATAGGTGAAATGTTGTGAAATAACACAAAACGGCATGAACAAGCCAAATACTGCGTGTTCTACCGTTACAAGTGCGAAACTGCTATATTGTGATATTCTCGTTAAAGCGCATGCAAGCATCGTGAAACCTTAAAGAACAATGTCATTTAGCGAGATACAGCGTTCTGTACTGCAATAAGTTGGTGAAAAACTGTGAGGTTATGCAAATATCGTAATTGTGAACGAAACAGTGTAATAGAGCGTTTTTCAATACAAGTACGAATGTTAGGTTAGGTTAAGATATGAACCGTCGTAAAACCGCATTAAACAATGTCACTTGGTGAGATGCAGTGTTTTTCACCATTACAAGTCGGGAACTGCGATATCTAATGTGAAAGCGCTTGCAAACGTCGTTAGGTTAGGTTAGGTTAGGTTAGGTTAGGTTACGTTAGGTTAGGTTTGGTTAGGTTAGGTTAGGTTAGGTTATGTTAGGTTAGGTTGGGTTAGGTTAGGTTAGGTTACGTTAGGTTAAGGTATGAACCGTCGTAAACCCGCATTAAACAATGTCACTTAGTGAGATGCAGTGTTTTTCACCTTTACAAGTTGGGAACTGCGATATCTAATGTGAAAGCGCTTGAAACCGTCGTAATGTTGTAGAAAGCAATGTAAAGTAGCGAGTAAAACGTTTTCTAACGATAGAAGTGCGAAGGTTATGTTAGGTTGAGTTATGTTAGTTTAAGCTAGGTAGCGTCGTGAAACCACCAAAAACGACGTGATCTAACGAGATAGTGTTGTTTTATTGCGAGTACGAAACTGCGATAGGTAAAATGTGAAAGCACACAAAACGGCATGAACAAGCCAAATACTGCGTGTTGTACCGTTACAAGTGCGAAACTGCTATGTTTTGACATTCTCGGTAAAGCGCATGCAAGTATCGTGAAACCTTAAACAAAGATGTCATTTAGCGAGATACAGCGTTCTGTACTGTAATAAGTTGGTGAGAAACTGTGAGGTCAAGCAAATATCGTAATTGTGAACGAAACAGTGTAATTGAGCGTCTTTAGATACAAGTGCGAATGTTAGGTTAGGTTGACATATCAACCGTCGTAAAACCGCATTAAACAATGTCACTTAGTGAGATGTAGTGTTTTTCAACATTACAAGTCGGGAACTACGATATCTAATGTGAAAGCGCATGAAACCGTCGTAATCTTGTAGAAAACATTGTAAAGTAGCGAGTAAAACGTTTTCTAACGATAGAAGTGCGAAGGTTATGTTAGGTTGAGTTATGTTAGTTTAAGCTAGGTAGCGTCGTGAAACCACCAAAAACGACGTCATCTAACGAGATAGTGTTGTTTATTGCGAGTACGAAACTTCGATAGGTGAAATGTTGTGAAAGCACACAAAACGGCATGAACAAGCCAAATACTGCGTGTTGTACCGTTACAAGTGCGAAACTGCTATGTTGTGACATTCTCGGTAAAGCGCATGCAAGTATCGTGAAACCTTAAAGAACGATGTCATTTAGCGAGATACAGCGTTCTGTACTGTAATAAGTTGGTGAGAAACTGTGAGGTCAAGCAAATATCGTAATTGTGAACGAAACAGTGTAATTGAGCGTTTTTCAATATAAGTACGAATGTTAGGTTAGGTTAAGATATGAACCGTCGTAAAACCGCATTAAACAATGTCACTTGATGAGATGCAGTGTTTTTCACCATTACAAGTCGGGAACTGCGATATCTAATGTGAAAGCGCTTGCAAACGTCGTTAGGTTAGGTTAGGTTAGGTTAGGTTAGGTTACGTTAGGTTAGGTTAGGTTAGGTTTGGTTAGGTTAGGTTAGGTTAGGTTAGGGATGTTAGGTAAGGTTTGGTTAGGTTAGGTTAGGTTAGGTTGGGTTAGGTAAGGTTAGGTTAGGTTAAGATATGAACCGCGCTAAAACCGCATTAAACAATGTCACTTAGTGAGATGCTGTGTTTTTCACCATTACAAGTCGGGAACTGCGATATCTAATGTGAAAGCGCTTGCAAACATCGTTAGGTTAGGTTAGGTTAGGTTAGGTTAGGTTACGTTAGGTTAGGTTTGGTTAGGTTAGGTTAGGTTAGGTTATGTTAGGTTAGGTTGGGTTAGGTTAGGTTAGGTTAGGTTAGGTTAGGTTAAGATATGAACCGCGCTAAAACCGCATTAAACAATGTCACTTAGTGAGATGCAGTGTTTTTCACCTTTACAAGTTGGGAACTGCGATATCTAATGTGAAAGCGCATGAAACCGTCGTAATCTTGTAGAAAATATTGTAAAGTGGTGAGTAAAACGTTTTCTAACGATAGAAGTGCGAAGGTTAGGTTAGGTTAGGTTAGTTTAAGCTAGGTAGCGTCGTGAAACTACCAAAAACGACGTCATCTAACGAGATAGTGTTGTTTTATAGCGAGTATAAAACTGCGATAGGTGAAATGTTGTGAAAGCACACAAAACGGCATGAACAAGCCAAATACTGCGTGTTCTACCGTTACAAGTGCGAAACTGCTATATTGTGATATTCTCGTTAAAGCGCATGCAAGCATCGTGAAACCTTAAAGAACAATGTCATTTAGCGAGATACAGCGTTCTGTACTGCAATAAGTTGGTGAAAAACTGTGAGGTTATGCAAATATGGTAATTGTGAACAAAACAGTGTAATAGAGCGTTTTTAGATACAAGTGCGAATGTTAGGTTAGGTTAAGATATGAACCGTCGTAAAACCGCATTAAACAATGTCACTAAGTGAGATGTAGTGTTTTTCAACATTACAAGTCGGGAACTACGATATCTAAAGTGAAAGCGCATGAAACCGTCGTAATCTTGTAGAAAACATTGTAAAGTGGTGAGTAAAACGTTTTCTAACGATAGAAGTGCGAAGGTTAGGTTAGGTTAGTTTAAGCTAGGTAGCGTCGTGAAACTACCAAAAACGACGTCATCTAACGAGATAGTGTTGTTTTATAGCGAGTATTAAACTGCGATAGGTGAAATGTTGTGAAAGCACACAAAACGGCATGAACAAGCCAAATACTGCGTGTTCTACCGTTACAAGTGCGAAACTGCTATATTGTGATATTCTCGTTAAAGCGCATGCAAGCATCGTGAAACCTTAAAGAACAATGTCATTTAGCGAGATACAACGTTCTGTACTGCAATAAGTTGGTGAGAAACTGTGAGGTTATGCAAATATGGTAATTGTGAACAAAACAGTGTAATAGAGCATTTTTAGATACAAGTGCGAATGTTAGGTTAGGTTAAGATATGAACCGTCGTAAAACCGCATTAAACAAATGTCAATTAGTGAGATGCAGTGTTTTTCACCATTAAAAGTCGGGAACTGCGATATCTATTGTGAAAGCGCTTGCAAACGTCGTTAGGTTAGGTTAGGTTAGGTTAGGTTAGGTTAGGTTACGTTAGGTTACGTTAGGTTAGGTTTGGTTAGGTTAGGTTAGGTTAGGTTATGTTAGGTTAGGTTAGGTTAGGTTAGGTTAGGTTAGGTTATGTTAGGTTAGGTTGGGTTAGGTTAGGTTAGGTTACGTTAGGTTAAGGTATGAACCGTCGTAAAACCGCATTAAACAATGTCACTTAGTGAGATGCAGTGTTTTTCACCTTTACAAGTTGGGAACTGCGATATCTAATGTGAAAGCGCTTGAAACCGTCGTAATGTTGTAGAAAGCAATGTAAAGTAGCGAGTAAAACGTTTTCTAACGATAGAAGTGCGAAGGTTATGTTAGGTTGAGTTATGTTAGTTTAAGCTAGGTAGCGTCGTGAAACCACCAAAAACGACGTGATCTAACGAGATAGTGTTGTTTTATTGCGAGTACGAAACTGCGATAGGTAAAATGTGAAAGCACACAAAACGGCATGAACAAGCCAAATACTGCGTGTTGTACCGTTACAAGTGCGAAACTGCTATGTTTTGACATTCTCGGTAAAGCGCATGCAAGTATCGTGAAACCTTAAACAAAGATGTCATTTAGCGAGATACAGCGTTCTGTACTGTAATAAGTTGGTGAGAAACTGTGAGGTCAAGCAAATATCGTAATTGTGAACGAAACAGTGTAATTGAGCGTCTTTAGATACAAGTGCGAATGTTAGGTTAGGTTGACATATCAACCGTCGTAAAACCGCATTAAACAATGTCACTTAGTGAGATGTAGTGTTTTTCAACATTACAAGTCGGGAACTACGATATCTAATGTGAAAGCGCATGAAACCGTCGTAATCTTGTAGAAAACATTGTAAAGTTGCGAGTAAAACGTTTTCTAACGATAGAAGTGCGAAGGTTAGGTTAGGTTAGGTTAGTTTAAGCTAGGTAGCGTCGTGAAACTACCAAAAACGACGTCATCTAACGAGATAGTGTTGTTTTATAGCGAGTATTAAACTGCGATAGGTGAAATGTTGTGAAAGCACACAAAACGGCATGAACAAGCCAAATACTGCGTGTTCTACCGTTACAAGTGCGAAACTGCTATATTGTGATATTCTCGTTAAAGCGCATGAAAGCATCGTGAAACCTTAAAGAACAATGTCATTTAGCGAGATACAACGTTCTGTACTGCAATAAGTTGGTGAAAAACTGTGAGGTTATGCAAATATGGTAATTGTGAACAAAACAGTGTAATAGAGCGGTTTTAGATACAAGTGCGAATGTTAGGTTAGGTTAAGATATGAACCGTCGTAAAACCGCATTAAACAATGTCAATTAGTGAGATGCAGTGTTTTCACCATTAAAAGTCGGGAACTGCGATATCTAATGTGAAAGCGCTTGCAACCGTCGTTAGGTTAGGTTAGGTTAGGTTAGGTTAGGTTAGGTTTTGTTAGGTTAGGTTAGGTTAGGTTAGATTAGGTTAGGTTGGGTTGAGTTGGGTTAGGTTAGGTTAGGTTAGGTTAGGTTGGGTTAGGTTAGGTTAGGTTAGGTTAGGTTACGTTAGGTTAGGTTAGGTTACGTTAGGTTAGGTTAGGTTAGGTTAGGTTACGTTAGGTTAGGTTAGGTTAGGTAAGGATAATTTGGTTAGGTTAGGTAAGGTTAGGTTAGGTTAGGTTAGGTTGGGTTGGGTGTTGTTGGTTTGGGTTGGGTTGGGTTGGGTTAGGTTGGGTTAGGTTAGGTTAGGTTAGGTTACGTTAGGTTAGGTTAGGTTAGGTTAGGTTACGTTATGTTATGTTAGGTTAGGTTAGATTAGGTTACGTTAGGTTAGGTTAGGTCAGGAAAGGTTAGGTTACGTTAGAATAGGTTAGGTTAGGTTAGGTTACGTTAGGTTAGGTTAAGTTAGGTTAGGTTAGGTTTGGTTAGGTTAGGTTAGGTTAGCTTAGGTTAGGTTAGATTGGGTTGGGTTGGGTTAGGTTGGGTTAGGTTAGGTTAGGTTAGGTTAGGTTGGGTTAGGTTAGTTTAGGTTAGGTTAGGTTAGGTTAGGTTGGGTCGGGTTGGGTTAGGTTAGGTTAGGTTAGGTAAGGTTAGGTTAGGTTACGTTAGGTTAGGTTTGGTTAGGTTAGGTTAGGTTAGGTTATGTTAGGTTAGGTTGGGTTAGGTTAGGTTAGGTTACGTTAGGTTAAGGTATGAACCGTCGTAAAACCGCATTAAACAATGTCACTTAGTGAGATGCAGTGTTTTTCACCTTTACAAGTTGGGAACTGCGATATCTAATGTGAAAGCGCTTGAAACCGTCGTAATGTTGTAGAAAGCAATGTAAAGTAGCGAGTAAAACGTTTTCTAACGATAGAAGTGCGAAGGTTATGTTAGGTTGAGTTATGTTAGTTTAAGCTAGGTAGCGTCGTGAAACCACCAAAAACGACGTGATCTAACGAGATAGTGTTGTTTTATTGCGAGTACGAAACTGCGATAGGTAAAATGTGAAAGCACACAAAACGGCATGAACAAGCCAAATACTGCGTGTTGTACCGTTACAAGTGCGAAACTGCTATAATGTGATATTCTTGTTAAAGCGCATGCAAGCATCGTGAAACCTTAAAGAACGATGTCATTTAGCGAGATACAGCGTTCTGTACTGCAATAAGTTGGTGAAAAACTGTGAGGTTATGCAAATATCGTAATTGTGAACGAAACAGTGTAATAGAGCGTTTTTCCATACAAGTACGAATGTTAGGTTAGGTTAAGATATGAACCGTCGTAAAACCGCATTAAACAATGGCACTTAGTGAGATGCAGTGTTTTTCACCATTACAAGTCGGGAACTGCGATATCTAATGTGAAAGCGCTTGCAAACGTCGTTAGGTTAGGTTAGGTTAGGTTAGGTTAGGTTAGGTTAGGTTAGGTTAGGTTACGTTAGGTTAGGTTTGGTTAGGTTAGGTTAGGTTTGGTTATGTTAGGTTAGGTTGGGTTAGGTTAGGTTAGGTTAGGTTAGGTTAGGTTAAGATATGAACCGCGCTAAAACCGCATTAAACAATGTCACTTAGTGAGATGCAGTGTTTTTCACCTTTACAAGTTGGGAACTGCGATATCTAATGTGAAATCGCTTGAAACCGTCGTAATGTTGTAGAAAGCAATGTAAAGTAGCGAGTAAAACGTTTTCTAACGATAGAAGTGCGAAGGTTATGTTAGGTTGAGTTATGTTAGTTTAAGCTAGGTAGCGTCGTGAAACCACCAAAAACGACGTCATCTAACGAGATAGTGTTGTTTATTGCGAGTACGAAACTGCGATAGGTGAAATGTTGTGAAAGCACACAAAACGGCATGAACAAGCCAAATACTGCGTGTTGTACCGTTACAAGTGCGAAACTGCTATGTTGTGACATTCTCGGTAAAGCGCATGCAAGTATCGTGAAACCTTAAAGAACGATGTCATTTAGCGAGATACAGCGTTCTGTACTGTAATAAGTTGGTGAGAAACTGTGAGGTCAAGCAAATATCGTAATTGTGAACGAAACAGTGTAATTGAGCGTCTTTAGATACAAGTGCGAATGTTAGGTTAGGTTGACATATCAACCATCGTAAAACCGCATTAAACAATGTCACTAAGTGAGATGTAGTGTTTTTCAACATTACAAGTCGGGAACTACGATATCTAATGTGAAAGCGCATGAAACCGTCGTAATCTTCTAGAAAACATTGTAAAGTTGCGAGTAAAACGTTTTCTAACGATAGAAGTGCGAAGGTTAGGTTAGGTTAGGTTAGTTTAGGCTAGGTAGCGTCGTGAAACTACCAAAAACGACGTCATCTAAAGAGATAGTGTTCTTTTATTGCGAGTATTAAACTGCGATAGGTGAAATGTGAAAGCACACAAAACGGCATGAACAAGCCAAATACGGCGTGTTCTACCGTTACAAACGCGAAACTGCTATATTGTGATATTCTCGTTAAAGCGCATGCAAGCATCGTGAAACCTTAAAGAACAATGTCATTTAGCGAGATACAGCGTTCTGTACTGCAATAAGTTGGCGAAAAACTGTGAGGTTATGCAAATATCGTAATTGTGAACGAAACAGTGTAATAGAGCGTTTTTCAATACAAGTACGAATGTTAGGTTAGGTTAAGATATGAACCGTCGTAAAACCGCATTAAACAATGTCACTTAGTGAGATGCAGTGTTTTTCACCATTACAAGTCGGGAACTGCGATATCTAATGTGAAAGCGCTTGCAAACGTCGTTAGGTTAGGTTAGGTTAGGTTAGGTTAGGTTAGGTTAGGTTAGGTTACGTTAGGTTAGGTTTGGTTAGGTTAGGTTAGGTTAGGTTATGTTAGGTTAGGTTAGGTTAGGTTAGGTTAAGATATGAACCGCGCTAAAACGGCATTAAACAATGTCACTTAGTGAGATGCAGTGTTTTTCACCTTTAAAAGTTGGGAACTGCGATATCTAATGTGAAAGCGCTTGAAACCGTCGTAATGTTGTAGAAAGCAATGTAAAGTAGCGAGTAAAACGTTTTCTAACGATAGAAGTGCGAAGGTTATGTTAGGTTGAGTTATGTTAGTTTAAGCTAGGTAGCGTCGTGAAACCACCAAAAACGACGTCATCTAACGAGATAGTGTTGTTTATTGCGAGTACGAAACTTCGATAGGTGAAATGTTGTGAAAGCACACAAAACGGCATGAACAAGCCAAATACTGCGTGTTGTACCGTTACAAGTGCGAAACTGCTATGTTGTGACATTCTCGGTAAAGCGCATGCAAGTATCGTGAAACCTTAAAGAACGATGTCATTTAGCGAGATACAGCGTTCTGTACTGTAATAAGTTGGTGAGAAACTGTGAGGTCAAGCAAATATCGTAATTGTGAACGAAACAGTGTAATTGAGCGTTTTTCAATATAAGTACGAATGTTAGGTTAGGTTAAGATATGAACCGTCGTAAAACCGCATTAAACAATGTCACTTGATGAGATGCAGTGTTTTTCACCATTACAAGTCGGGAACTGCGATATCTAATGTGAAAGCGCTTGCAAACGTCGTTAGGTTAGGTTAGGTTAGGTTAGGTTAGGTTACGTTAGGTTAGGTTAGGTTAGGTTTGGTTAGGTTAGGTTAGGTTAGGTTAGGGATGTTAGGTAAGGTTTGGTTAGGTTAGGTTAGGTTAGGTTGGGTTAGGTAAGGTTAGGTTAGGTTAAGATATGAACGGCGCTAAAACCGCATTAAACAATGTCACTTAGTGAGATGCTGTGTTTTTCACCAACACAAGTCGGGAACTGCGATATCTAATGTGAAAGCGCATGAAACCGTCGTAATCTTGTAGAAAATATTGTAAAGTGGTGAGTAAAACGTTTTCTAACGATAGAAGTGCGAAGGTTAGGTTAGGTTAGGTTAGTTTAAGCTAGGTAGCGTCGTGAAACTACCAAAAACGACGTCATCTAACGAGATAGTGTTGTTTTATAGCGAGTATAAAACTGCGATAGGTGAAATGTTGTGAAAGCACACAAAACGGCATGAACAAGCCAAATACTGCGTGTTCTACCGTTACAAGTGCGAAACTGCTATATTGTGATATTCTCGTTAAAGCGCATGCAAGCATCGTGAAACCTTAAAGAACAATGTCATTTAGCGAGATACAACGTTCTGTACTGCAATAAGTTGGTGAAAAACTGTGAGGTTATGCAAATATGGTAATTGTGAACAAAACAGTGTAATAGAGCGTTTTTAGATACAAGTGCGAATGTTAGGTTAGGTTAAGATATGAACCGTCGTAAAACCGCATTAAACAATGTCACTTAGTGAGATGTAGTGTTTTTCAACATTACAAGTCGGGAACTACGATATCTAATGTGAAAGCGCATGAAACCGTCGTAATCTTGTAGAAAACATTGTAAAGTGGTGAGTAAAACGTTTTCTAACGATAGAAGTGCGAAGGTTAGGTTAGGTTAGGTTAGTTTAAGCTAGGTAGCGTCGTGAAACTACCAAAAACGACGTCATCTAACGAGATAGTGTTGTTTTATAGCGAGTATTAAACTGCGATAGGTGAAATGTTGTGAAAGCACACAAAACGGCATGAACAAGCCAAATACTGCGTGTTCTACCGTTACAAGTGCGAAACTGCTATATTGTGATATTCTCGTTAAAGCGCATGCAAGCATCGTGAAACCTTAAAGAACAATGTCATTTAGCGAGATACAGCGTTCTGTACTGCAATAAGTTGGTGAAAAACTGTGAGGTTATGCAAATATCGTAATTGTGAACGAAACAGTGTAATAGAGCGTTTTTCAATACAAGTACGAATGTTAGGTTAGGTTAAGATATGAACCGTCGTAAAACCGCATTAAACAATGTCACTTGGTGAGATGCAGTGTTTTTCACCATTACAAGTCGGGAACTGCGATATCTAATGTGAAAGCGCTTGCAAACGTCGTTAGGTTAGGTTAGGTTAGGTTAGGTTAGGTTACGTTAGGTTAGGTTTGGTTAGGTTAGGTTAGGTTAGGTTATGTTAGGTTAGGTTGAGTTAGGTTAGGTTAGGTTACGTTAGGTTAAGGTATGAACCGTCGTAAAACCGCATTAAACAATGTCACTTAGTGAGATGCAGTGTTTTTCACCTTTACAAGTTGGGAACTGCGATATCTAATGTGAAAGCGCTTGAAACCGTCGTAATGTTGTAGAAAGCAATGTAAAGTAGCGAGTAAAACGTTTTCTAACGATAGAAGTGCGAAGGTTATGTTAGGTTGAGTTATGTTAGTTTAAGCTAGGTAGCGTCGTGAAACCACCAAAAACGACGTGATCTAACGAGATAGTGTTGTTTTATTGCGAGTACGAAACTGCGATAGGTAAAATGTGAAAGCACACAAAACGGCATGAACAAGCCAAATACTGCGTGTTGTACCGTTACAAGTGCGAAACTGCTATGTTTTGACATTCTCGGTAAAGCGCATGCAAGTATCGTGAAACCTTAAAGAACGATGTCATTTAGCGAGATACAGCGTTCTGTACTGTAATAAGTTGGTGAGAAACTGTGAGGTCAAGCAAATATCGTAATTGTGAACGAAACAGTGTAATTGAGCGTCTTTAGATACAAGTGCGAATGTTAGGTTAGGTTGACATATCAACCGTCGTAAAACCGCATTAAACAATGTCACTTAGTGAGATGTAGTGTTTTTCAACATTACAAGTCGGGAACTACGATATCTAATGTGAAAGCGCATGAAACCGTCGTAATCTTGTAGAAAACATTGTAAAGTTGCGAGTAAAACGTTTTCTAACGATAGAAGTGCGAAGGTTAGGTTAGGTTAGGTTAGTTTAAGCTAGGTAGCGTCGTGAAACTACCAAAAACGACGTCATCTAACGAGATAGTGTTGTTTTATAGCGAGTATTAAACTGCGATAGGTGAAATGTTGTGAAAGCACACAAAATGGCATGAACAAGCCAAATACTGCGTGTTCTACCGTTACAAGTGCGAAACTGCTATATTGTGATATTCTCGTTAAAGCGCATGAAAGCATCGTGAAACCTTAAAGAACAATGTCATTTAGCGAGATACAACGTTCTGTACTGCAATAAGTTGGTGAAAAACTGTGAGGTTATGCAAATATGGTAATTGTGAACAAAACAGTGTAATAGAGCGGTTTTAGATACAAGTGCGAATGTTAGGTTAGGTTAAGATATGAACCGTCGTAAAACCGCATTAAACAATGTCAATTAGTGAGATGCAGTGTTTTCACCATTAAAAGTCGGGAACTGCGATATCTAATGTGAAAGCGCTTGCAACCGTCGTTAGGTTAGGTTAGGTTAGGTTAGGTTAGGTTAGGTTAGGTTTTGTTAGGTTAGGTTAGGTTAGGTTAGATTAGGTTAGGTTGGGTTGAGTTGGGTTAGGTTAGGTTAGGTTAGGTTAGGTTGGGTTAGGTTAGGTTAGGTTAGGTTACGTTAGGTTAGGTTAGGTTACGTTAGGTTAGGTTAGGTTAGGTTAGGTTAGGTTACGTTAGGTTAGGTTAGGTTAGGTAAGGATAATTTGGTTAAGTTAGGTAAGGTTAGGTTAGGTTAGGTTAGGTTGGGTTGGGTGTTGTTGGTTTGGGTTGGGTTGGGTTGGGTTAGGTTGGGTTAGGTTAGGTTAGGTTAGGTTACGTTAGGTTAGGTTAGGTTAGGTTAGGTTACGTTATGTTATGTTAGGTTAGGTTAGGTTAGGTTACGTTAGGTTAGGTTAGGTCAGGAAAGGTTAGGTTACGTTAGAATAGGTTAGGTTAGGTTAGGTTACGTTAGGTTAGGTTAAGTTAGGTTAGGTTAGGTTTGGTTAGGTTAGGTTAGGTTAGCTTAGGTTAGGTTAGATTGGGTTGGGTTGGGTTAGGTTGGGTTAGGTTAGGTTAGGTTAGGTTGGGTTAGGTTAGTTTAGGTTAGGTTAGGTTAGGTTAGGTTGGGTCGGGTTGGGTTAGGTTAGGTTAGGTTAGGTAAGATTAGGTTAGGTTAGGTTAGGTTACGTTAGGTTAAGGTATGAACCATCGTAAAACCGCATTAAACAATGTCACTTAGTGAGATGCAGTGTTTTTCACCTTTACAAGTTGGGAACTGTGATATCTAATGTGAAAGCGCTTGAAACCGTCGTAATGTTGTAGAAAGCAATGTAAAGTAGCGAGTATAACGTTTTCTAACGATAGAAGTGCGAAGGTTATGTTAGGTTGAGTTATGTTAGTTTAAGCTAGGTGGCGTCGTGAAACTACCAAAAACAACGTCATCTAACGAGATAGTGTTGTTTTATTGCGAGTACGAAACTGCGATAGGTGAAATGTTGTGAAAGCACACAAAACGGCATGAACAAGCCAAATACTGCGTGTTGTACCGTTACAAGTGCGAAACTGCTATAATGTGATATTCTCGTTAAAGCGCATGCAAGCATCGTGAAACCTTAAAGAACAATGTCATTTAGCGAGATACAGCGTTCTGTACTGCAATAAGTTGGCGAAAAACAGTGAGGTTATGCAAATATCGTAATTGTGAACGAAACAGTGTAATAGAGCGTTTTTCAATACAAGTACGAATGTTAGGTTAGGTTAAGATATGAACCGTCGTAAAACCGCATTAAACAATGTCACTTAGTGAGATGCAGTGTTTTTCACCATTACAAGTCGGGAACTGCGATATCTAATGTGAAAGCGCTTGCAAACGTCGTTAGGTTAGGTTAGGTTAGGTTAGGTTAGGTTAGGTTAGGTTACGTTAGGTTAGGTTTGGTTAGGTTAGGTTAGGTTAGGTTATGTTAGGTTAGGTTAGGTTAGGTTAGGTTAGGTTAGGTTAAGATATGAACCGCGCTAAAACGGCATTAAACAATGTCACTTAGTGAGATGCAGTGTTTTTCACCTTTAAAAGTTGGGAACTGCGATATCTAATGTGAAAGCGCTTGAAACCGTCGTAATGTTGTAGAAAGCAATGTAAAGTAGCGAGTAAAACGTTTTCTAACGATAGAAGTGCGAAGGTTATGTTAGGTTGAGTTATGTTAGTTTAAGCTAGGTAGCGTCGTGAAACCACCAAAAACGACGTCATCTAACGAGATAGTGTTGTTTATTGCGAGTACGAAACTTCGATAGGTGAAATGTTGTGAAAGCACACAAAACGGCATGAACAAGCCAAATACTGCGTGTTGTACCGTTACAAGTGCGAAACTGCTATGTTGTGACATTCTCGGTAAAGCGCATGCAAGTATCGTGAAACCTTAAAGAACGATGTCATTTAGCGAGATACAGCGTTCTGTACTGTAATAAGTTGGTGAGAAACTGTGAGGTCAAGCAAATATCGTAATTGTGAACGAAACAGTGTAATTGAGCGTTTTTCAATATAAGTACGAATGTTAGGTTAGGTTAAGATATGAACCGTCGTAAAACCGCATTAAACAATGTCACTTGATGAGATGCAGTGTTTTTCACCATTACAAGTCGGGAACTGCGATATCTAATGTGAAAGCGCTTGCAAACGTCGTTAGGTTAGGTTAGGTTAGGTTAGGTTAGGTTACGTTAGGTTAGGTTAGGTTAGGTTTGGTTAGGTTAGGTTAGGTTAGGTTAGGGATGTTAGGTAAGGTTTGGTTAGGTTAGGTTAGGTTAGGTTGGGTTAGGTAAGGTTAGGTTAGGTTAAGATATGAACCGCGCTAAAACAGCATTAAACAATGTCACTTAGTGAGATGCTGTGTTTTTCACCATTACAAGTCGGGAACTGCGATATCTAATGTGAAAGCGCTTGCAAACGTCGTTAGGTTAGGTTAGGTTAGGTTAGGTTAGGTTAGGTTAGGTTACGTTAGGTTAGGTTTGGTTAGGTTAGGTTAGGTTAGGTTATGTTAGGTTAGGTTGGGTTAGGTTAGGTTAGGTTAGGTTAGGTTAGGTTAAGATATGAACCGCGGTAAAACCGCATTAAACAATGTCACTTAGTGAGATGCAGTGTTTTTCACCTTTACAAGTTGGGAACTGCGATATCTAATGTGAAAGCGCATGAAACCGTCGTAATCTTGTAGAAAATATTGTAAAGTGGTGAGTAAAACGTTTTCTAACGATAGAAGTGCGAAGGTTAGGTTAGGTTAGGTTAGTTTAAGCTAGGTAGCGTCGTGAAACTACCAAAAACGACGTCATCTAACGAGATAGTGTTGTTTTATAGCGAGTATAAAACTGCGATAGGTGAAATGTTGTGAAAGCACACAAAACGGCATGAACAAGCCAAATACTGCGTGTTCTACCGTTACAAGTGCGAAACTGCTATATTGTGATATTCTCGTTAAAGCGCATGCAAGCATCGTGAAACCTTAAAGAACAATGTCATTTAGCGAGATACAACGTTCTGTACTGCAATAAGTTGGTGAAAAACTGTGAGGTTATGCAAATATGGTAATTGTGAACAAAACAGTGTAATAGAGCGTTTTTAGATACAAGTGCGAATGTTAGGTTAGGTTAAGATATGAACCGTCGTAAAACCGCATTAAACAATGTCACTTAGTGAGATGTAGTGTTTTTCAACATTACAAGTCGGGAACTACGATATCTAATGTGAAAGCGCATGAAACCGTCGTAATCTTGTAGAAAACATTGTAAAGTGGTGAGTAAAACGTTTTCTAACGATAGAAGTGCGAAGGTTAGGTTAGGTTAGGTTAGTTTAAGCTAGGTAGCGTCGTGAAACTACCAAAAACGACGTCATCTAACGAGATAGTGTTGTTTTATAGCGAGTATTAAACTGCGATAGGTGAAATGTTGTGAAAGCACACAAAACGGCATGAACAAGCCAAATACTGCGTGTTCTACCGTTACAAGTGCGAAACTGCTATATTGTGATATTCTCGTTAAAGCGCATGCAAGCATCGTGAAACCTTAAAGAACAATGTCATTTAGCGAGATACAACGTTCTGTACTGCAATAAGTTGGTGAGAAACTGTGAGGTTATGCAAATATGGTAATTGTGAACAAAACAGTGTAATAGAGCGTTTTTAGATACAAGTGCGAATGTTAGGTTAGGTTAAGATATGAACCGTCGTAAAACTGCATTAAACAAATGTCAATTAGTGAGATGCAGTGTTTTTCACCATTAAAAGTCGGGAACTGCGATATCTAATGTGAAAGCGCTTGCAAACGTCGTTAGGTTAGGTTAGGTTAGGTTAGGTTACGTTAGGTTAGGTTTGGTTAGGTTAGGTTAGGTTAGGTTATGTTAGGTTAGGTTGGGTTAGGTTAGGTTACGTTAGGTTAAGGTATGAACCGTCGTAAAACCGCATTAAACAATGTCACTTAGTGAGATGCAGTGTTTTTCACCTTTACAAGTTGGGAACTGCGATATCTACAGTGAAAGCACTTGAAACCGTCGTAATGTTGTAGAAAGCAATGTAAAGTAGCGAGTAAAACGTTTTCTAACGATAGAAGTGCGAAGGTTATGTTAGGTTGAGTTATGTTAGTTTAAGCTAGGTAGCGTCGTGAAACCACCAAAAACGACGTCATCTAACGAGATAGTGTTGTTTTATTGCGAGTACGAAACTGCGATAGG